>NC_137585.1:62026914-62423838 GCF_963210335.1 Falco punctatus
CACCAGCAGAGCACAGATACAGTCATCCACAAAACATTCATCTATTAACCAAACAGCAGCATTTCCAAACCCAGCAGGGTCACAGCGGAGCCCTGCTGGGAAACAGAAATTAACTCCGAATGGAGATAATTTGTCTCTTGAATGTTGTCATATTTGCAAGATCTCTCTGGCAATGCCGTGCTGCTAAGAGGAGCAATATTGCCGACAAGTGAACCAGATGAAATGCAAGCTTTATCGGGAAGCCAGGTGGCACTCAAGATTGCTCGTGCCATCTTTCTGCCTCTGGGAGTAGCACTTTGAATGCAAAAAGAGCAGAGGAAAAATCCATCTCCATGTCAAGATGTTGCAATTAATGGCAGCAGATTTAATTCAGTTCTGTGTAGAAGGAGCAAATTGCAGAAGCTCAGTTACTACCAGGCTACTACTCAGATACTGCTTGCTTGGTTTTTTGATTCATTCCCATGTAGGAGCAACATTTTTCTTCTTATCCAGAAAAAAACATGACCAGGTCTGATGGGGAACAGGCATTGGGTGTGCTGAGGCAGTGAAAGCATTGAAGAATCGGGACAGTCATCCCACTTGGAGTTTGTACAGTGCAGGAAGCAGTCTGCCATTTCGGGACTGCCACTGGGCAAAAAATGTGGGAAGTTTTGGAGAGCAAAGAGTAATTTTAAAAATTAAGTGCTTAAAAGGGGAGATGCGTTACTGCAACATGGGGTCAATCCATATTTGTGCATCTTCCACTTGAGCAGCACGAAGCAGGCTGATGAATGTGGTTACATAATCTCTGCAAAAGGGATATTCTTAACTACCCCCAAGTGAAGAGGCAATTAAATATCCTTGAGATTTTTTTTTTTTTTTTTTTTGCCAAATGGTATTCAAGAGCTTTCTTCCCACAGCAGAATCCCTGCCTGTTGCTACACAGAACCCTGTCTGAAAAAGGGAGGAATTTTTCCTGAACTGTGCAACTGTGAGAGCAGTCAGGCCAAGCTCTATTTTTCAAGAAAACAACCCCACACGTACGCTGGCAAATTTTGCAACTTCCATGTCAAAAGAAGCCAAAACCTGGAAGATTAGACCTGGATAGCACTGGGGATGAAACCTTTTTTATAACGCAAGACTTCTGCTCCTAAAAATCACCAGTGTGGCCCTCACGGGCTGCCAAGATGTTCTCATAATTGGCTTTTTGCAATGAAGGGTACTCTTGATAGTGGGCCACACAGCAACACATAGATAAAAAATTATTCCATTGCCAAAACAGAAAGCCTGAGAATGCCTATGTCCTGTTTAATTCAGCATCTTGATAGACAATCGTGAATTAAATCAAGTAGCACAAAGACCTGTTGTCCTGCCCATACAGTCTTATCGTCCACAATTAGGGGGTGTCATGTCTAATCCAAATGTCGTTTCTTACTCTGTCTTATTTGTCTCCAAGCTGTGGACAGGGCCAGTAGAGAGCTAGTTCAGTGCAGACAGCAAAGCCTATGAAGTGCTGTACAACCCCACCTGGCAGCAAAGGCAGAAGGAGAACGTGCACAGCACATCCATCGCCCCATGTCAGATAGATCTCTTCCTCACTCCTGTGTCCCATTCACCCATGAGTCACCTCACTCATTGACAACACCTCCAGCTTACGGAACTCAAAGGTGGCGAGTGTTTTCTGATAGATTCAAGGAACAAAAGTAGCTGAGGTCAAATGCTCAAGGTGATCCTGAGTAGTTAATTTATCACAAAAATACAGCATCCCTAACTACCGAATCTGGAAGTCCTACCAACCATGGTTGCCAAGACCACACTTCACAACCAAGAAGTTGGAAATGGCTTATAATAAGCCTGAGTCATTGAAAACCAGCTTGACTTTCTGCTAAATAAATACAGGCCTCTAAAAAGGTTTCATTGGTCCACCCCTTAAGAAAAAGTTACTGCAATGTAGCCTCAGAGCAAGTCACAACGTTTTGGATCAAAAACTGGCAAAAAGACAGCCAAAAGTATTGCCACTGAAA
Organism: Falco punctatus; assembly: GCF_963210335.1. NCBI lineage: Eukaryota > Metazoa > Chordata > Aves > Falconiformes > Falconidae > Falco > Falco punctatus. Next base: position 62,028,918 of record NC_137585.1, read on the forward strand.
ATGGCCCATTTACAACTGAAGAAGATTGTCTTAAGCCTCTGTATCAAATCTCATGTTTTTTAATTTACTCATTACAGCTGCAGAAAGGCTGAATACCTCTGAGCAGATGCATTTGCAGATGACTCCAAGTTACCTACCCCACTGCAGCCCCACAGGAGAGACAGCAAAGTTCAGGTGGACCAAACTCAGCAGCCTGCATAAGCAGGCACTGATAAACACCTTGAGTATTATTATTATTGCTTGGAATTAGAGGAATCATAAAGCACTAAAGCAATGTAAGTCTACATACCCTTCAACAGGAGCTAGAGGGAATGAAATTCTGGCTGCTTTGAAGACAGACTTAGTATGTTTATGAAAATCAGATTATATGATGCTGTGCATCTGATGGCAGGGATCGGGACTTCATGACCCAAGAGGCCCCTTAGCACTGTGCTTCTAAATCCATCATAGAGGGAAAATATCACACCTATTTTTACACCTCGCTGGACTCTAAATTAATTACTGGCAATTCAAAACTGAAACAAGCGAATAGTTTTTATTTGTCGTGTAATGAGAGCTTAGAATTCACTTACACGGGAGTACGTGATTAGATTCGGTGACGGGAGGTATCAGGGAGGCATGGGGTTTGGTGGCATTCATAACAGGGCAGACTGTTTACACATCTATCAAGGCAATCCAGAGCTGTCAGACTCAATGTGATTTGTAAAGGATACTGCATGCAGCGTTTAGGGATGGAGCTGAACTATCAGAGACCATGATGAAGCCTAATGAATAGGGAAGATTTCCTGCAGTCCATTTTATTTATTGATTTTTTTTTACAGCAGGCTCCAAAAGCACTTCTTGCTGACCATTCCTAAGATGGAAGGGAAGATTGGGTAAGTCTCCTCATGGCATTCCTTACACTCCCCAAATTTCTACTTCTAGAAAAGAGTCAAAGCAGAGGCAGCATCTTTACAGCACCATGTTTGCCACACAAATGCACCTGCTGTCCAAGCCATAGGGCCAGATTGAAAAATAATCTCTTAAAATTTCAGGGGCTGAAGAGGAGTGAGCAGGAGGACAACCTCTGAAAACCTTCAACATGGGATATACAACAGCTCTGCTTTTCCATGGAGCCAAGTGTCCTGCTCCTGCTAAGGGCATGTAGGAGTGGAGATCTTCTCAAAACCTTCAGAGGCTCTGATAGATGAGATGATGGGTTAAAATCAGACAGCCATGCCATCTCCTCCACTCCACTCAATAGCATAATCTAAGGATGTCTCACCTGCCTGTATCTGCTCCCAAACCTTCACAGAACTCTGCATCACATATTAAGATAAACTGAGATCAGGCCATGCCTGCATGAAAATATAATGAAAACCAAAGGCTTTCAGCAATGGATTCAGAAGTGGATCAGATATCCTCACCTTTCTAGCAACAACCACTGAAGGGACAGGGCAGATGGCTGGGGGCAGTAACTCATTCAGCCATGTAATTTTAATTTTCTGCCACATGTTTATTAGAGCTTTCAGAAGACACTGGCTCAATCTACACTGTCATAATTAATAATGAATTTTAAAATTCACAGCAAGTAATATAAGAGGTTATAAAGCACTTCTCTTCCCCCTACCCCCGAATAATGTCAGTATGATACAGAATGTGGAAATGACCACGAGGAAGCTCTGCTGCATTGAGATTATATTGGGAAGCACCCCATGTCAAGTAGGCTTTCTAAAAGATGAAGAAAGGAGAAAAAGCTCGTAAGAATCAACATGATAAAATTACAGCTTGCCAGACTTTTTTATCTTTCTCATTATGCCATGTCAGTGGGGGACATGGGGCCAGGCAGGCAGGTGAGTGATCTCATTACCAGGGCACAGTTCTGCACTGGCCATGCTCTCAGCCAGCTTCTCAGCAATGCCTAATCTGCTCCAAGAAGCCAGAACATGTTTTTGTGTCCTCCAAAGTCCTCCTGAATACACTTCTTTCAGCTCTGGAGACTCCTTGGGTGATATTAGGTCCCTGTTGGAGATAAGTGGTTATCTTACCCCCAGTGAGAACTCCTGATGGCTCCTTCTGTTGCATTGTTTGAGCCCTGCAGCAGAGCAACAAGAACAAATGCAAACTGAACCCACATCAGATGCTTTTTTTTAATAGTTTGTTTCTAATAAAATCAGAAGAACTGAAACCAAAATACTACCTCATCTCACAAAATCCAGTATCAACAGTTTGATAAAATGTATTTTCCAGCAGCTGCACCTAAATTTCATTGACACATTAACAAACATCTTAGATAATACTCACTGTGAATGATACATTTCTGAGAAGCTACCTTTGTAATTCTGTGGCTACCCAAAATGTAGCCCCCTTAACTACAATGTATTCAATCTTTTGCTGACATGTTTGACTTAAATGTAAAGGATGTATGGGAGACATAGAAATCTCATTATCTCTGTGCTAGATGATGTGGATGTAAGTACTCATGAAAGTATTATTTATATATGTGCTTTGGGCAAACCTCTGCTTGGCATGCACTACCAGACCCATTCACCTTCATCTGCCAACACACCTTAGTCCTGAGCTACAGATCTTCCATCATTGGAAGCTTAAGTTACCCCAATATACATCAATTCAGAGTTGAAGTACTGCACCTTCCCTCACAGGGTACCTGCACCAAGCCCCAAGAGCCCCCAGTGCACTCTACTGATGGGGTTTGAAAACTGCTATTTAATAACCCCCTAAAAGTATATGTCACTTAGGGCACTAGAAGATTAACTTTTGATTAAAATGTCTTTTTACGGGAAACCTTCAACGTGGAAAGTTTATGAGTCATCCCTGGAGTTTCCTTATCATAGGGAAGACTCAAATGGCAACATCATGAACTGAGCTGCAATCAGGCATTTATCCAAATACATGGTCCCTTCTCCTCTCTCCTTTAACCTGAAACCACAATCTTCAAGCCTCTCCTCTCCGTTCCAGGAACTATGTAGTCCTGTGGCCACCACCGACACAGATGTCCCTTCCCATTTCCTGATGCTGCCGATACACAAAGCTGCTTGTCAATACTGGAAACAGGACAAATCATAGAATGGTTTGGGTTGGAAGGAACCTTAAGGACCATCTAGTTCCACCTGTCCAGGGACACCTTCCACTAGATCAAGTCGCTCCAAGCCCCGTCCAACCTGACCCTGAACACTTCCAGGGATGGGGCAGCCACAGCTGCTCTGGGCAACCAGTGCTTGTGTCTCACTGCTCTGATGGTAAAGAATAAAGAATCCTGATGTTTGCCTTTGCAGACCTCCTTAGCTAGGGAAAATTCAGTGAGTGATTGTGGAGTAAACAGAATAAAGAAAGTGAGGGTTTCACCCTGTGTTGTGACCCAGCGTATCTCACCCAGAACCAATTTATAAACGTCACCCAAGAAAAATGCTGCTAATCCATTTACAGCAAAATACACAAAAGGTCCCAGAAGGGTCAGCGCAAAGCATGCTTTTATTGACCAGTTTCCACCAGCCTTACCAAAATATTCCCACCATCTGCTTAATAATTTGCTGCACCAAAGATATCTACAACAGAAGACAACAGGAAAGAGATTTGAGCATTTTCCTGCAATAAGCTGGAAACATAAACATATTTTTAAATGCTCTTGCATTTAGTTCCTACAGCAGTTCTCTACAATTGATTGAAAAAGCAATTGCAGTACTCAAGTTTTCTCTGCTCCTACTATTTTCATTTTCTTTTCCTAAGAGTGTGATACATAAAAATAAACCAGGAAAGATGCTGGAGGCTTCATATGATCATAAACTGACGGGAAAGCTAAGAGAGAGCAGGTATGGACAGTCACCTGATTGAAAAGAACAGATCGCAAGAGTGAAAAACACTCCAGATTGTGATTTGACTGCTATTTTTACCGTGATAAAGGTTCTAAAAAATGGACCACTCCTGCTTTATTATGCAATTAAATGGAAAAAATAATTTAGTAGCACAAACTAACTCTTGTCATAAATGACCTCTAATTATTGCAAGGACATGGGTCCAGCAAGCAGCTGTGGACTTGCCTGATGTTGTCTGACATGCTCAGCAAGGTGGGACATGAGGCAGGGAAGGGGCCTTGGACAGCTAACTGCACATTCTGGAGAGGATGCTCTCATTGAAAGTCCACCCGTAGAAGGCTGTCAGCTCCCAAATACTATCCTTCTTCACCCCTGCCTGTGCAAATTTTCCTCTATTCCTTTTCATCGCCTGTGGATGTCAATCTCCTGAAGCGAAGATTTAAGGATCGACCCATAAACTTCTGTCACAACCTTCCCCCGTCCCTGCTAGACCTTGTCTACACTGACCTGCTCTATGAAACCAGAGCATCAAACAAAATAAAATCAGCTCCTTTTTGCTAGCAACATATGCAACCCAAAGTCAGCATCTTCAATCAGATGTAAAGAAACGAACCCAGACAAGCTGATTTTGACCTGAGCTTGTATGACAAGCTCAGCTATCAAGCCGCTGTGTAAATACCTGCTCCTTGCGTGTGCTGCCATAAACTTTCCAAATGGCTGTTTCCCAAGTTCCCTACCATTCCTCCAGATTCCAGTGCAAAAAAGAGAAAAGATTATCTCACAATCTGGACCTGGGGCTGACTTTTAGTAGCCTTTTAAAAAAGTTGAATGCACAAAATAAATCTACAGTAGGGATGGGAACTGAACAGCTTCCTTGGCCAAACACGCTCTGTCCCTTCTGGCCATTACATCGCTGCCTGCTTTTGTGTTGCATCCTCCTGTGGCGTCAACACTAATCTTGAATGTGTCATTTATCTATCTCCAGTATAATTATTTCAAGATTTTTACACTTTTTCTTATGCACAGAAAATCCTCCACTGACCAGCCAGGCCATCCCCACCTTCATTCAAATCTCTCTTGAAGCCTTGTGTTACCATCTGCAAGAAATGATGCAATTTAAGATTGCAAGTAAGGAATAATCTATAAATAACCTTAAATTATGTCATGGCTACAAGTTATAACCAGTCACTGGGGGTTTACAGAAGGAAAAGGGGAACAGGAGAGGCAATGATGTAAACCATCTCCTGCAAACCAAGCAGTCAAGTACAGATCTGGTACTGGTAACTGAGGTTGGTCTGGATGGTACTGGCTAGTGGAGATAGCCTGGACTTAAAGAGTGTTTACTTAAGGCCACCCTATGCCTTCAAGAGCTGTTTGATTGTTCAGAGCAAAACAAAAGAGCAAGTGCAAGGGGATAAACCTAGAAGAAAAACCCAAAGCCTGTCAAGAAGAATGTTTTTCACCACCACAGTAAACTCACGGAGAGATGCTCCCCTGTCATTATTTCATTACATCAATTTCAACACTTGCTAACCTATTAGAAGAAAAACATTTTAAACCATTCTCCTCATCAGAGGGAAAACAACCTCTCTCATTACCTAAATATGGATCAGTGCCAAACGATACAGGGTGGAAATACACTTTTTAAGAAAAAAGCCAAGCTGATACCCACGTAAAAATACCGAAAGAGGAGACTGGGGAAGCAGCCTGGGGGAAAGGCACATTGCACAAAAGTGAAGGTGGCTCAAACCACCCCCCGCCCCCCCCCCCCCCCCCCCCATCCCGAGTATTTGGAGAAGATCTCAAGGGGATTCAAAACCTCACGTCTACCCCAACGACCTGTCAGTACCATCAGCACACATTTCCCCTCTTCCCTCCTTCACTGTTCACAGCTCAGTACCTTGGGGCTCAAGCTACTATAACTAAGATTAAATATACAGATATATGTATTTTAGACCATTTCTGGAAGGCTCCATGCTGCTGCAGATTTGGCATTATTGTCTGGAAGGCTCCATGCTGCTGCAGATTTGGCATTATTGTCTGATCCCTGCCCCAAACTCTTCCTTTCCAATCATGCAGAAAGGAGTTGAAGCACTGAACTAGCTGCAGACTATCAAGGGAATTCACTTTCTCAGCTCCACTAGGGCAATTTCTTGCTGTTTTTTTAAAAGACTATAAAAATATATCATACTAAGACCAATGTTCAGCAAAAACTTCCTCTCTTCAAGGCTGGACTGTTTGATGTTCAAGAACTATTATTCCTATTATATAAAAAATGGACTTTATTTGGAAGCTCACATCTTTCCAGACACCCAAACATACCTGCCTGAGTATATCCACTCCTGGGTTACACTCTTTGCATTAGCTCACTGGCAAATGAACATTTTGATTTGAAAAGTCCTTCTCTCCTTTCCAAAACTTCAACCAGCTCTTTGTATGTCCAGTGCTATGGTCCTGGTGATTTATTAGTGGAAAAAAATTAGCAGAAGGACTCGTTCCTCCTCACTTGAAACCTGACTTGATGGAATGCAGCTTTTCTGGCCACTCTTCAGCCCAGCTGTGAAACACAAGGCTAAATGCAATTAAGAGATGCCTAGCCCATATTACCGGTTTGGGGCTGCAATACAGAAACGTCAATATATACTCATATACACACAGGCAATTCATTCCAATAAAATGAGATTTCGTTGGCTTGACAAACCATCGAAGTGTTGCCAAATTATTTTTAAGAACCAAAAAGACCAAGTAAGCCCTGATACCCTCCAGCTATTTGTTGGTCTACACTCAACAGCGGGTAGATACTGCTTGCCTAAGTCCATTTGTAAAGGATATTCCTCCCTGATCTAACAGTAGGTTCTTATTTCCAGAACATCAGCTGCTTTATTTTAACCTCTTCTCTCTTCTCTCTTTTTTTTTTTTTTTTGATAGTTCAGCCTCTGCTTTGTGGCATGGTGATTGCTCTAAATCCCATTCCTTGTCCCTTCCAGTGGTTGTTGGCAGATGGTTTATAGGAAGGGCTAAAAAGCATCATAATGGTCACAAGCATTTGATGTTGCTCTGAGCTTGAACACTCTTAAATAGCATGGTCCACTGATTTGAAAAGGCAACAATAATTAGGAAGCCATGGGCTGTTGGTGACTCTTCGACAGCCTGTTCGTTAAGTCTTTGAGGAGCTCATGAAAAACCCACACCTCTGTTGTAGTATAAACTTTTCTATCTGCAAAAATAAGAAAATTCACCTGTCTAAAGCATGTGGCTACTCCCCAAGCGCTACCAATGTAAGAATTATTATTCTGATTATTATTAGTTTTGCGAGTCTTCCTAGACTTCAGACTAAGCACTAGAGATGAAATCTGGATGATGTTCTGCCTGCTACTGTGCACACTCCTGCAGGCTGTGATTGGCTTTACAAACCAGAAAACAGGCACCATCTAGTACACAAATTCATCAATGCCAAATGCCCAAATACCAAGCAATATTAAAAGGAATGAATCTGAATGTCAAAACATTGCTTTTGTCACAGCAGCAGTCCAAAGCACAAAATAAATGGTCAGTGTTGGCTGCTACCTTTAACCTGGATATGAGAAAAAGGGCTTTAAATGGAGAAGCAAGGGACAGCAAAAGAGCTGCCTTCCAGATGGAGCTTTGTTTCAAGATTGTCTCTACAATGAGATCTCCCGTGCCAATCTGGGAATGGTTTTCTCTGAACATTTCTTCCAAACCTACATTCCTACGAGTCTGCAAGTGCAGCTATCACATGGCAACACAATTTTCCTACATCACCCATGGGAACCTGACACCATTCCATGCTGGTTTGCAGACTTTATCCTATCAGTGGCAATGCAAAGAGCAAAGCCAAAGTGTTCCTGCTGGGAGGGTAGGAAACAGTTCTTTAGGTGACTCTAGGAAGAATCAAAACACACGTAGTTTTATTTTCAGATCAATGATTGACTAGCACCTGGATGAGAGCAATATTGCAACATCTCCTGTGCATCTTGGCAGTTAATTCTAGGCCAATGAGTTGTTCAGCCTGGAGAAGAGAAGGCTCCAGGGAGACATTATGGTGGCCTTTTGATACTTAAAGGGTATTTATAAGGAAGATGGGGACAGACTTTTTAGTAGGGCCTGTAGCAACAGGGCAAGGGGGTATATGGTTTTAAACTGAAAGAGAGTAGATTTAATATTAGGAAGAAATTCTTTACCATGAGGGTGGTGAGGTACAGGCTGCCCAGAGCAGCTGTGGGTGCCCCATCCCTGGCAGCGCTCAAGGCCAGGCTGGACGGGGCTGGGAGCAACCTGGGCTGGTGGAAGGTGTCCCTGCCCCTGGAAGGGGGTGGAACTAGATGGTCTTTAAGGTCCCTTCCAGCCCAAACCATTGTATGATTAAATGATTCTATGATTATGACTATTTTGAAGTGTCTAACTAGAAGAATGGTGTTTAATAATATTTTTAACAATAATTTTGTGGCCGGTGAAGTACCATGTAAAACAACAGAGCAGGAATTAAATATGAAATGCAATGTTAATACCAAAGAGGAGTGTGTAACTTATCACCAACCTGCCCTTAATACAGTTTCTGACACTGCCTGCAAGTGAAAAAAATACAGTTAAGCACAGAAATCTCAGTGCCTTCTGATAGAATTGTCTTGGAGCTCCCTTGGAGGCTTGAACGTTTGGGTTGCTTAATTTTCAAGCTTGATTTTCTTTTAATTCTATGTGTCTCAAGAGGTTATTGAGGCAGATGCTATTCAGGCAAACAGGAGTTGGATGCACCTGAATGACCGTATCTTTTTCTGTCCTTTAACGTTTAAAGTGACTGACTACAGACACTATTTCGACCTAATGGATGGATCTCATCTCACACTGGAGGAAATCCTGTATAACTTGATTGACTTCAAGGTTAGCTAAGATCAGAATCTAGGATACCACCTTCACAAATTCAATGCTTTTCAATTCTCTCTTGTCTTTACTTTTTCCAGCAGCTATAATCAGCACCTAATTAATTAAAATAGAACACAGCCTGGGGCAGGTCTCTCTCATGAAGTTTTATCATTTTACTCTATTTTCACTCCATGTAGCAGTTTACTTCAAAGAGACACAAGGTCTCTGAATATTTTAACTAAAGAGCTCATCCCAGTGGTTTACATTCCCCAGTGAGTCCATGATCAGGCTCACAATGACCAGAACTGGGGCTGCAGCACCACCCAACAGCTGCACAGGTAATGCAAGGGAAAAGCTTTTATCCTCTGTAATGTAAGTAAAAATCACAGCACAAAAGCAGATCATTTGCAAAAAAATTAGCGTTCTGACAGTTTTGTGTGTGTGAGCAAAACTATTATTTTATTTTATTTTTCTGAAATGGAAAAAGTCTGTTTACAGATTAGTACCAGGAGGGGAAACTTTTAATTTATTGCCTTCTCTCAGTTCTTTCAGATGTAAATTAGAGTGCTGTTAACGTTTAAACTGCTAGAAAAGTTTATACACTCTCGCAAGAACCTATTTCTCTGCCAGCTGAGGGCAGGAGGGGAAACCCACCGTGCAAGAAGGAATACTCTGATCGCATCATCTCTACATCTGTTTTTTATTTTTTTTAATTCTTCTGTTGACAAGTCCCTTCCTTCAAAATCACAGCTACTTCACTGCGATCCTCCCAGTGAATGCTGCTTGTCAGGGACAGGCAGCCCCTGACAAAAAAATAAAAAAAAGAGCTTCTTTACCCTTCCTTTTCACAATACATTAATCTATCTTTTGTTCTCCATGAGAACTAGGTGTCATATTTCAAAATGCACTTTTAAAACAGGTATAATTAAACCTCTGCAAAAGGAGGGAGGCAGAGAAATTAGCAGCAAAAGTAGTAATAAAGGTATTTTTGAGCCTGTGTGAGCTGGAAGGTACTTCATCCCTCCCCCTCACTGCATAGCTACAATTACATTCCGCAGTGGAAAAATAAAAAGTAATTATAAAAATGAACTTTTCTTCAAAAAATAAGCATGTTGTAAAAGGATTACTCCTTTGAACATTTGAGCACTTCAAAAGGAGGATGAATTAGTGCTGACAACTCAATAAAGTAGCCATCAATTATTTAAAATGCGATGGCTCTTCTCATACAGCACTTCTGATTAGGAAAACATTTCAAAAACTAGAAATTAGAGTTATTCTTCCTAAATGAAATGGGCCCAGGCTTCAAATGCGGGGTGGGGGGTGGGGCGGAGCAGGGAGGAATGTGACTTTCAATGAGCCTGGCAAGAACATAGGAAAAGTTTCTTCTCTTGAAGCCATCTATAAAGTACATTGCATGAGATGGTGTTACAGACTGAATTTGGGATTCATGAAGCAAACCAAGCAGAGGGAAGGGAAAATATATCTGTGCTTCAGCTAATGCATGCAGAGAGTCTAAAATGCCCAAGACCCCAAACTCTATCACTGCTGTGTTTCGAAAAGGCAAGTAATTAAACTTTCTTAGTGAAAAAACAGTTATGAAAGAAGCTTTTAGAGGGCTGTTGGCAATGGAGCGATATGGATCTCCTTTAAATGAAGTTCATCAGACTTTCTTTGTAGGTACTCACAAGTGGATGCTAAGAGCCTCCTGGACACTGCAGCTATGTCCATCCATCACAGAAACAACCACAGCAAATTCAAAACACTGGTTTAAAATTGAAGAAACACCTAGGAAAAAAGGCAGCTGGAGGGAAAAAGGAAGGCTGGGTGAAGTGTGACTTCTGTGGTAGCTGTATCTGAGAATTCACACTTACTTTTCAGCACCCTTGGGTTAATGAGAAGGCCAGCTCTGCCTCCACATCACAGGGATGTGCTCTCCTGACACGGATGCTGTATGCTTAACTACGTTGCAAATGAGAAATGTGCAGCTTAGACTTTAAACAAACAGGAGGGTGGCCAAGCTAAATGGCTTCTCCTCTGGACAGAAAGATAAGAAGAACTGTTTCTGACACCAGCCATGTGGAGCAAAATGAGGATTTATGAGCACAATACTACTGCTAAAGGACCCTGTCTGGGCTGTTTTGGTAATTAAAATAATCAATCAAGGCCTGTGACTGAGGCTGAGACAGACACATGTGCTTTACTCCCATCTTCTGAAAAAAAATAACAATGGCAAGGAGAAAAAAATTAAAATCAAAATAACTTAGAAGGAAGTTTTAGTGGTTTTACCTGTGTAGTGATTACTCAATGAACTGCCACTGAAAAACAGCTGCACAATTCAGGGTGAGGGTGAACACTGTAAATTCCATGACAGCAAGGACCCTCAAAAGGGTTAATCCTGTAAAACATGGACCCTCCTATGCATCTCACTGACAGCACTGGGAGTGCTGATTTGATCAGCACTGCAGGGACATTCCCCAAACCATGCTGGTGCATCTCCCACAGCCTCCCTACGTGAATTGTTGCATAGTCTTGTTAACTTCTAGCCAAGCCAGAAATCGTTGCATGCATGACGATCACAGGGTTTCACAATAAAATACTCTTACAAATAATGGGAAAGAAGGAAGCAGACCATGCATGTTTCTCCCATTGCCCTAAAACCTCATATTAATTCAACAACAAAAGAAAAGGGTTAAAAGCCCTACTAGCTCAATAAATACTGCATTTATGGAGACAGGATTAATCCAGCTGTACAGGGAATTGCAATGACACAGACAGGACCTGCTAGTGAGATGTCAATCTTCAAGGCCAAGCAGACAGTGACAGCTATTTTTTATTTTTTCCCTCCCCCCCCAGCCATCTCCAGCATGCAAGAATTGGAGTATATTTCTCTTTCCACTTTGGTGTGAGTCTCACTTATCAGACTAATGACCAGAAACACAAGAGAAAGACAGGAAATACACAGAGGCAAAGTCAACCTCTCCTTGCATCCATTCCAGCTCCCAGAGTGACCTCAGGGGCTTAATGCCCCTTCTGCTCCCTTAGAGCTGCTGATCCCAGCAGATTCACGTTGGCCATGCAGCTATTCGCCTCTCCCTTGGCTGCCTCCTGCTCTTCCCATGCAGGCCAAAAACTGAGGCTGCCTTTGATAGCCAGTAAAGTCAAACAGGTCTCAAAAAAGGCAGCTCTTAGAAGATGGGATTGACAGAGTGCTAATGCAGTTCAGTCCCTGTCAGCAGATGTGTCAGAAACCATTACTTCTCTCTGCCTTGTCCACCAAAAAATCTTGCTGCAGAAAGATCAAAAGAGACAGCAGCCAGTCTGCACCCTCCAACCCACCCCGAGAACAGAAGGTCTGACCCCGTTCCAACCAGGTTTCTCAGCACCACAAGCTCATGAGGTTATGCTTTTCCAACCTGAAGCTGCTGGTTCCCAAGGACAAGCAATGGTCATCGCTTTTGCTCAGAGCTTAAGGTTGGAAATAGAGCTCTTCTGGCTCAGGTCATCTTCTGAAACAATCTGGCAGACACAACCCTGAGCATGCAAAGCTAATGACATGAGCTCACCCTGAAGTATTAGCTCTTGGACCCAAGGAATGATGTTGGCTGATGCACTATAAAGACGTCAATTGAGAGATAAAGCCATGTTAGAAAGGCAGTCTTTGAATAGCAAATTTTACCAATTAATTCAAATTACTGAAACAACATTTAAAATCTACTAATCAAAAGCACAATGTGATTGCTAAGAGATGCCAGGCTAGGTGATCTTTTTTTATTAACTAGTGTGTTTTGCTTGTAACACCTTTTGATTAGACTCACTGATACAAACCCTCCACACACGCTTTCATCTCTAGTACTGTCAAGACCATTGTGGCTAGACTGACCCTAGGGAGGTGTATTTTAATAACACTGGAATAATTTAAAGCAGAGATTACCAGATTCTACCGCAGGTACAAGTGTGAAGGCTGTAATGCAGTCATTGGATTAGTTATTCTGCTTCATACCTAACATAACTTACACAGATGAAGAGCTGTACTGTTTGTAGGCTTCATGTTTCCACAAAGAAAAATAATATATGATTTAATTGATGACTCCTGGTCTGTTCTATATATCATATATGTGACATAATAAGGAACCGCAGCCAAAAATTGTGGCTAGGAGAAAGCCTTCCAGCAGGACAGCAGTGCAGAACTGTTGCCCAAAGGATCTCCATAGAATCACAGAGTTGTTTAGGTTGGATAAGATTTTTAAGAGTCCAACTGTTAACCCAGCACTGCCAAGTCCACCACTGAACCATGTCCCTAAGTGCCACATCCACACATCTTTTAATCCCTCCAGGGATGGCGACTCTACCACCTCCCTGGGCAGCCTGTTCCAACGCTTGACCATCCTTTCCGTGAGGAAATGTTTCCTAATATCCAATCTCAATCTCCATCTCTGGAAGTTTTCAAGACATACTGTGAAAAAGCCATGACTGACCTGATCTGTCGTTGGCCAAACTTTGGTTCTGGCCCAGAGCTTCAGGCAGATAAGACCAACTTCCACAGGCCCCTTTCAACTAATATAATTACAGAACTATTATAGTGGGTATATAAATATTTAAAATATGGTTATTAAAGATCTGAAAATAATAGTAAACCAACCTTTATGATGTTCAAATCCAATCTGTGTTGGTATGGGCCAAAAATTGTGGTCATATGTCAGATACTTGTTGAGGTGAACAAAACAAGTTGGTGGTCTCAGGTATGACCATGATCAAAGACATTTTGCACCCACTTCTCAATGCTTTCAAACAAGACTTAGGATTTTACTTCTCTCTGTGGTGTGAAATTCTAATACAGCATGTTCTGTTTATCAGATCAAAAAGTTTGTTTAAATAGGAGAATGGTTCTCACATGTTCTAGATAGAAACCACATGGCCAAGACCTGGTGTTGAGCCTCAGGTCATGAGAGATGGGGAATATTAACTTGGATTCAGTGCTGAAAAAACAAGGGTTATACAGATTCTGGCCAACTCCAACACAAGACTGCACCCATCTATGGAAGAGATGCCCAGCGACTACAGGGATTAATAGGCTACAGAGACCTCAAACACGCAACTGTTTCCTTCAGGTCAAGCTGACTTCGCTTCTTAAGATCCAGAAAGGAAGAAAATAATTCTGCCTGCAAGGTGTGTTGCTTCAATATGGCCATATGCAACTTAAAGCCATCTCCTACCTAGGCTTTACTGAATGTGCAAGTTAAACTTGATTTTTCAAATAACTTCCATAACGGTTTGCCTAAAGCTAGCAATTGCTTTTACTAACTTAGAGCTTCATGATCAGCCACAGCGGAGAACTTAACATATCTGCAGAAAACTTACATGAGAGCCTTGTAAAAGCTTCCACAAAAGGCAATAACCACACTAAATGTTCCCCCCAAAGGAAAAATTATCTAAAGAAATATTGAAAGCAATAGGGAGATTCAGACTCCCACAGAGAGATAATTTTGCCTCTCATTTCAAACTGGAAAAGAAGATGCAGCTAGAAATTCTGCCATGGACTCATTCAGTGCATCTTAAACCTCTTGGCTTGTTGCCTGTACAATGGAAACAGACGCACCACACAAGACATGAAAGCATCTGCAAAGCACTTCATACTGGTTTAGACACCATGGCACTGCAAAAAACATTGAAATATGAGGACCAGAACCACAGGTGCTGCCTCAAAAGTCATACTTGTCCTTGAATGGGAAAACCCAATTGATCAGCCATGTCTGCTCCTAAACGGATTTTGATCACTGGAAGCCGGCCTGAAAAGACAACTAATTTGTTTACATTAACAAATAATAACATCCACTCGCTACCAAAGCATGCACCCACCACTACTGGTGAGCTATTTAAATGCCACTCACTGTGACCATTCTTCTTCTTAATAACCAGTAATTTGACAGGAAGAAAACATGGCAAAGCTACCAGTGACGTCTCCTTGGTCACAAGCCGGTGACTTCATGCGTGGGATAAGCAGTGCGGGCGATGGGGTAATCAGCTCCAGCAAGTCATTATCCTGCAAACAGCTGCACACTCTGACTCTTTAAGGAGATTTTTGCTGGATTTTCAGCCACTGGAGCTTGGCCAGAAATCTATTACACCCATCATCTACACAATACTGCTGTAAGAGACAACAGTCGCACTGATGCTTTAAAGGAAAACCCCACCTCTGTGGCTATGGAGTGGAAAGATCAAAGCAACCTGCACTGTTTTTGTTGGACAAAGACAGGGCAATACATTTTTAAGGCCAGTATTAGCAGTGACCACCTAGCTGGAAAGATTTATCACCTCAACATGAACTGTACAAGAACAGGCTATGAGAAGCCGTCGAACTGCTTGTAGCCTAATTTAGTATTGATTTAAACAATTACAGCCTGAAATTTAATGCAGAATAATTTTGAGACAAATTGGTTTCATGGTTATTCAGTCCCTCTTAAAAGGAAAAGGATTTACAATATTTTGCATTTAAGGATGGAAGAACGGGAAACAAGACCATTCTCACAGTCAAATGTAGTATTTACAAAAGGCAGCTATAATTTTTTTTTAAAGCATAATCTTTACAGAAATGGATGATTCATCTGTGAGGACATGATGGCACAGGATGCTAGAAAATCTCTTATCTATAAGCTAATTCAGTTCGAGCATGTGCCGATAGTTATCAAAAAGCTGCTATTACCAGCCTGTGCAGTGGGAACTGATAAATTCTTGAGTCATGTTCAAATCACAGCACCAGCTCCTGCCGCAAAAGCTTCAGAAAGATTTTCAGGATAGAAAAGCGTGGGATGGTTGAACCATGAACACCTCCATGAATGACACAAGACAGGAAAATGTAACACAGTGCTGGGAGAGAGGTGCCAGGCTCATTCACAATACACACTGTATTTTCATCATACCCATGAGGTGATGAGGGCAAAGATTTCAGGCTCCAGCACTGTCAATGCAGAAATAGCCTTTTTTTTTATTTTAATGTAAAATCAATACAATTATTTTAGCAAGCTATTTGGATGACTTGGTTCAAAGAGGCAGCAATTTTTCTTCTCCTTCACAAAATTACCCTTCTATAATGTCGGGAACAGGCAGACCTTCTGACCATGTACATTTTGACCAAGAATAATTCTAGTTCAAAATGATTTCCATCCATCATGAGAAACAAATTATAGGAACTGGACGAGAAAATTCCCAGCCATTCTGGCTCTTCAACCCCAAATGAACTTTAAGAAAATATATTTATATTATAGAACACATTTTCATGGCTACGAATGATGCCACAATCCACAAAAATACATTGTCGCATTAAGAATCCAAAACAAATTTGTAAGGTTAACAACCTCCATGGTCCTGCTCCAAAGCATGTGTGTTAATATTACTGTAAAATCTTTCCAGCTCTCAGTAAGGTCAGCTGCCTGCACAGGCTGAGTTTGGGTTCTTAGTTTAATTCTCGTAAGAGAAAACAAAAGAAAGGCAAACGATACAAAATACCACACAGAACATACCCATTTTTTTCCCAGATCTCTCAAAACAAACTCCAAATAACACCTTCAACAAATCCTCAAACTGTGAATAAGTGGAATTTTGCTTTCTATTCTAACTCACAGTTTCAATCTTCAGATACTTTCCCTGTTGTGGAAGCCAAAACTGCCCTAAAATGTATTTTTTTCAACTCTGTTCTGAAAATCAAGTCTTGGAAGACTTCTACATGTGTTACGAATTTGGCATATTTATTTTTTTCATAGGCACTTGCAATGGTGAGGAACTACCAGCATCACAGATAACTGCAAAACAAGGGTGTACTGTGTAATTTCTTCCCCAGTGCAGCCCCTCTCTATTGTGCTCCTGCCATCCCTGCTCAGCCAATGCATTTGAGTTCTTGATCTATGAAACCCCTTCTGCTCTCATTAAAGTTGTTTTCAATACTCTGATCTTGTTTTGTGACCGCTCCTGCTGTGTCTTTGCTGTAACATCTTATACCTGTTTGGCGCTACTTTTGCAGTGTCAAGGGAAATAAAGACAAATACCATCAAATCCACCGTCAGCTCACGAGAGGGCTCATCATGAGATGTTCAGACATAACCTGCCCTTGGGAAAATGCTCTGTTCTCATCTTATGTGGTGTGTGCTGAGTGAACATTGAGGCTGAAATTATTTTTATATTGGTAGCTATTTACAGTGAGTTGTACTCTACCATTTTTTGGGTTTGATAACTGAATTTCTGAGAAGACTAGTAAAGCTGTACCCTGGGAAGGAAACAGTTCAGGGATGCCATGCTGGTCCAAAACACTATTTTAACTCATGGAGATTTTCTAAACAATGTAAAGAAACTTCTGACCCCCTTCTAAGGAAGTTATTTGCCTCTAAAAGCTTCTGAAAACTCTCCACTGGAATCTAATTTTGCTTTGCCTCTGAAGGAACCAGCCCATACTCATGGCACCCAGACAAGCAAAGCATTAGTGACCATTAATACATGCAAAAATCCTAGCGATTTCCCCCAAATAATAATAACAACAGTAATTACTATTACCGTATAGCACTATAACAGACATTTGGTTTACAGTTATAAACTAAGATAGAAGCGGCCATATATATACCATGGGAGATGCGTGCTACTTCCTGTGAACTCTGCAATTATTATTCATCCCTGAAGATGTGATTTTATAGATAAGAGGGAATAATTTAAAAGGATTAAAAGAGCTTGACCCAAATCACAGCAAATCATTATAATTCAGATTTTTGGGGTGGGCTTCCATACTGTTCTGTTACCCATACAGTTGGGAAGAGAACTGTGCTTGTTGCTATTATCACTACTCCACATCAGAGTTCAAAAAAGCTGTTTCAAAAGAGACTTCTCATATAAATACTCTAACCTCATAAGCCAAATCTCTCAAATCTCTCTTATCTGGCTGAGGAAGCAACACAGGTGCCTTGCTGCAGCAGCACCACATCAATCACAAACACGCTGCATCTGGGAGGCAGCAGACCTCATCTTTGCTCCGTAATTTGCAGGTGTCCCCAGAACTTCTAGGGGAGGCTGAGTCTATTGAAACCTTGCAAATAAACTTCTAAGGTAGTTGTTTAAGAAAGGTGGTAACAATTTGTTGCAATGGCTATAAGGTGCTTTACAAATGGCATGTGCCAGGCAAGATGCAAAGATGCCATCAGCGTGACACAGGAGGAGAGACATACAAGCAAAACGTAAGAGCCCGTATATACCTACACGCCTGCATACAGGGATCAGAAGAGGAAAGAGCATGCCAGCAATGACACTGCAATAGATCGTAGTTACAAACTCAACGCTGAGACAAATTTTGTGGGTCATAGCATCCTAGAATCATGGATTGGTTTGGGTTGGAAGGGACCTTCAAGATCATCTAGTTCCAGCCCCCCCGCCATGGGCAGGACCCCTCCCACCAGCCCAGGTTGCTCCCAGCCCCATCCAGCCTGGCCTGGAACACTGCCAGGGATGGGGCAGCCACAGCTGCTCTGGGCAGCCTTTGTTAGAGCCTCACCACCCTACAGTAAAGAATTTCTTTCTAATACCTAATCTAAATCTACCCTCTTTTACTTTAAAATTGTTCCCCCTCATCCTATCACTACATTCCCTGATAAAGAGTCCCTCCCCATCTTTCTCGTAGGCCCCTTTAGGTACTGGGAGGCTGCTAAAAGTTCTCCCCAGAGCCCAGGCTGAACAACCCCAACTCTCCCAGCCTGTCTTCCTAGCAGAGGTGCTCCAGCCCCTGATCATCTCCGTGGCCTCCTCTGGACTCGCTTCAACAGGTCTATGTTTTTAGTCGTGGGATATACAGGTCAGGGCTAGATGTGGATGGTAAGGGGTGTACTGGCAGTTCACTCAGCTCCTACCTGCAGAAGAGGCCGCTGCACACCCAGGATCTTCATGGTATCTGCATTAGCCAATATTTTCAAGGGATCAGATGCCTTCGTGACGCCTTCAATCTCTTTGTTAATTTCAGCCAGGACCTGATTGAGGAAGATGTTCTTGATGTACATGGTAAGGAACTCGCGGAGCGGACACTGCTTGGCTGGGCCAAGCTCCATGGCATGCTCTATCTCCTGGATAAATCTGGAAAAGAGAATGGGAAGAATGCAATGTAGTTATACCACGTAGTCACTCTAAAAGTGTTAGTGTTGCCTTTGCCATTTCAGAGCTAAGCACCAGCGGGGGGGAATGACTAGAGACTGAGCTAACATGAGACATGAACAGTAGAAAAGGTCTATCAGGTAGCCTTCAGAAAAAAAAAAAAAAAAAAAAAAAAAGAAGACAACAGCTGGCAAGACACTGACTCAATGGCTGGAGAACAGACAAAATGAGGGATTGGTGAAAATCCACAGCCTGGGCATGATTTGTGTTTATTTGTCCAAAAATCACTGACTGCTCTACTTAAGACATACTGGAAAGATTGTATTTTAAAAACACCCAGTCCCCACTGAAAAAAAAATAAAAAATTCAGGATGCCAGAAATCCCTTTGAAAAGGCAGAGTTCCTTCTGGGAGTGGTCATTCCATTCTCACAGGTGAGTTCCCCATGTCTGAACTTAACAGCAGTATATTCCAGCTCAACGTCTAGGGGTAACACTGAAAAAGCAATGCATATGTATTATGCTGGCATCATACTGCATTATGTATGTCTGTATTACACTATATTTTTATTATGCATTATTGTTTCATCCTAAGATCCCATTCCTGTGTAAGCAGAAAGGCATGCCGATTCTGGGAATATTTTAACACAAAATGTTTGCCATCTCCTCCTGCAAAATATCTTTATCTCAGTGATGCCATCTGTTTAACACACAGGAGTTTCTTCTAGAAATTACTTTGTAATTTCTGTAACTTACATCTGAGGCAATGAAATCAGTGTTCTTTCTGAAACTGAATGTATTAGAATTACTGTACTCATTAGGAATTGTATTGTATTATACGTATTAGGAACTGTATGTATTAAGAATTGAGTACAGGAATCATAATGGACTGAGACATTGTCCAAAAGTGAGAAACGTGTATGGTGTTTACACAGCCCTCTTCAAAGATGCACACAAGTGCCTCACAATTGTTTATATTCTAATCCCACTCCTGGACAGGCTGGGATTGTTTTTACTTTTGTTTCACACAGCAGCAGCAGAAGCAAGTGTTTGACACTGGATCTCCCAATATTTGTTGCAACACCTTCTTCACCCTGAAAGCCACCTCTTCTTCACTAGGAAAGACCCTTTCTGCAACTGAGACATCTCTAACAGTTACAGTGCGGTTAGCATGTATTAAAGATGCCTTACCACTAACTAATTTCCCAAACTTCAACAAGGTCTGCTGAATTGTCTGTGACTTTCTACCTCCACGTTCAGCACTTCAGAAGCAGCAGCTTCCATTCTGAGGAGTGACTGAGGAGCTGCTGTCAATTTTTGTAGCATGATTTCTTTTAAATCTGAACAATTTGCTCCCTAAAGCCTCTGCAGTGTTGACTCCATCAGTCTAGAGTGACACATTTGGGCCAATGCAGCTATTTCTTCCGGGGGTGGGGGGTGGGGGGGTGGGTGGGACATGACCCACTCACAGTTAAGTTTGATGATTGCTTCTACAAAGAGAGATGCTGCATGGAGAGAAGTGCAAAGGATGGTGATTTTATTTCCTGGTTTTCACAGATCGATAATGTGAATCAGCTTTATAAAACAGGGAGACAGTGGAGTCATCTGGGAAGAGCAGAGAGACCAGCACAAAGCTGATCTCTGAAATAACAGACCTAACGTCACCAGCTTTGAGTGACAACCACCGACGTCCTTAAGGGAACATTGTCAAGGTTGATGGGACCATACTGAACTAACTTACCGTACCTTTTCATGTCTGCCAATAAATTTGCTACTCTTTCTTTATAAGCTTATTTACATGGTGCTTTCAGTGCACAAAACTAACAAAAAAAAGAGTGAATTATCCCATTACACCTCTCTTTCAGATGGGAAGGGAGAGGCACAGCAGCTTGAATTTGAAACCAACAACTTCCATTGAAGGGAACAACTTTTAAACACTTTTAAAATCCAGCACATGCTTAAAAATGGCTAAACCAACATAAATAGAAGAAAACTTTAGAGGGAGAATGGCCACAGACAAACTAGCAGCAAACTATCAGAACTCAGATGTGCTGACCTACAGCAACTCCTTATCCCACAATAGTTGGATGGTGTTTCTAAGTGATTCCTATACCAGAGACTAAATTGCTTGTGCGATGCTGAAGGAAAGGTCAGTGCTAGCAAAAGGTGTAATCAAGATTTTTTGTTTCCCAGTACCTGGCATTAATCACCATTTCAGATCTCTCCTAAAGACCTGTGCGTTAATCTCCAGCAAACTTTACCTTGATTAGAGAACTAAGTCCTGTGGTTGACACATTCTAATGGGCTTTCATTTCTTGGCATAGACAAGACAACAGCGGTTCACTTAATACTGGTACAAATCAAAAATATATCCCTATTTTACTTGATATGAACCATAAGGTAATCATAGATTACGAGAAAGCTGCCAGACAGAAATGACTCTGCAAGAGGGGATTTTATGAGTGCTCAGCAACACTTGTGATAAAAGAACAAATGGTCAAGAGCTTAGGAAAGCAGATTTAAACTCGATATCAGGAAAAAGTTATTAAGACTGAAACTGTGCACGACATGCAGGACTAGAGGATATGGATGAAAGACCTTAAGTTTGAATGTTCAAGGATAGCTTGATTAAATGATAATGGTAATGAAAAATAGACAATTTCTGAAGTCTTCATTTAATCAAAAGATCTCTACTGGAAATGAAAGTAAAGAAAATGTAAAGAAAAAATGTAGTATGGATGTCAGAGCATGTCATACAGTAAGGGAACAGCCCTAAGAGTTCATAAATTTGACACTCCAATGGTAAAAACACACTACCACTTAGTACAGCCTGAAAGACAGGCACCTGGGGTCCAAAACGCTATGATCTGCTGAGGTTCAAAGATAACCTCACCATGTTTTCACCAGCCAGGATGAGTCCCATATCTGCTCTCCAAATGGAACACCCAAGGCAGCCACTGCACAGCTCCAGCCTTCACCCCACCAAGAGGAAAACCCCACTGAGCACATGGCCAGGGTGCCCAAGCGAGCATCACAAGGCTCCAGATACAGATGTACAGCAGATTTGTACCAAGAATCCTTCTACCACGTTGCACTGCAACAGTGAAACACCCTACATGTTCTGGATCAGGAGGATTATTCAGAATTCAATTAAGAGCAGTTTAATCTAATGGAAAACTTAATTTTATGTATTTCTTAAAAGAAATAAGGATGCATAGTCAAATACTGACAAGTTTGGAAAAGCAAGGATTGGAGCCACTTGTGTCACTTTTATTTGGCCTGCTGTGCATGACATGATGGTGTAATTATTAATTACACAATGGCATAGTATTGCTTGTATCAGCAGATCCTTGTCTTGTCCTAGGAACAGGATGGTCAGTGTCTGGACAGTGAATGTCACAGTGCTGGGACTTTGCAAATCTCTGATGTGTGACAGCAGTACCATGCATCAGCAGCCAGTTGTCACCTGTGTGAATCACTGTGACACCAAGTGAGACACTCCTGCCACAAAGTCCCACGGGGCTGGCTGCCTGCACTGCTTCCAAGCTTCATCATTCCTGCCTTCTCATTTCTTCCCATGACTCCTGTTTGTGGGAATTTGGCCACCAGTTCTCTTATTTGTCTTGGTTCCCAGTCCCACTCATTCATCCTATCGTTTCTCCTCTCTTCTCAGCACTTACATCAAGAAGCATCCTCCTCCAGGCAGCTGGAGCCCAACAGGTACAGGAGCCTCAAAACACTGTGAGGGAGCTAGTCCTTGGCTCAGGAACTAGCACTTTTCCAAGGTCCTTGCCCTGGGCTTTGTCCTGGTTAGCTAAGGGCAGGATCGTGCCCATCAGGCACTTCAGACGCTATGAACTGGAAGCCTCTTACACGAGACTGTGAGCACTGGACTTCCTCAAATGTATATAACTAAGCCAAATTTTGGTGTATTTTCAGAGGAATGGCAAAAGGCACACCCTTTACACAAAAGTTCTTCTTACTGAGAAATACAAAGATGCAAATTCTCAGCTGAAGAAAAGGTCACCGGAATTTGCCAACATGTATGATGTGTTTCTTCTTCTGTTCTCAGAAAGGGAATGTAGTTTAGGCGCATTTAAAAAAAAAAAATAATCTAGCCCCAGTTGCAAATAAAGACTTGCCAAATTATAAGAAACTGAAAACGAAGGTTTTAAAATGGGAAGTATTGGGTGGCATTAAAGACCTAACAGATATTCTCTATTTTCTGCTTGGCAGACAGATACACATACATTCACAGTCACACACTGTGCTATTTATTTATTTAAATTTCAAATACTGCTGGTTAAGTTATTCAAACAGAATTCAGTCTTTATAAAGAAAAAAACGTTTAACAGCATCTAAAAAAAAATATTCTAAGATTACGTTCCAAAAATGTTCTTGTGTTACTCATCCAAGCTGCCCATGTAACTATTAAGATGTCAAATAAGCAATCTGACCCACAGCTATCCCAGAGATCACTGTTTATGTCTGTGTGTGAACCAGTGTACACGGTAAGAAATAGCATTTTGGTCACGCTTATATAAAACATGTACAAATCAAAGCAGAGAAAAATTTTTGGCACTTGAATAAAGTGAAGGATGAGGGAAGTTAAGTCTGGACATGATCCAACAAATTGGTTGTGGACATACCTGCATGTGCGTAAATCCAAAAGACCAAAAAAATCTCAATCAAAACCACTGCAATGGTGAAAGGCTGTGTCCCCGAGCCCTTTTACACCCTACTACTTTCTTTTTACTCTCCAAAGAGGGAAATTTGAAATACAGTTCACTGTAAAAAGGGGCCATGAAGGCAGTCTTGGAGGAACAGCTTTGATTCACTTTCCATTTGCTTCGATTGTTCTACTGGCAAAAGAACCATTTGGCTGTAATTTAGTGGGGTTTCAGAAACAGCATCCACAACCACATTTAAAATAATCTCTAACTGGCACACAAAAACTGAAGAAAAACCTGTAAAAGTTAACACGCCAAGGGGTGTATTCTCTAAATGTGAGAGAATGAGCCATGTGGCACATTCAGAGAGAAAATTCCCCTACCACTGAGCAATTACAGTTATTTATTATAACTATCATGTATGTCAGATACGCAAAATGCAAAAATGCTTTCTCTGAATAAAAATGCAGAGTGAGTTGTGTCACCAGACTTTTGGTAATCGTCACTCTAGGTAGCTCTGGGAATTGCCTGAAATCCTAAAAAGTCTCATAGGGATGTTACTGCTCTGAAGGACACTTTTATGAGATGTCTGGCCAGGATGGAGTTCTTAGAAGAGAGCAGCCAGAGAGAAAAATAGAAATCTGCATCTTAACCTGGATTCAGAACCTGCATTTTCAAAATTATGCATAACTTTTAACTTGTTTTATCCTCCTATGAAAGCATTTGAGGTGATTTGTGGCTGCAATTAAGCATTCCCCTTAGACAGAAAAGCACATTCAGTAAAATGAAGTATCTTTTTGTAAATGACAGTCATTTGGATTAAAGAAGAAAAAAAAGGCAAACCATTTCAGAAAATTTAATTCATCCCAACTCACAACTTAATTGTCTATGAGGACTGTCTTACCTAGGCTGGAATTGTGTAATAAAAAACATAAAATCAAAAAAGCTATGTGGATTGATTTAGAAACCTACAACTTTCACCTTCCCAAGGCTTGCTTCTGTCGTCTAGTTATGTCTTCTAAAACACTAAAAGAAACTGAAGATATGTCATTGAAAGTACATGACATCAAATACACCATTCCTTAATGATGATGGTAATATTAGCTGAAATTCCCTCCTAAAACAAATGAATGACAGTAAAAAAAAAATATTCCAAAACCTTATTAAGGAAATTTTTACAGACATTCAGCCCAAACTTACATTTCATCTTGTTTCATTTTTGTGTGATGGTAACCTGCTCTTTTCCCTCCATCTTAGTCACAGAACATCTAAGTACCTAAAATGAACCTCTTGGTGAGCTTACGCACAGCAAGGAAATATTAAGGAAACATCAGAAATCCTCTGAACTGTGTACTAGTTGCTGACAGAATGGCAAATCCCAAACTGACTGTTCAGGCTCAAGGAAATTACAGATAAAATACCCAAGAATAAAGGTTCTTGAAGTTTTAAAGACACACGCAAACCAAGAGACACCTGGAAGATCCCAGACTGTCCATTACCCATCCAGAAAGCCTTCCCACCTCAGCAGCGAGCGTTGTGGGAGGGTCAACCAAAGGGACAGCCAAAGATTATGTTCTCCTGCTAAGCTCTTTGATAACCAACAAGGTACAGCCCTGAGTCCTCACTTATCACCCTTGTGACAATATGGCCAGGGAAAGAGGCTATTTCAACAGCTATGTACAATAAAATCAGTATGTATTTCAGTATATTCTGTTCAAGTAACATTCTAGTTGGAGTAAAACCTACTTCTCATCCATCCTGGAGCCTGTTCCACCCTCTGACTGCTCCCTCCTCTGTCAAAGTGAGACCTAGCGAGGCTCCCGTACCAAAAGGTACTGACTGTTACACATGTGCAGAGTACAATAAATACAAAAAAATTAAAAAAAAAAAAAAAACTCACTGCAACACATAGACTAGAGATCGTTTGTTACTGAAGACCAATCAAATAGGTACTAAAGTAACAGGAAGCACATTATATTGCATAAAAACTTGACTACAGAGAATTATTTTGGTTACATTATCATTTACTTCACTGTTATTTCACTGAGGATCACACTGCTGATAAATATGGCTATATGCAAGATAATAGAGCTGCTTCTGTATGAAGTCAGTCCAAAGGGAGCTGTATGCAGGGGACAACAGCAGGAATAAAGGTTTAAGCTCTTCTCTAGGTGACGTAAAATGTGATTAAAATTATAATTACCATAAAAAAGTGTAAATAGCTGTGGGACACTCAATGGAGATTTAGCTATGCTAAGTACATTCAGAATCTTAGGAAAAACAGACAAAACCCCAGCAAATACCAGACAAAAAGCATTAATTTTCTGCTATTTTGAAATATTACGTTGCCTAGAAAACATCCAGGAAGGTAACAATGATAGAAAATGACTACCGTTAATAGAAAGCACCAGATTTTTGGCATTTTTCACTAAAATATTAAGGTTTCAGCGTAACACAAGTAACCGGCAGCGTCAGCCAGACTGGGGTTCACACCACCAAGCTGAGTTTGATGGGCTGTTTTGGGCAAATGGCCAGATTCTGCTGTCAGTCCCCACCACTTCAGTCCCTGCCCTATACAAACAGAGATCCTCAATCAAAAAAAGCTTGACTACTTGATACAGCTCTTTCGGTTAGTGTAAAGGTTTCTGAGTATCTCCCCATAGAGCTGACAGCTTTAGCATCTGAAGATGAAAGAGTTCAGACTTCTTTTTTTAACAGTAGCTAAAAAATACGAGCTTTAAAGAATCGATTTATGTTGTAGTTGCTCATCCATGAGAGGGAGGTAAGAAATACCTCGTTCCCATGCAGCTGTAATATAAATACAAGTATTTTGTTGCCTGTGAGGTACTGCAGACACCATACACTGAAAAAAAAATTATAATTTAGCTATCGTCTTATGCTAAAAATATTGCTTATTTAATGCTCACCTACCACCTGAAGAACACAACTTTCTGACTTACATGGTGTAACTATCTCAGGACAGACCAGGTACAATTTCTTCTGATGTGACTAGTATTTGGACCACAAGATGTAGAGCCAGAACTAATTAGATCTAAAGCTTCATACTCTACAGCTCAGATGCCTTTCACAGAACCTGAACCATGAGCAGCAGAACACGGTGGATTTTTGTGGGGGAGGTTGAACCTTGGAGGCAGATTTTAATTTGTGCTAACTACAATCTTTTCAACTGTATAATTTGAATGGCACCCCTTATTTCCATTCCCCTCCTCATGGCCTCAAAACTGCTTTCATTTGTTTTCGGGGTTGCTGTTGTAGCTGAACATCTTCATTAACACTCACCAGCACAGGCATGAATGAAAGCATCCTTCTGCTCCAATCAATCTGAGCAGAGGTGATGTGGGTGTACCGCCACAAAGCCTCTTCCTCACTTTTAATTTTCATCTTGTCAGAGATAAATCTCATCTACAGGAGTAATGATTTCCTTGATGCAGCTGGCACAAGGTAATTCATGCTTCACAAATATTAGCAAAAGCCCACCCGATGGAAGGTTTGTGGTGTGGCAGTCAGGCTGATGCTTGCATCTCATGGTCTCTATCCTCTCATCTCTTGCGAGGGCATGAGCAAGCTTCAGAAGGTGGCTGCATTTCCACCCAGTGCCAAACCTCAGCTAATAGCCAGGTGCAATTTTTCCAAAGGTGGTAAATCTGAATGAGGAGCAGTCCCGAGTTTTGTGACCAACTTGGAGAAATTGAGTTTCAAAAGGAACAAAACTGTGTAACTGGTGTCATTACTGTGAAATGAAGGCAATGAAATGCATATGAACATCATAGTCCTGGGCAAAACATGGGAAAATACACTGTACAGACCACTGGAATGGAGATATGTTACCTGAGAAATAGAAACTGGGTAGATTTTGAGCTTAGTTGTAAATTTGTAAAGGCATTAGTCTGCAGAATTGAAACCCAATCCATTGGCCTGTGAATTTACAGCAGCAAGTCTAACTTTACTCCTCTTCTGTCTCTAGACACTGTTCTTGCAAAGATGTAATTTCCCTTTCTGCAGATCAGAAAGAGCAATTACCAGCACCACAAATCTGCATATAGCATTTATACATCTGGAAGACCCACAAGCAGCTCCCTCTGCAAGCAGATGAGTACAGCTGCCTCTCTGTGAACGCAGGCAAAAGAAGAGTAACTCAAGCGTGAATCACATCAGCTCATTCTGTTAATGAGGATGCACCTGAAATATGAATCACGAGTGCTACAGGGAAAGCAACACGAGCTGGAGCTGCAGCAGTAGTCCCTAGTGAAGGTTTTGGGGATTTCCACCTCTCCCAAGGAGCTTCGCACAGGATTTGCACAGCCTCTTATCACATGATGTGACTGGTCTGCTTTAGACCAAGGTGGCATCTCTACATGGCATGGAGAGATGATCTCCAAGGTTGAGTTATGGGTTATAAGCCGAGCAGTGGTGATTGGTTATTTTCTCCTGCTCTGGGGACATTCAGAACCCCCTGGACGTGACTGTGTGCAGCCCGCTCTGGGAGAGCTGCTTCAGCAGGGGCTGGGCTGGGGGGGCTCCAGAGGTCTCTGCCATTCTGTGATTCTGTGTACTTATCCCTGTTGTGACCTGGAAGTAAAGTGTGTGACCCATGGCTTACTTGGCACACAGAAAGAGCCAGGAACATGCAGGTGGTAGGTACTAAGTCATCGTCACTTGGTTGTTGCAAATGTACACCTAGATACGGGATTCACTGTCAGCCTTCTCTTCACCTCACCCTGTCCTGATGCTGACGGTCCTTGCTTTGCTTTCCATACCATATGTCCATCCATGCTGCCTTTCAGTAATGAGGCTTAAATCAGTGAACACTGCACTAGTTTGCTTTGCACTGCATTATTTTTTATTACCGAGGCAGAATGACTGCTTGACATTTTGATTACGTACAATAAACAGCAAGCCAGAATCCCAACTATGGGTGAAAACATGGCTGGGACATGGCTGAACTCTGACATGACTCTTGGCACCAACCTAAAACATACCGCAAAGAGCACATTCTAAGCATTAGAAGCATTTAACAAGCATGAGAAGGCAATGCTTACTAACAAACACTGAGTAAAAAGAAGACTTGCCTGTCATCTACAAGCAAAACACAGCTGCTGTTTGGCCTCTTCATTTCTGTCTGAACTCCCAACTCATAAAAATACTGGGGGGACCCGGGGCTTTGGAGCAATTTATTGATCCTACAAGGTGTCCATCTAATTGAAGAAATCTAAACTCACACCTCCCCGAGAGCACCTTGGTGTGAAGTGGAACATGGTGGCTTCAGTATGTATAGCACAGCATGGGATCTTACAGCAACGTAGTGCCTGCGGCTCCTTGCAAAAGCCATCCCTTGGTGTTGGCCTTTCATCACTCTATGGTAGGCAAATTCAGTTTGCTCCACATCTTTGCAGAGATCTTTTAGATCAAACATAAAAAAACCCCTAGAGCTTTGTTCAGATCCTAAAGACACTCTGCAGCGTACTTGTTAAGAGACAGGTTTTCACCCTGGAGCACCAAGACAAAAACCTCTTCAGATGTCATGGGTGAGCAGTGGTTGTTTGCTCCCCTCCATGAGGCTACATTTCGGCAGAGCTGCGTGCGTGCCTGTGTGCGCATAGTTATAGCCATCAGCGTAACGCAGCCTCCTATCAGCCCAACCGACACGGGCGCTTTTGAGAGCTGACTTCCACTTCTATTCTGCTTACCCCCTACAGACTCCTAACTACACTATGAGGCCTCTGAGTTCATTTTGAGAACAAATATAAAGTACCTTTATTCCCTATATGCTGTGAACCTCCTTTTAATCCTTTTGAGCAGGTGCAGTTTCTTTACAATGTGAACCTGGAAGCAGGAAACCTGTGGTCAAATGTTTTTGTCTCTTCCTAATATATTGAGGAACTTTTGGGGGTTGGTTGGGTATAAAGAGCCTCAGTTTCCCCATTAGTTGAACAAGCAATGAATGTTTGCAAAGCAGGAGATCCCCAAAACTGCAGAAGGGTACAGTATCATAAAGATGCCAACAAATCCTGACTGTGCACATCCAGTAAGGAAAATGTAAAATGCTGCACCTCCAGCGACTGGGGACAGCTGAGCTTGTGATGTGCAGCTCAGCAGCCACAGCAGCATGCTTTACCTTCAGCTTGAAACACAGCTTTGATCACTACTACTTTATCATTTGCCACTGGAAAAAAAAAAAAAAAAAAAAAAGTCTGTGTTTCAAGTTTACACAGAACTGAGCAAACACAGCTTCTACAACCAGCCACCCTTTGCTCTTCTGAAGCTGCACCACCAAATCTCCCTGCTCCAGTCCCTGAAACCGTAAGCTTCTAGCCCCAAACTAGACTGACGCTGAGCAAAGCCTGCCAGTTGCCTCTAAGTTACAAGACTGCTTCATGATGAAGATGATAATCCAAAATGACTAGTGAACTAAATTACCCACTGCCGATCCCTTTGTAATTTAAATCCAATCCTGCAGAAGGCAGAAGATAAATGTATTAACCATGGTCAATCAATCTCTCACTCTATGGAATTTCTTCAGTGTATTCATTTTATGTGAACCCAAGGCACGTGTACACTTTCTGCCCATCAGATGAAGTCAAACCAACCTATAGGATCCCACTGCTTCTGTTTCTAACTTACTCCACAAGTAACAACAATGCCTTTCTTCCCACGACACTACAACAGGTAACATGATTTCACTACTACTGGTGTGTGTTCTGTACTGTGCAAGGTAGAAAATACACACAGCCTTGCTTAAAAAGCATTGTAACTTTAAACAATCTTGACAGTCAATTCCAAATGAATTCCTGCCTATCACATGGAAATATAGTGGGATTTCATCAAATGCGTATAAAACACTTTAGCATCATGCATCAATAAATATGTTAACAGAACCATCACATAATATCCTATTATACAGAATATCTGAAATATCAAGTTCACCAACTTTAGCTTTTTGTATTATTAAATCCTATTTCCTTTAATGCCATGTTACATTCAGTTTGTTGACCACCACTGAAATGTAATGATCTCAACCCCCCAAGTACACATTCTCTCCTGAGCACAACAGCTTTGTAAAAATTAACTTATTATTCATATTATTTTTAAATCTGATATGGTGGCACATTCTTCACGC
Source organism: Falco punctatus (assembly GCF_963210335.1). NCBI lineage: Eukaryota > Metazoa > Chordata > Aves > Falconiformes > Falconidae > Falco > Falco punctatus. The sequence goes on from NC_137585.1 coordinate 62,059,533, forward strand.
TCAAACCCCACAGCTCTCAATCTGGCCCCTGTAAAAAGTAACATATGCTGACTATAAATCTTTAAAACGGCTCTATTAATAGCATAGCTGTGGTGACAGCTTTATAAATGGGCACCTTCTTTATGAAAACTGTTTTTATTAGATTGCATTATAATGATTTGTAATATGAATGCAAGGATGGCTTTGGAGAGGATGGCAGCGAGGAAACAACTCCAGCCAGCCAGCAGTTTCAAAGCCCGTGAATTTGGTGTGGCAGATTGTGTGCGCTTACAACAACAGACACAATCAGATTAGCTTTGCTACACCTCTCTGCTCCTCTGCTTTTCCCAATCAGACAGCAAACAGCCTAATAACTGGCTCTGTGTCTGTCAATCCAATTACTTCCTATTTGCTGCGTGCTGACACTCCATTAAATAAGCAGACAGATGGCGTGATCTTTCATTATCATCCAACTGACTGATTAGTCACCGGTGCGCGGACAGGGGTATGGCCAATCAATTCAATCAGGGATTACTCAAAAAAACACACTGGGGCAAATGAAAAGCCCATACCAAGAAACTGTAACTCCAGGGCCCACCTGGGGATGTCCTGGCAGGAGCATGTAGGGCTGTGTTTAGACATTCCGCCACAGACACCTAACTTAGGCATTGCAAAACTGTGGCATCTACAGTGAAGGTCTGATGAGTGTTTCTGGCTGTCCTCCTTGCAGCAGTTAGACTTCCTTTTGGCCAATGTGGACAAACAGCTGGGAGGCCCAGTTCAACCACCAGTTGCAGGATGGTAAAATCCCACAGCCCTGTGTCCTTGCAAATATTTGGGAAACACAGCTCCAGGGACAGCCCTTATCTTTCCGCATGCCCAGACCACGTCCATTTTACAGGAGGAAATAAGACACCATCACCCCAGGAACCTGTGGCAGAGAATTAAATCCTTCCATCCCAGTCAACCTCAAGTTCATCCCTTAACCCTCCTTTCCACATTTTCATCCTGTACCCAAAGCTGTCAAAGATATGGCCCTGAAACACATCAGGTGGAGCAGAAGAACATAGACCCTAGATCAGTTCCATATACCTTACTGCCTGACTTGAGAATCTGGATGGAACAGTATCTGGCTCATCAAGGAAGCTGCTTTGTATTTCACTAAAAAGCCAAATTAACCTGTGGTGAAAGTCTACTCACACACCATAGAGTATCAGCGTAGAGTAAAAGATGCAAATTCTGTAAGTAAGGGAACTGAGGGAAAGAGCAGCCCTTGCTGAATGCCCAGGAACAGCATGTACATGTGCAACAGGCCTAGAAACGAGAACATAAAAGCCTTCCCAAGGTCCCAGCATCTCCATAGCCAAGGCATGGGCAGACCCAAGAAACACACGGGCTGCCCAACGGTCAGACCTATTAAAGAGGGAATTGGCCAGACCCATGCGGCAATGACTTGGATTCCTCTTTTGCCGTCCTCATAGCAGAGGATGACTTAGTTTGGTAGGTTCTTGAGACTCCCTGCCATCCTGGTATGAAGCCATGCCCAGAGGGGAGCAGGACCCAGAAACGCATGGCTGCAGCAAATGGGTGATTGCAATAAAAAGAGAGAAGCATTAATGTGCTGAGCCACTTTAGGCAGGTGACTTTAGAGCTCTTTAATGAGGATAACAATTTTATGGTCTTGGTTTGAAGAGAAAAACACAGTCATTAAGTACATCATCATCTTTTTTAAATTATTCTGTTCCTTACTGATTAGGGAGTAATGATATTCTGCAGCATACCTATCTTTGCCTATTCTTTCCCCCTTCTAAGGACAAACATGATAAGCCTAGGGCAACATCAAAATCAGGAGCAATGAGTAAATAAATACGAAACCTCCTTTGAAGATTCTTGTTCTTTACCAGTCACTTGAAGTGAATACCTGTTGCTCTGCAAAGGAAACTGAGAAGTGGGGAAAGATGCTGGCTTGAGAACAACACGGAGAGAATAAATATATTGACCTCCCATAAGAAGATGCGCTAGCACCTCTGGCGATCCTCCATTGGACTTGGAGGGACATCAGAGGAGATTTCAGTTACCACAGCTATTTCAGCTCCTGACATTTGTTAATTAAGGGATCAAATAATGCAAGTCAATGATGTTTTTTTCTCCATGTGTGCAAGTAACCTACAGGGGACCAAAGGAGATCCCTACTGATTTTCATGTAGTCTGCAGCTGACATGCTGTTGAGCTGGGCTGGATTTTAACCATACTCAATCACAAGGAAATTACGAGATGAGTATGCAGAATACATATAACTCTAAGACACCCAGGTAAGCAAGTGCAGACACACTAAGAGTGCAATCTCAGCACAATTACTTTGTTTTCTCATTAACTCTGGGCATGCAGCACCACCACAGAGGAAAGCTTGTCAGCTTTCACGCCATGGATCTGGCACCCGACGTAACTGTGTCTGTGCTGCTGAGTTACAGCTACTCGCACCGGAACGCAGAGATCCTGTATATAAATAGCTGCCAGTGTAAACATGCTGCACTTTTGAGATTGAGATTACAAATCAAGCCAGGTGACGTTATGCCACACGCAGTTTTAACCTAATCACATTAATTAGTAAGTTGGCAGAAAAACTTAACTCAATTGGGGCATGCCAATATTGCTATTTAGGAAGGCAAGAAAAAAGTGATCAAAGAACCAGCTGTGCTCCAGGCTCTAGTCATTAATAAGTGCAAACCTTGTCTACAGAGCCAAAGCTGCAGAAAAAGAAATGATGGGAAGTTTAGCATATGCCCTTTAAGATATTTATGGCAGTTTCAGTGGCCACCACTATTTTTCCAAAGGGTTGAGATGAGGTTCAGTGGGCTTGTTTTACAAGGAGAGACTTGCAGAATGTGTTTGGGAAAACTGAAACAGCTTCCAGAGTAAATAGAGATGAAAAGCGGGTTTCTGAATTGCCTCTGATCATCCACCTCATTTGGAAGTCAGGGTCTGGTCCAAGCTAATGAGGAAAATGGATTTGCATCATAACGGACCTGAGCAACAATGCTGTGCTACTGGAGGCAGCAAATCTGGACAAATTGGATGCTGTACGTGCATTAAGGATCTCATGCCTCTCCTCAGAAAAGTAAGGGTATTTGCTTCAATGTCCTCAACAATTTCCGATACCAGGAGTTATGTTCTCCCAAATTAAACTAATTTAACTAGTTAAACTAATTGATTCCCTGTGCAGTTCCATTTGTATATGACATTTTTTTCAACTCCTGATCTTAAAAACTGAAAGGAGAAATTAACTGATGGATGATGTCTTCTGCCTAGACTGCTGGTTTCTGTCCACAGAGTGATCCTTATAAAACAGACATAATTCATTACCCTAATAAACTGAGCGAGGTTGCTGTAAACACAGCATGAACAAATAAGGGCTACACTGCCATTGGGAAAACTATTTTCTGACCCCAGTACATGTCATTTCATGTTCTTATGTGTGTCAGTTTTATTACCCTATAATCACTTTGCACAGATGATATGCAGTACATTAGGAGCAGCGTTCGGCTCTGTAAACATATAATTGTATAAAATGGAGCTGTAAGAACTACGACTCTTGATTACAGACTATCAGATCAAAGGACCCATGTTTAGAGAGAGACAAAATTATCTTTAGACACAGGTGCAGAACAGGAGAACCGAATGCAACATATTGACTAGAAATACTCCTTAACGAGCTCATAAATCGGGATGGAAGAGGCCAGTAAGATGCAACTGAGGTTGTAAAGCCTTTCCATCCCACAACACGGGACACAGACTGGCCGGTAGTGCCAATGGTGACTCTGCAGATGACTGCATCCTCCCACTACCATACATCAGTGTTTGCAAATTCTGGAATCATCAAATCACAGAACAGTTTGGGTTGGAAGGGACCTTAAAGATCATCTAGTTCCAACCCCCCTGCCATGGGCAGGGACACCTTCCACTGGACCAGGTTGCTCCAAGTCCCCTGGCTTTGAATGCACAGGTTAGGTCATTTTCGATGGCACAAGGAGATTTTGAACTGTGCTTCCCTGCATCTGTGAGTCTCCTGCGATGTTATGCATTGAAAGAAGAGCTTTCCTCTGAAACATGCATAAAATTACAGCAAGAATGGGGAAACTCCAGCTCCTGACAGCATGGGAATGATACTAATTAAAGATATGTAACAGATGGGCTGATATAACAGACTTTTGTCCATGGTGATTCCACCCTATTCTGCTAGCCAGCAGCACTCCAGTTGAAATGGGATGGCAGCTTTCTGGTGTCTCATCTTCCCAGTTAGAAAGTGTACTGGGATGGGCTGTGGTGCTACACTCAAAATCTTATTATTTGCAAAAGGGACACACCACATGCATGGAGCCAGGAAGCTGTTAGCCTAATTAACTATCTATCAAAATACAGTGAAGAGTTCTTATTAGTCCAGTTACAACAACACTAACGCAGGGTCAGTACAAAGCTTGTGACCTTCTGCTAGGGATGGAAACCCCACACATTTATTGGCCTACAAGAACGTTTCTTACCGCAATAGGGGCAGGCGTTCTCCCAGACTGAATGTGAAAGTCACCCTGTAAATAAAGCCTCGTGTTTGTGTTCATATTCCTCCAAGGCATGACAAACCTCAGAGCAAGTCCTAAGAGCTTGGGAAGACGAAATAGGTGGAAATAAATAGTGAGAACCATGAAGACATCATTCAGCAGCAATCTTACAAAATACAACTCTATTTTCTGATATAAAATCCTACCTTTAAGGTTATCTCCATTGTAAATCATGCTCAGTTTCTTCACATTCTCTTCTTACAACTCTCAATTTTTTTTCAATTACCAAAAATAGGAAAAAAATATGTGAATAACTATGGGATATGGAGCAACACAGATTCTGCAATGTCATGGATAGGATGGATGATGCAGCAGTTTTATTTGGGAATTTTTCCGTGAATTTTATTTTCCTGCATTGTAAAAACTGCACCAGGAATCAGGATCCTAATACTTGTCCTAACTCAGCCAGCCCATGTGAATCATTTTAGTCCCCTGCATTTCATCTTTTTCCTCTGATAGCGTGAAAAGTGCTTGAATGCTGTGAATAATTTATTATTATGCTGAACCGTATTACTATGTCAAATTTATTCTTGTAAAGAAGTACATTTTCAGACTGTATCAATTTTAGTTGTCATGTACAACTTAAAGAGTCCTAACTTCAGAAAGTACCTAAACTTTGCTTTCTGAGAATGAAATTTTCTGAGCAAAACATCATCAACTGAAATGCCTCAAATCATCATTTGTATTTGAAAATTCATATGTTAAAGCACTATGATGGTGAAATCCTGACATGGAAAGCTGTATTTGAAAATATGGCATTTGCACTTCATCCTCTGCAGCTGCAAGTCTTACTGTACTGCAAAAATACCCTGGAATTTCTTCTTGTACCCCAAAGAGCCAGATTATCAGCATCAATAATTAGTCTCCTTTTTATGCCAGTACAGCTGGAAAGATGAGAAACTTCCTCTACGTTCCTGTGCCAACACACATTGCCCATGAGCTGAAGAGGATACCTTTTGGGTGAACATGTATTTCAGTCTCCAGGAATATTTAGTTCATGGACCTCCCTGCTAAAATTCACAACTAGGGGCAGATGTAGTCTCAGAGAAACCTCAACCCAACCATTTCCTTTGTGCTTCTCCAAAGTTGCCTTGATTGCATTTCTTATGTCTGCACTGAAAGATGCATTTCTTCTGCCTGGAAGTCTTGCTTTCCACTCCTGCAGTAATCATAGAATCACAGAGTGGTTTGGGTTGGAAGGGACCTTCAAGATCATCTAGTTCCAGCCGCCCCTGCCGACACCTTCCACCAGCCCAGGTTGCTCCCAGCCCCGTCCAGCCTGGCCTTGAACAATTCCAGGGATGGGGCATTCACAGCTGCTCTGGGCAGCCTGTGCCAGTGCCTCACCGCCCTCATAGTAAAGAATTTCTTCCTAATATCTAATGTAAATCTACCTTTCGTCAGCTTAAAACCATTTCCCCTTGTCCTATCGCCACAGGCCCTGGTAAAAAGTCCCTCTGCAGCTTTCTTGTAGGTCCCTTTAGGTACTGGAAGGCCACTATAAGGTCTCCCTGGAGCCTTTTCTTCTCCAGGCTGAACAACCTTCACTCCTAGCAGAGGTGCTCCAGCCCCTTGATCGTCTCCATGGCCTCCTCTGGACTCGCTCCAACAGGCCCATGTCCTTACACTGGGGGCCCCAGAGCTGAACGCAGTAATAACCAAGCATACCTGGCTGAAGTTGCCTGATTTAGCACAATACAGCAGCCCAGGTGGGATTGCTCTCACTGCAGCAGAGCAATGTCAGATTTAAGAGATGCATTAGCAAAACACTCGTTATTTAGCCGGTTGTCCAAAATGCCTGGTAACATGCAAAGTTTGGTGGTGCTGGTTCTTCATCAAGCAGAGAGACAGTGAAGAAGGAGGGAATGGAGTAGGGGACAGGAGCTGTTAGCAGCCATATGCTACACTGAAGCACTACCTTAACGCTTAAAAATTCATGCAGACACAGAAAAAGATATCACAGAATCACAGAATAGCTGTGGTTGGAAGGGACCTTTAAAGATTATCTACTTCCAACCCCACTGCTGTCGGCAGGGATATCAGACAAGCACCGTTCCTGTGCTAGCAATACTGCAGACCTCGCAGAAGGTCAAGGTGGCGTGTAGCTCTTCTCCTGGCACATGCCTGGGGATGACAGCCCCTGCGCTGCCTCCGGGCCTCCCACGCCCCTGCTAAAGCCACAGCTTCAAAGCATAGCTGATACTCACAACTGGCTTCTCAGTCATCCTGGACCTAGAATGGCACTGATGACAAATGCTGATTGCAGAGAGGCTTTGAATTTTTCAGGGCTGTCTTCCATATGAATACAGAGAATTTTATGCAGAGAAAAACTCAAAGATTACTGTTTTTACTCCACTGACATGAGTTAACTCAGACCAAGGTGTGTGGAGCGGTCAGTTCTTAGGATGCTTTTTTTCACCAGCTCATTTCATTTCAGTTTAGTGGAACCACTTCAGTTCCAGGAAGGGCGTGTGTCCATGCACGTAACTTAGGGTTTTTTCCTTTTAAAAAACAGAATGACATCTCCTAAGCTAAACAACGGGATGCTATTTGGTCTGTGCAAAGTAGCACAGACCCAAAAAAGACAGATAGGTCTCGGTCCAAGCTGAAGTTCACTAGTAGAGAATAACTACAATGGCAGCATCACATGTAATGATCTACTGTTACCAACCCTACTATTTTAATGGGCAAAAGAAACAAAAAAGTGGGAGAATAAACTTCTGCAGTCTGCCACATCTTCTGCAGACTCTCCCTAGACATTCAAAACTCAGTACTGGAGCAGAAGTCACATAAAAATTAAACCTATTAATTCCATCCAGCTACTAAAAGAGGGGAAAGGGAAGGGGAAGGGGAAGGGGAAGGGGAAGGGGAAGGGGAAGGGGAAGGGGAAGGGGAAGGGGAAGGGGAAGGGGAAGGGGAAGGGGAAGGGGAAGGGGAAGGGGAAGGGGAAGGGGAAGGGGAAGGGGAAGGGTCTGTGGTGTCATGATTTTTTCTTTTTATATTTATACTAAATAAATGCTGCTGTTAGGTTTATGCACACAGCACCACTGCTGGACCTGACAACTCTGCAGATGAACAGCCTCTCATAAACATGAAAGAATGAGTCAGACTCAAACAAAATCAATCTAAAAATGGTAAGAATTAAAAAATGGGCATCTTTCTTTTTCATTTGCTTTCCCATTTATGCTCCTTTAGGGTTCACCTCTGTTAACAGTTTCAAGCTGTCCTCCATAGGCATAAAAACTAGAAAAAAATGAAAAAGACAAACCATCCCTGTCCTTCCCAAATTCCTAGATGATGAGCTGGGGGTGTTAATGCAAATCCAGACCACAACACCTGTGAGCAGAAGACATTACCTGGCTCCTATTACTGAAGAAGGTGAAGAACTACCTCATGCCTTGCAGGTCCACACCAGTTCCAGAGAGATGGGGAACTGCTGGAGAGGGGCCAGCAGAGGCTGCGGAGAGGATGAGGGGACTGGGGCATCTTCGGGATGAGGAGAGGCTGAGGGAGCTGGGCCCGTTTTGCCCGCAGAGGAGAAGACTGAGAGGGCACCTTATGGGTGTCTACAACCATCTCAAGGGCGAGTGTCAGGAGGACGGGGCCAGGCCCTTGCCAGGGGTGCCCAGCGACAGGGCACGGGGCAGCGGGCACAAGCTGCAGCACAGGGAGCCCCACCTGAACAGGAGGGAGAACTTCTTTACCGTGAGGGTGCCAGAGCAGGGGAACAGGCTGCCCAGAGAGGCTGTGGGGTCTCCTGCTCTGGGGACATTCAGACCCCCCTGGACGTGACTGTGTGCAGCCCGCTCTGGGAGAGCTGCTTCAGCAGGGGCTGGGCTGGGGGGGCTCCAGGGGTCCCTCTTGACCCCCACCATTCTGTGATTCTGTATTGCAAACACATTCCAGCAGGTTTTTGACTTGTCAGCTTTTGGGAAGGGTATGGTATTGCCAATAAACACACAGACCAGCTCTCTAGTGTGCACAGCCACTGCTTTGTACCTTTTGTTTCCTGCTTTTGAATTACAACCTGAGGGGTTGGGGTTTTTTTCTTTCTTTTTCATCATTATTTCCAATTTGGCAAGATTTTTTTTCAAAAACCTCTGCTTCAACATACACACAATCCTTTCTGGGTTGGCACAGTCTGATTCAAAGAACCTAAGCTCTGAATGACAGTTGGCTCTCTGAATTTCTCCAAAATTTTCTCAGACCATATATTTTTAAATGAGTGTGTCTTTGCCACAAGCATGCATGACAGCTGGACAGCCAGAATACAAGAGAGGCCATACCCATGCTTACTGAGATGACTACTCCTTTCTGCTGGAAACAAGGACAAACTTACGTGTTCATAACTTTCCAGATCCTGGGGTTTCTTAGGTTTTGGATTCTGGGTTTTTCTTTTTTTTTCCTTTTTAAAAATTAGAGTCATAAGGGATAATTTCCCCAGTGAAAACACAGAGCATCTGATCTATTTTGGGGCATAAAATATATGCAGCATAAGTTAAAGTTTAACTTAAATCTTTACCTAACACTGTACAAAGGAGATTAATGTATCTTCTGGTGTGCAATCTCCTTTCCCATAACTGCAGGTCACCATTGCTTATCTGCATATAAACCACAGTTGCCTTGCCTAGAGTGACTCTTCCTGCAGCTGGCCAGCATGGTGCATCCTATCCTTACAACGTGCACATGGAGGGGAAGGGCAAGCTCACAAAATCTTGAATTGTGGCTGTCTCCAATGAATCAAGCAGCAGAAGAAAAACAGTTTAGTAAGGGACACAGCTTGATAAGCAAGTAACTGGAAGGAGTATATGATTAAATACTTCAGAATCGTACAGCTGTACACCTGGCTATTGACCATACTGTTGACATCCTTATCATCTATTTACTTTAGTGGCATGTCTCTAGAGCCCCAGGTAAAATGGACACCAAAGAAAATGAGGATAAAAATGCTGACTCAAGTTATGTCACCTAGCCTTGAATGCTTCAAACCTGAACTGCCATTCCAGTCAGAAATTCTCCTGCATGACAAAGCAGCCCCATCCTACTCAGCAGGTCTCATCTTTATATTAAAAGTCCATAAAGATGTTTGATATCTGAAAAGAAACTTTCACCTCTATCTGCTCAGGTCCAAGATGGCTAGAAAATGCGGTAGGCATCTTCCACTTACTATAGCTTACAACATATGACTGTAGAGTCAGTATTCCTAATGGTTAAAAAGTTAGAGAGAGAGAAAGAATAAAAATTTTATTCTCAGGTCTATCAGGTACTTCTGAAGCAGCAGAAGTTAAAAATCCCCAACTTTTGACACGGAAATTAGGATACTTTTATAGGGAATCCTTCCAATGGGATGACTGAATTTGACAGTCCATGTTGTAGTGTTTTGGGGTTTTTTTGCATATTATTTTTTCATTTATCTGTCTAGAATGCAATGTCAGATTGAAAGCAATCTACCTTAAAACACATTTTGTTAGTTATGCTTCTGATGTCAGCATAAATGACTCAAGAGAAGAGAAAGACAGAAAATACCTAATTACATATCACCATTTTATAGTGCTTATTTCTGCTTTTCAGGCTTTGAATAGAAAATACATCTATCCTGGGCTGCACCAAGAGCAGCGTGGCCAGCAGGGCCAGGGAGGGGATTCTGCCCCTCTGCTCCGCTCTGCTGAGACCCCCCTGCAGCGCTGCCTCTGCTCTGGGGTCCTCAGCACAAGGAGGGCACGGGCCTGTTGGAGCGAGTCCAGAGGAGCCCACGGAGATGATCGGGGGCTGGAGCACCTCTGCTGGGAAGCCGGGCTGAGGGAGTTGGGGTTGTTCAGCCTGGAGAAGAGAAGGCTCCGGGGAGACTTTACAGCAGCCTTTCGATACTTGAAAGGGGATTTATAAGAAAGATGAGGACAGACTTTTTAGTAGGGCCTGTAGCAACAGGACAAGAGATAACAGTTTTAAACTGAAAGAGTGTAGATTCAAGATATTAGTAAGAACTTCTTTACCGTAACGGTGGCAAGGCACTGGATCAGGCTGCCCAGAGCAGCTGTGGATGCCCCATCCCTGGCAGTGTTCAAGGCCAGGCTGGACGGGGCTTGGAGCAACCTGGTCTAGTGGAAAGTGTCCCTGCCCGTGGCAGGGGGTGGAACTAGATGACATTTAATGTTCCTTCCAACCCAAACCATTCTGTGATTCTATGATTCCAGGATTCTACACATCTATGAATCTCAGCTTGCAGTTCTCTGCAGTTTCACCCTTCAGCCTCACACATAAACAATTATTCAATTTGGACAACTGCTCAAACAACATATGAAGAATACTTAAAACTCCCCTACATATTAGTTAAAACAGACATGCAGAGATTACAGACACACACACATGTACATACACACGCACAGCTACAGCTCCCTGAGCACAACAGACTTTTTTTAAAACTACATTTTGAGTCTTAAGAACTTGAATCAGTAGCACACTTACCAGTCTACAACTCTTACTACAATGAATGATGCTCAAGGAGTTTTAAAACAGCTTTCCTGGAGTAGTTCCACACTTGAGCATCTCTAATACTCGGAAATGCACTCCTCCCTTTAATGAGATGTTTTAGCCTTCTGACTTTTACAGCTGATGCATTTAAGACTCTGTGATGTCATTTAATTATAGGCTTAGGGAAGAAAGCTGAAAGCTTTAGTATAACCAGCCTGCGCTGTCAGCTCTCCAGATGGAGTCACAAACTATGCCATATTGCTCAGACAGAAACTCCGACAAGGGGAAAGGGAGGACTGGAAAGAGGAAGCCAATAGCTAACTTCTTGGTTTTTTCCCCTTTAACATTAGCATGCAGCATTCAGCCCCTGGTGAAATAATAGCTTAAGATTAGTCTCTTCTCAGTTCCTCTCTCTCTCTCTCTCTCTCTATATATATATTTATACACACATGCACTTATCGATACAATCATAATTGCACAGATAGCAATGCAAAAGTATACACGCAGCAGCAGATGGGCCTATGTAAAATAAACGCAAAATTCTGCCAATTCTATGTATTCACCTATTTATTTATTTTATTTTTTGTATTGCAATCCCACATTATTTGAGATAGCGTCCACCTAAGTAGCTACAGATCAGCTTATCTTTAAAAGCTGCACATATGATTTGTGAGACATGCAGTTTTCAATAGAAGTATTAAACAGAAGCAAAAGTGGAAAGAAACAGGACACAAAATAACAAAAAAGGAGATACAACAGAATGACAATGTTATGTTAACCTGCTGGTCAGTGACTACGGTGAAAAAATAAGAGAGGACGAAGAAAGGGCTTAGTGAACAGACATAAGTATTCAGTGCTTATGTCTTTCCCAATAGATCCATCACCTGAGAGGTATCCCTGAATTTGTCCCTTGGCAGCACTGTACAATAATATAAATGGGAGAAAGACACAACCTATTAATCACTGAAAGCCTCCATCCAGCAGCGAGCACAAAATAGTCTTCCAGCACAGTGGGTACTAAACAAATGGAGATATTAAAGGGACATGATGTTGGACCTGTAAGAAACGGACTGAGGAGATAGAACACAAAATACAGAATGTATCAAAGCAAAAGAACAATGTTGTGAGAAGCAAATTCTAAACTTCTCCTAACCCCTCCAAAAGTGCCTAACAGTATTTAGCAAAACTAGCTGGAAACGGAAGACATGCATAGCTCAAGGACGCTCTAATAAAAAAATAACTGCAAAAGTTTATGACCCAGCCGAGGACATCAGCCTAAACTGTGAATCCTTCTGCTGTGGTGGACCTCTCAGTTTCCTAAGAAAAAAATTGGATTTGGTTTGAGGTTTGGATGGAAGTAGTCCAACAGAAAACCTTCTATGTTTCTTTACCCATTTAATTCATCCCTACCTTGGGACCACAATATGGTATATTGAAAGGTAATGGATTTATAGCTCAACAGAATGCATTCAGCATTAAAGAGGCACTGACACCTGATCTCAACCAAAAAAAAAAATAATCCTCATCACTCTTCAGATTTAAAAAGCCTTGTGTTGACAGTAGAGAAGTGTATAAATGAAGTCAAGAAAAGTTAACTAAAAAATAATAACATCCCTCGTATTTTATCCCTCTTGCTGCTCTCTTCTTTCACCTCCTCCTTTTTCTATAACCTTAAAGAACTGAGGACCCAAAAATTAAGTTAATGAGAAAAAAGAATGATTGAAGACATGCAAGAAAAGGCATGCTCAAAAAAAAAAAAAAAAGCTGTTTCCTTCCATTATTCCATCCTCTGAACAAAAAGCGGTCATATGATTAATTCTTCCTTGATGATGAGAGCTGACGCATGTCGGAAAAACTGAAAATATCTTCTCAGCACTTGGCCAAATTTCAAAACTGATTTGAAAGGCTATTTGATAAAGACAGAAAGAAGACAACTGTGGCACCTGCCTGCTTTTTGGATTTCCAAACTCTAGTCTCACCCCAGGGTTCCTATGTGTGGTGCAGCAAAAGCAGTATCACCAAGGTCACCCCTTCACACTCAGACTCTGGAAATCAGTCCATGACACGCCTGCCTGAATACTGAAGAAAACAATCATTAGAGAACTACTTCGTTAGTTTGTTGTTATCCCTTAGACTTCTTTTCACCAAAACTGCTCTTACACCGCAGCCCAAGTAAGCAGGACCGGGACATTATGAGATGTATTTCCAGGAGGTGCCAGCACCGTTTCAGTTCATGCAGGGAGAAACAATCCCTGGAAACAGAAATTAAGGGGAAACTCAGCAAACTTGTATTTAAATCCAGCTGGGACTGTGGTTTGCTATTATGATTCATGGATCTACCTAAATTTGAAAGTACCCATGTAAAGCTGATTACATCCTAAATTTAACTATACTCCTCTCTAACTAATTACTATATTGCCTCCTATTTTCAACCTCTCATCGAGATATAAAACAGAGAGAAATAACAAAACCTAGGTAAATACCAATAAACGTTATTTCAATAAAGGGAAAACTGTTTACTGCTTGGAAAGACATTACAGCAGTATTACCTTCCTACTACCAACTCCCATGATGGGTGAACCCATGTGCAATGTTCTGTTTTGAGGCCGCTTCAGAAAGCAGCTGATCTACAGCTGTTTAAGATGCATCCGTGCACATACATGTTCCACTACTGTTTGAAATTTAAGGAACACCCTGCCTTAAAATGGTTGAATAAAAATGCTTGTACTATGCCCAGCAGTATTCCCTCCCCTCATTCCACCTGCCCACCCCAAACTCGGCAACTGTATGAAGTGGTCTAGTTTTAACCATTAGACCACCAGAGAAGACCATCTGGAACAAACCCCAGTGGCAGTGTTTAAGCTGCTTCATCATGATCAAGGAGATCAACCAACTACACAGTTTCATTTTCCTTCCATTATGAAAGAGACTTAGGCAGTACATGGCTTCCATGGACAGATTCAACAGGAACTTCAGAACATAATTATAGATAAACCCTTATTACCTTTGACTGAGAAAAGTCCTTCTGAGAGATAACAGGATCATTTAGGTTGGAAAAAAACATTAAGATCACTGAGTCCAGCTGTTAACCCAGCACTGCCAAGCCACCACTCAACCATGTCCCTAAGCACCGAACCTACGTGTCTTTTAAATCCCTCCAGGGATGGTGACTCCACCGCCTCCCCGGGCAGCCCGTTCCGAGGCTCGACCACCCTTTCCCTGAAGACATTTTTCCTCACAGCCCATCTGACCCTGCCCTGGCGCCACCTGAGGCCGATTCCTCTCGCCCTGTCACTTGTTCCCTGGGAGCAGAGACCGACCCCCCCTGCCTACAGCCCCTGCCAGGCAGCTGTAGGGAGCCACCAGGTGCCCCTGAGCCCCCCCTCTGCAGGCTGACCCCCCCAGCTCCCCCCGCCGCCCCCCCCAGCCCCTGCCCGGCTCTGGACACGCTCCAGCCCCTCCGTGTCTGTCCTGCAGTGAGGGGCCCAACACTGAACACAGGATCCAAGGTGCGGCCCCAGCAAGGCCAGATGCAGAGGATACACCTACAGGGTTTCTTCAGCAGACAAAGACTTCTGCGGGTGCCAAACCACCGTGCATTCAACAAAGCAGAAGGAAAAACTAATATTCCTGAACCTGTTCCTGAGCTTCAGTGCAGTACTACATGACTTGCAGAAAGTGCTGAGTGGGTTTCCCTATTTGTAAAACATGGTGAGTAGTTACCTGCTTTCTAAAATGTCCTATGGATTAATGAGCATTAGAAAAACTGATGAATGGATGAAACCTAGAGAATGATGGCACACAGCACAGATGCTAAGCACTGCCCAAAATAAAAAAAAAAACAAGCAAAGACAGAAGCATGGCAGATCCAGCACCTCCCCTTACAACACCGCACTTGAATAAACAGGCACCTCACTAGTAGGATACCACCACTGGAAGTCTTGGTTCCTTAGCAATGCATGAACCCTCATCCTTCCCCCAAAACCTTTATCTTCTGGTGTCTACGCTTGTGATTAAACAGACTTACCTTGAGCACGTTTCATGCCTGTGCAAGAAACAGCAGCTTCAAAGGCAGATAATTAGCAAATTCCTACAATGACAATACAACTGACAACAAACTCAAGCCAGAGTTAGAGGATGACAAGAACATCCTCACTACGCAGACCCCTAGGTCACAAGGCTAGAAACTCCCTTTGATCTTGGAAGTGAAATCTAGGCACACTTTCACACAGGGCCAGATGACAGACAACCTGCAATATGCACGTAACAGCACTCATTTCCATTCCACTTCTTGGAAGCAAAAATAGGGCTAAAATTTCTTGCATCATTTCACACTTTTCTTTTTCCAAATAAATCCCCAAGTGGATGGTGATGAAAGAGTACACAAGGATGAGAGGATGTTGAACAGTCCCCAGCAAATCAATTTCCAGACGCTGTTTTTGTTATTTAGATTTAAGAAAAAAACCATACATATATATATACAGGATTATAAGCTTGAGCTCTTGAGAAACCAGAGACAAAGTGTAAAAGTCAGCAGCCTTGAGTAAACTACTAAAAAATATCCATTTATAGACAGGGACATTAAATATTTTCTATTTAAGCATTTTGCTTGTACAGTAAAAATGGCAACTGGATATAAATTTCACGGCCTTGAAAAAGCAGAAGCTTGTAGCCTACAAAAACAAAATTATAATGCAACTTTGGAATGGAAATTTAAACTCCAAAGGTAATTTTCCATTGACAGTGCTCACTGATGCATGAATTATACTCTCAGGGATGCGTAAATAGGATTTGTTTGATTGCTTTATCATTCCTCTATTATATCAAATCTTCTAAAGCAGTGGGAGACATCATAGGGCTGTTTGTAGATTCCTTGTCTGAAGACACAGTGGGGGCAAAATTATATCACTCCTGTTGAGGAACAGGGCTTGACCATGAAATCATAATTAATGCCATAACAATCTACTTAAAAGTCTCTGAAGCAGCCAGGATGGGGATAAATTAGAAGCAAAGTATTGTTAGCATTTTATTTAGATTAAAATAATAAAAAAAAATCTGACATGACAGGAAACATATTACAGACTAATAAAGGATTAGATGAAGCAATTACAACAAAGGAGTTTTTTTTCCAGTGATGCAAAAAGACACAAGCTTTGTTCATATCACTGCTTTGAAGCCACAGTTCCAAATTTTCTTGAGTTGCATGACACCTGTCAACAGTTGTGGTTTTCACGAGCGTCTAAAGTACAGAAATCCAACCAGGTGAATTATCTTATCTGAAGCCCTAAAATTCCTAGCAGAGACTTTCCAGTTCAGCATCTTACAGACCCAGATATGATCTCCACATCACTGCTGAATCACAACAGGAAGTGCCCAATATGGGAAAGAAGTGTTGGCAAAACAACCAGGAAGAGAAAACACTGCAGCTTTCTAGGTACTATGGTACAAACAGAGACTAACACAGTGTCTGCCATAACCTTGGCAAGTCAGACAGGACCACTGAGAGGACTGCTATCACTTGGAAAAAACAAACTGGGTAACCGGCTTTACTGGAAAAGGTTTATTCAGTAATGATTGAAAAAAAAACCAAACCACCAACCCAAAAAACCAAGAACCCTGCACACAGTAGGATTCCTCCACTTACGCTGTGCAAAGCAACTGAGGGTGAAGAGTCACTCTGAGCTTCACTGAAAGAACAGTCTGAAGGCTATGCTGGTGCCTTCCAACCATCAACTGAAGACAACTTTTGTCCCACCAAATCTTTATTATCCATGTTGGCATACAAACCAGCCCAAAGAACTTGTAGCCCTCAGCTCAAGTAAGAAAAGGAGGGAAAAAGTATCTGTAACCTAAACCCAAGGTAACACCATAAACGATCTTCATTTTAAAGCCAGGACTTGCAAATACAGTGGGCAGCTGAGCAGTGGGCCAATACCTCAGTAATTAGGTGACCAATCTAGAAAGCATGATGTTGCTGCTGATCTTCAGACTCTGGGATGCTTTTGCTCAGTTCCCCAGTTATTGAGCTCCTCTGGTACCCAGGTCCTTGGGCTTGCCTGCCCAGCCGACGGGCAGAGTAGCGCCTCAGCAACAAGGCTTCCAAAATCACATGGTGGCACATGGTGCCTCCTTCTCTACTGGCAGAGGTCAGAGATGCATGATGGGCAGCAAAGAGGATGGGCACCTGATGTTTTATTAAGATGCTTTCTAAACTCCTGAATGCCAATATAGATGGCTCACAGCTCCTCAACAGTCATATGCACTGTCTTTGCACTCCAGCCAGAACAGATGAGGTTTGTCCAAAATGTTGTGCTACACAGAAATACTAGCTTTGAGACCATAAAGTGGTCCAACTGTCCGTGTACAAACCCAGCATTCTAGAGCTCTAACTCAGACACAAACACTTCTCTTCCAGTGCTGGTACAACTCAACTGATTTGCACCTGGTTCTCCATCAGTACAAGAAAAACACTTAGCTACCTCCATGAACGCTTCCGGGATCAGTTAGTTCGTTTCTGTTCTTTACATGTGTAAAGTAACAGTATCTAGATACCACAGTATTTGTCCTCAAATCATGCTGGGGTCTATGGAAGCTATCACCCTCACTTAACATACCAGGAATTGAAGGATACAAGCATGAGCAGAAAGAGTGGAAAGAGGAACACAAAGAGAGAAGGAGGTGGGAAGAAGAGAACTTGGTTCTACGTTACAGCTACTCTGAAGCCAATTTTCCTGAAGCACCACAGTGAGCACCAGAAATTGCTGGGAACCAGGATTTCCTGAATTATAGAAAAGCCTGCATAAGTGGCAACAGAATTACCTCCTTCTAAGAGCTTGACCCACATCTTCTAAGATAATGACTACCCAGCGGTGGAGGAGGAGGGGAGCACCACTGGAGAAGACCTGCAGTATTAGACATCTCTTGAATGTTGTAAAGCTCCCCGACAAGTAATTGTTGAGAAAGGCTGGAGATGGGAGGAACTGGGAAATATTCCTCTGTGCTACCAGGGAATCATAGCTCTTTCACTTCGCTGCAGTACCCACACACATACAAAACATGTAGATCACAGAAGGAGTTATCGTCCTCTTCATGGCATGTGGAGAAAGGCTATGTTAACTGTCAACCTACCATCTCATATATTCATAGTTAATTCTGGCAACCGATTTCAATTAGGGCAAGGAGAGGGAAGGGAGTTCTGTCCTTCACGTTACTAGACATGTATTAGGAATGACAGCCTATGATTGCTGCAGACAGCATCTAATTAACTGTCATTATAAAACACATGTCAAAGCCCGGGGCCTATGCTGGATCTGCTGTCTAATTTAGCTCCAGAATATTAAAAATCCCCTTGAAACAAGCTGGTGAATGAATTTTGTTGTCTTATTAAACATTCCCTACCCCGCATTACTAAAACCTCCTTCCTCTTTGGTACTCAGTATTTGGAGTAAATGATGGATTAAAACAGTTTCTTTTCTCCCTCTTTACTGCCATCAGCCTTAAAGAGAAGGATTAGAAGACAAATATGACATGAAAGTGGAAGCTGTCTGTAGAACTGTGAGATGACTAATGAAACAATTATATCTAAACAACCACGACGACAATTACTTGTGGAGCTTTTTTTTTTTTTTCTGTAGCGTACTGCACAGTCAGACCTTAGATCTCTTTTTTTTTTTTAATTAATTAGAGCAAGCACAAATTAATCCATCTCTGTTTCTGCAAGCATTACATGCATGGGGAAGCACAGTGGAGGAGCTGGATGGAAACCTCTTCATTAAATTCCTGGTGACATCTACCTTTTCCTGCACCAAGTCATCCAACGTAAGACAACTGTCAGTATGGAGACAGGCATTAATTTACTGGGGTAAAAGGGAAGGGACACAGGCCAGTTTAAGAGTATTTTAATCTCTCCTTTAGCACAACTTGATACAAGCAGTTTAATGTGGATTGACATGCGAGCAACCTGCTATCCCTACCCAATATTGCAGAAAATGCCAAGAATGCAATGACCTTAGTGATGTAACACCGGATTATGCGACCCAATGGAGTGTCTGGTTTAAGAGCAGTCAGACTTCATTTGGAAGCTTTTTTTTGCATAAAATATTTACAAGTGGCATTTCTTGAGTCAACTGGCAAGTGTATTTGATGGTGGAGTCCACCTGTGTTAATAGCAAAACCTGCTTGGAGAAACACAGGAATTTCTGGAGAGTATGAGATACTACTCCCAGAAAAATTACATATTCTGGAATTGTAGTTTAACCACTCAATTTTTTAGAGAAACCACTCATTTTCCCTGAAGGCTGTACAGTGCCGACCTTCCTTTTCCAGTCACAGATTACAGCCACCAGAAGAAAACAATCATCAGACCTGATTATTCCCAGTAACAATACCCAAAAGGCTCGGAAATGACCTTCACTGTAATGGTAGTCCAATTTTGGAATGAGATGCTCCAAAACTCATAATCTATGAATATTTCTCAATTTAGCCTTCTTTCTCTTGCCCAGAGGTAAAAATTGACCAATGAGAACAGTGTCATTAAAGGACGTTATGATAATGCAACAAAGTGTGCAGAAAATAGCTACTACTATTAAAGTCTTATTGTTATAATCTAAAGGGTCTATGTGATCACTGCCTCAAATAACTAGATTTTCTCTAACTCAGCTTAATTGGCTATAACATGCATCACCCAGGACAAAATACGATAATGAACCCAATGAACTAGCTATTGTATCATTGCACCCTTCCCTCGAGGAAAAGCTGAGCTTTTGCCTAATGGAAATGCATGGAATCCATCCAAATGTGCTTTCTTTACAGAAATGTTCAGTAGTTTTCCCGATCCACAGGATGGTGTAATGTGCCTTAGGAGAGCAGTGCATTTCAGGTGGTTGCAGCCTGATTTCAGAAATGGAATGAAATTCAGACACAGCCTCCAGGCAGAAAGGAAGATCCAATCTATGAAAAATACCAACTCAGGGGATATCAGAGAGTCCATTAATCATTAAAGCATGCAGTTCCCTTGCTCCACATCTCTGCTTGGTGTTTGTAAATATAGTACCTTGCTATAGTAAAGCTTGATATAAAAAGCAGCTATAGTGCCCCAAGGGCTGAGACTGAAGAGTCTGATTTCTGAGCTCCAACCCTACCTGCAATCCTTCACGTTTATCACTCGCTCCAAAATGTACTATGACAGACACTACTCTTTTGCATCTTGCCTTGCAAAAGAGCCTTGCAATCTCCTGGTTCTCAAGGCAGAAGCACAGGGATATTTTACAGCTTCCAGAGCTGTGATATAAATTTACCTCCATTTCCTTCAGCTTGCTGAAAAGGCCACATAAAGGATGGTTTTGTCATTATGGAACACATATAAGATGTCACCAACCTGGGTACAAGTATTCAGTCTATGCAGATACTGGTAGGCAAGATATTAAAGTAGAGGTCTATATGTAAAATACGGCCAAGAATAGAGCAAATAAAGGTGCTAGAAGTGCTTCATATTTAGGGTGCCTAAGGAATTAATGCAAGGTCCTGCACCTCAGTCAGGGCAACCCCCAGTATCAATACAGGTTGGGTGGAGAATGGATTGAGAGCAGCCCTGAGGAGAAGGACTTGGGGGTGCTGGTGGACGAGAAGCTCAGCGTGGCCCGGCAAGGTGCGCTCGCAGCCCAGCAAGCCAACCGAGCCCTGGGCTGCACCAAGAGCAGCGTGGCCAGCAGGGCCAGGGAGGGGATTCTGCCCCTCTGCTCCGCTCTGCTGAGACCCCCCTGCAGCGCTGCCTCTGCTCTGGGGTCCTCAGCACAAGGAGGGCACGGGCCTGGTGGAGCGAGTCCAGAGGAGCCCATGGAGATGATCGGGGGCTGGAGCACCTCTGCTGGGAAGCCGGGCTGAGGGAGTTGGGGTTGTTCAGCCTGGAGAAGAGAAGGCTCCAGGGAGACCTTACAGCACCTTCCAGTACCTAAAGGGACCTACAAGAAACCTGGAAAGGGACTTTTTGCAAGGGCCTGTAGTAATAGGACAAGGAGGAATGGTTTTAAGCTGAAAGAGGGCAGAATTAGAGTACATAATAGAAATAAATTCTTTCCATGAGGGTGGTGAGCCGCTGGCACAGGCTGCCCAGAGCAGCTGTGGGTGCCCCATCCCTGGCAGTGCTCAAGGCCAGGCTGGACGGGGCTTGCAGCAACCTGGGCTGGTGGAAGGTGTCCCTGCCCAAGGTCCCTTCCAACCCAAACTATTCTGTGACTCTAGGTTTCTACATTGATTAGTCTCTTTAAAAGCTGTGTTCTTTCCATGCTAAACTGCTTGTTTATGCCATATCAGTGGAAGGAAGAAAGGAAAGAAATACTTAGAGAAAGCATGAAAATTAAAAAGGCATTTACAAAAATGTTATTCCTGGAAGAAGGTTTTAGGCTCTGCAAATATAAGCAGGAGGTTTAGCCCCAAGACAGGTAAGGAATTTAGAGTCTCCTTGGGATTTTTTAATTTCTGGAAACTAGCAGATAATACGGGTTTCTATCTGCCTTTTTAGTTTCTGTTCACTGAAAGGAAACATATCTCTGTGCTTCTGCTTCACAAAGCCTGACTCATGTTGCCTCACTCATATAGTTATATGTGACTCATATCTTTTACTTAGTTCCATCAATATATTTAAATTTTTTTTCTGTCTTGTCTGCTGTTATCAAATTAGCAAGAAAATCTCCTAGTCTAAAACATTTCCACTGATTTACAAAGTACAAACCATCAGAGCTGAACTCTCCTCAGTGCAAACCAAAGACTCCACACAAAAGCCACGGACCCACCAAAGTGGACTGGGTTTTTGCAATGGACTTCAGTGGAAGGAGGACTTAAAACTGTAAAATTTGGTTCTTCTCCCAACTTTCACTCATGTGTAGTGCCACTAGTAGCTGTGATTTTTATCCTGACTCAGAAAAGAAAGAAAATTTCAACCCTCCTGAGCTTTGTGAAGTGCCAAGAGTAGGCGGCATGTCTATGTTAGCAATTCAGTCAACTGGCATAAAGGCTTGCGAGGGCTGTGAGAAGTTCTGTACCTGGTTACTACTTGCTCTGGAACTGTTTGCAGTCACTGCCTCGTGAGGGTAACATTAGTAAGTTGTCACCAAAGAAGTCTTTATCATCTTTACCTAATTTTTCCTTTATGCTGAAATAGTGAAATAGTCTCATTCCCTTTTCTTGTGTGGACAACAGAAGTGCAAAGAGACTGAGTGGGTGATCTGATGTTTTTCACACAACCTGTGTGAGAAAATGTATCGCTGTAAAGCAGAATCCTCTAATGAATCAAGTCGGTCTTGGAGAACTGGGTTCACATCTCTTGAGATGTTCCTTGTGCGGGAAGCCATGGTCCTGCTTTACAATCAGAAATTATTCCCAAATCAGTGATGCCCAGAGCCATTAACAGGCATTTCCAGCAGTCCTCATTAATGTTACTATTGATTATTCCACTTCTTTATTTTTTCTCCTGTGATTCTTCAATTTCCATATTTCCCCCCCTGTGATTTTTCACTTACAATATCTGACTTGTGCCCTTCATTCTGTATAGAGGAGTAAATCACTCAATTCTGCAAAATGCTTATTTCCCCGCAGATTAATGATGGTGATTATTAACAGAAAAGATGCACTTTAACAAGCTTGGAAAAAAATGTATCACTGTTCAGCAAAGCATTTAAGCACATGGCACGGAAACACTTTGCAATTCTTACTGGTTTTACTGTTCTATTCCCAAGATATCTCAGTCACAGGCCAGCATTCAAATGAAAGATTAAACATGCTACAATTGGATGGACATAACCACGAGCCAAGTTCTGCAGTCGCATCAAAAAAAAAATTTTCCTGTTGATTTTGTGGCATAGCTAAAAATTACTAACTACAATTAGTGAATACTGAAGAAGAACAGATACGGCTCTGTGTAATCTGCAGTAAGACCTCAGGAGTGTTTGTATTATATGCCCAGTTTCATTTCAGTGATTAAGAAGACATCGAAGAGCCTTGTAGGCTCACCATGCTCATTAATATTCTGCTCCTCTACTGATAAGGTTCTCATTCAATGGCACATTTTGTCTCGAAAAATGCAAAGAAACATTCCTAACCCTTCTTGGGATGAGGACAAATCCTCTCTATCTTGCCACATAATCCTGGCCATGTTTATATTATGCTTTAGAAGAATTATTTCTTCCATCTGCTCCTACTGCATTAGTCTATTGAGTTGCTTCTTTCTTACTGCTTTCCTGAGGTTCTCAGCTTAAATACATTAATATACTGTGGTTCAGTGATCCCCCAAAACTATAAACACATTTTGCAGTATTGATCAGCAGCTCACTGCTCATATGAGAAACAACCTGCAAAAGTTAATGCTATAAAGATGGAGCAGTAAACTTGCCAGATATATACAGATGATACATATGGGTGTGGGTGTATGTACATACACAAACTCTACCCATGTTGTACAGCATCTAGTAATCTAGTCACAGAAACTATTAGATACTTGGTTATTAGCTTCCTTATTGAACATGATTAAAGATATTTATGTTACCACTTTCTTTTCAATTTCAGGGACTAAATATAAATTCACAGATCAAAATTAGAGCTAATGGGCATAGTGTTAAAACCCAAATAGGTCCCTGGATGTATAATATGTTTATAGTACTCCACATTTTTGAAAGTAATTAAGGGCTTGGTAAAAGGTCAGAAGTTCCACCGGGTTACATTTTTCTAGCATAAGTAAGTAGTTTCCTTCCAAAGCCTCACAAAAAAGAAGACAAATGTACTTTTATTTGTCAGGTGGAAAAAGGTCTTGGTGGGTGATAAATAGCAGACCCATCCAATTTTGTAATCCAGTAAGTAAGAAAAAATATCCAACTTTGTGCTGAGGTACAAATCAAACCAGTTTCTCCTTTCTTTGTCTGATCATCAATTAAAAATAAAATATATTATGTGAAGTTTTAGTTAGTCTAAATTGAATTTCATTCACATTAAAGAATGCAACCTATCATTTGACAAAAATGGAGCGACTATTCTTTCAGAAAGCACACAAAATCAGTAATTTAATTTAACTAGAAAGTGTGCGGCTTTTATGAAAAGAATTACACTGTTGATTGTGTTAAGCAAATAATAATTAACGCAAGTACATACAGCCCTAATTACCAAGGAATTTAATTAAACAAATATGCCAACATAACAAGATGCATAAGAAAGTAATCATACTATGTCTTGCCAAAGTTTTTATACGGTGGTTATAAAGCAGTTTTGAACAACCGGGTACACAAGAGCGGCAAACCAGGCTCTACACAGCCCCACTGAAATGCACAGACCCCCGTAAGAGCCAAAGCATTCAGAAATGATTGCACCGTCACCAGAATCCCCTGCATTGCTCCCTCACCGGAATCCCCTGCATTGCTCCCTCACCACGCCTATTTTATGAGAAGAGACGATCGTGAAAACTTTTTAACAGTGCTGGCTTTCAGGATTACAAAGGAGAATTCCTATTTACCTAGATTAACAAAATACAAACGTCGAATTTATGACTAACCTTTTATCTTGTTCTAACAGCCTCGAAAATGTAAGGTGATATCAAGACATGGAGAAGTGTTGAGGTTGGGAGGATCATCCAGTTCAACCCCTGCCCAAGCAGGGACAGCCAGAGCAGGTTGCCCAAGACCATTTCCAGTTGTGTTTTGGATATCTTTGAGGATGGAAACTCCATAACCTCTCTGGGCAACCTGCTCCACTGTTTGGCACCCTCACAGTAAAAAAGTGTTTCCTTATGTTGAAATGGAATGTCCTGTGCTTGCATCACCCATGCTTTCAGGCCTGCAGAAACAAAGTCTACAGTACCATGCTCAGAGCAACTTGGATTTTCCCAGGATTTTCCCTCTGACAGTCAAGTAAGCCTGAAAAGTTTCCATGAAAAAGGGTTCTTCTTCCAACACAGTGGGGCTGACATGGTGCTCTTCTCAAGGTACTATTAGTGCTTTACTAAAAAGTCTCTCTAACCACCTCAGAATCTTTCAACAACTCGCCCACAAAGACAGACCATCATGATCAACTGGAAGTGGTTTATTCCACAAGAAATAAGAGAAACTTTCTTTAAAACCTACCTCTAATTCTGCTAGATGATTTACCCACAGATCCCTGGTAACAGTTTTGTCAATGACTCAGTCAGTATCCTTTATACCAAGGTTTGCAAGCACCTATAATTGCTCTCCTACTCGCCACGACCAGGGTTTTCAGCAATAGCCAGCACTGCATTTGCAAAGAGCAAGATGATAGCTCAAATTTGATCAGCACACTGTGAAACAAAGTTCCTGTGCCTATGTAATAAACTTCAGTGAATTTAGCATCACTAGTAGGTCACCAAGAAGGAAGGGCTGAAGGAAGATGCCTTTCACTCCAAACATTCACTGATATTTGGATGGACGTCTTGGCCATCAAAACAGGCACAGCTCCTTCATAAAGAAAAAATCCTTGGGTAGTAAAATCCCATTTTCTTCAACTACTTTCATCCCCAATTTTTTAGTACACAGTACACAGCTACAGGGTTGTAATTTTATCCTAAATAATTTCTACAACCTACATCATAGGAAAGAGGATTTTTGCCTCTGTCTCTGCTTAAGTGTTTCCAGCCACAGTACAGACATTTTTAATCAGTAAAGACAGGAAATTGAGGGGAAAAAGAATATGAGGAAACTATATGTTTTGCAGAGCTCTTTATGACCTAGGAAGTAGGGAAGAGTCATGGGCATCTTTGAAATAAATATGCAATACCCAGTCTGCATCAGTTAATATCTTTTACGAGTCTGTTTCAAAAGCCACAGCAAAAGTGTTATTATACAGCCTAATTAAATCAATTCATCTGTGTAACTTTGCAATGGTTGGACTTTTTCCAGAAGGGCTCCTTGGAGCATCTTTTGTTCATTCTCTATCTCTTCCTAAATTTCTGAGGTAAACAACAACAACAAAAAAAATGCTAATTCCTTTCCTGACACTCTACAGTCAGTGAGGGTTGAAGGCCCAAAGGATTTTTTCTTAATGTTAAACTCTCTCCTTATCAATCCCATTCTCAGCCTAAAGCTGAATGCTGAATTCTGCACTTTATTATTTCTTTATTTATTGTTTGTATTACCGCAGTGTCTGGAGGCTTTGAAGTGCACGATTTAGTGGTGGGGTTTGCTTTCTGGTTTTTTTTTGTTGGGTTTTTTTTTTCTTTCCTGATGATAAACCGAAAGATCAGGCTTCCTATTGGCATAAAATACATTGAACAAGGATCCTAGGAACTCGGCATGTAATTTGGTATCGCAGGCACCGGGCTTTTCTCAAGGTGCAAGCGGTATTTTACCACAACAGGATGTTTTCTAATACCATGTGTCACAATGTAAGCACTTGCTTATCAAGGATATTGTCATCTGCAGCAAGAAAGCTGCTGCCACTTACTTTTAAAGTTGTTTTTTGTGTTTTGATTGCCACATGTATCGTGTCAGCATCTACTTTTGTGATTAAAAGTATTGGAGAATCTGTAGGCAATTTAATGAAATGTAAAAAGCTGCAGACATTAAGGGCTACTGTACATGACTATAAGCATGCTGAGTTACAACACACCAGAAAACTGAATCAAGAGAAAGCCAAAGACTCTGGAAATTGAAGTTTTAGTTGTGTGTCACATCTAGAGAATCTAGGCTGGGTTAAGGCTGGGTCTTAACACACTTCATCACCAGGAAACAATACTGGTCTGAAAGACTTTGGTCTTTGGGTGTTCAAATCCAGAAATGTTACCGAGAGGCAAACCGAGGTACAAATTCACAGGACCAAGTACTGCTTGGTCATTGGGAACGTATATTCAGAGCCATGCAAACTTATTTGTCCATGGCAACAAGGTCAGCTGCCACGCACTTATCAATGGGTAACAGCAGATGAGCTGATACGCTCCAAGTTCATACCTGCCTATGCTAAGAAGCCCACGCTGAGTCAGCTAAGGGAGAAGAGAAACAGCAGTATTTCATAGACTTACAGAATGGTTTAGGTTGGAAGGGACCTTTAAAGGCCATCTAGTCCAACCTCCTGCAACAAGCTGGGCCATCTTCAACTACATCAGGTTGCTTGCAGCCCTGTCCAACCCGACCTTGAATGTTTCCAGGGATGGGGCATCTACCACCTGTCTGGGAAACCTGTGCCAGTGTCTCACCACCCTCACTATAAAAAATTTCTTCCTTATATCTAGTCTGAATCTATCCTCTTTTAGTTTAAAGCCATTCTCCCTTGTCCTGTTGCTACAGGCCCTACTAAAAAGTCTGTCCTCATCTTTCTTATAAGCCCCTCTGAAGCACTGGCAGGGGCTCTAAGGCCTACCCAGAGCCTTCTCTTCTCCAGGCTGAACAACCCCAGCTCCCTCAGCTCGTCTTCCTAGGAGAGGTGCTCCAGCCTCCAGATCATCTCCGTGGCCTCCTCTGGTTCTGTTTCAACTGGTTGATGTCTTTTGCTGGATTAAAGTTGGGAAAATAAAATTGCAATGGAAAAAACTCCCAAACAAATCAGCAAAAGACTCCAATGCAGATCTCCAAGGTCCCATCTCATAACAAGACCATTCTTTCTATGTCATGCTCTTGTATACTTTACAACTAGTCTCATTCATTGAACATTGGTATCTCAAAACACACACACTCATATTATTGTTCTCTTTTCATCCTCAATTCATTTCACTGTGAATTATTCTGAGAATTTGATAGTGATACATATTTCAGAATAAAGGAAAAAGGGGGGGTGGGCTATGACGGAGTGTTAACCATGAAGGAAAGCTTAAAGATAGTTGGTCTGGGGGAAGGAAGAAAGTCTTGCAAATAAACCTCCTGTAGAAATGAGATAATAAAAAACAGAGTAAGATTTGGTTTTATAGGATGTATGCAGAGCTTCTCAACAGCAGAAACAGGTTGGACAATATAAACGCAGGTGCAGCTATTTAATCAATACTGTCTTATAGGGAAACTTCTCCAATTAAACTAAACAGCAGCAGAAATATAATATAGAACTCCTTTATCCTTTTTCAGCTGCACCAGTTATGACATCAGAAAGTTCAAGTAGGCTATTTAGCATTAGACCAAGATTCAACCTCTATCCAATGTGATGGAAATACAACCTTTGTAAGATGTATTATTTCCCCCACCTTAATCCTATCCTGTAGAGTTTAAAAGGCTAAGCAGAACTGAAGATCATTACACCTAACAAGATTTATTCAGAAATACATACTGAATCAATATTCAAAATAAAAGAGTCTAGCTTGGGCACAGGTTCAGATGGACACTAATTTCAATGTTGTTGACTGTGTTGAAACATTGTGATGCGTATGCCCAACCTTGGAGAGCAATTTGCGCATTTTGGGCACTACACACAGTAATGGCAACTGGTGTGCAGAGAGGGGTGTCTCTATCGAGTTCTTGGCCTGGAGTTGTGCTCTCCAGTTTCTGACTGGAGACTGCAGCTTGCACAGATCCATCCCCTCCATGCCAGCCTTCGTTTTGCTAACAGAAGCCAGTCAACCTTTATTTTCCCACTCTGGTCCTGAAGAAGTAGTTTCTGCTCCTGTTAACAGCTTCTCCTTCATACCTTTTTTGAAGATGGGTGATCAGAATCAGTCACAGTTATCACAGGGGAAGTTTCAAATGCGTCCAGTGTAATAGTTTTAACACTTCTCATTAATACTTCATTATTTTCCTAAAGAAAATGTTTCCTAGATCACATTAGCCTTTTTCACAGCTGGACCATCCTGGCAGCTCGTGTCTAACACGTGTCTTTCCCCTCCTGGTTTCCACCTGGTGAGGCTGCAGCCACATCTTCCATAACACTCTCTTCTTCTCGCTTCTCCTCCCTTCAAAGCCACCACAAGAATTTTTGAGCTGCTTAAGCAGAGCAATAAAGTGTTATTATGTTCAATAACTTCCAGCAGAATCAAATCTTTTCTTGGAAACAATTTAATTCTGAAGCCAGGATCCACTACCTTTCCTGCAAAAGCACAACATATTGGAAGAAAAGACCAACCTCAGCTGCGCTAAACCAGGATGTTAATGCTTGCTTACCCTCTTGCTCACACTGGGAGAAATGCCTGAGAGGCGACTTAACAGAGGTACGTTCAAGAAAATGCACAAAAGATTTCGGGGAATGCACTTAGCATTTTGTTTTACCTATTGTCAGTAAACAGATGATCACAGAATAGGATAAATGGCTTTTGCAATAGACATGATCAGAGGAAATCCAGCTCTACCAGTGTGAAAGGTTTTGCACAATAGATTAGTAAAAACCTTAATGCATTATAAACACACAGCAACGCAGTTTGCTGTTCAGCTTGCACAACAATTTGTAATGGACGCATGGAGAGAAACATTATCAAGTAAATGCAATAGTGGCATGATGGATAAAATACAGATACTTTAAATTTTGTAGTATTTCACTATTATACAGTCTCATTAAACAAGATCTGGCTAGGGATTCATAAGGACGATGGAAATTTGCCGGAACTTTTGCTTAACAAGCACGGTGACATCTAAAAATCCATGCTAATGCATGCCATTACCCTACTACTTATTTTCAGTGACCCAGGCCCTTACCCAGGTGGGCCAGAGAGCCCATCTGCAATCTCTCCTGCATCTCCTCTTCATTTCAAGGAAATTATCACCCAGTGCCTTCGCAAGGTGCGATGGAGTGCAGTACCAGACTGCAAAGTCATTATCCATGATCATAAAGTGTATTATATAGCACCAGAAGGCAGCTCCGTTTTATGTCCTCCTTAGAAAGCAGTAAACCACCCTGCAACGGTGACCCATTTTTAACACGCAGTCCTGAAACAAAGATACATTTTTATAAGACGTGGTCCCAAGCTGAGTGCTTTGCTAAGAAAGAAGAGGCAGGCTGAAGAGAAGTGGCCACTCCCAAAGCCACATGGCATCTTGGAAGTGCCAGCACTGTGTCAACCCTCCTGTTCCAGTACCCTGTCCACCCCATGGTTTGACGTTAACAAACAGCATTTCAACTCCATTCTACCTACCAGTATAAGGAAGGGAGAGAGGGAAGAAAGAAGTCATTGTAAAATCAGGTAACAACCATGGCTATCCCAAGGTGTAATGGGAAAATCATGCCAGAATGATGTGGCCAACACTTGGCCATTGCATCCAACCTCTGTACTGGACCCATTTATTAGCAAAAAAGCATTTTCCTGCCCACTGTCCCTATACAGGCAGTCAAGAAAAAGGCAACTCAGATATCCATGGCATACTCTGCCCATGCCGGGCACCCGCTCCCTCTGCATGGGGTGATGGAAGAGTTAGCAACCAAGACTGAAAGATCATAGACACTGGTGTTAAGAGAGCTGGCTGACATCGTTCTGAAGCCACTCTCCATAATCTCTGAGAAGTTGCAGAGACTGGGGACCATCCCAGAAGACTGGAAGAAGGCTAATGTCACCTCTATCTACAAGAAAGGCTTAAAGGAGGATCCAGGAAATTACAGGCACATCAGTCTTAATGCAGTCCCTGGGAGAGTTACGGAATAAAACCTCCTGGGGGCTGTCACAAGCCACATCAAGCATGTAATTGGGAAAAGCCAGCATGGATTCACCAAAAGCAAATCATGCTTAACAAACCTGATTGCCTTCTACGCCAAAGTAATCTGCTTGGCTGATGTGAGGCGAGTGGTGGACAATGTCTACCTAGATTTCTCCAAGGCTTTTGATACCATTTCCCACAGCATCCTTCCAGACAAACCAACGTATTACGGTCTAGACAAGCGGTCTGTCCGGTGGGTGGGGAACTGGCTGACAGGCTGCACCCAGAGGGTGGTGGTAAATAGCTCCTTTTCAAACTGGCAACCTCTCATAAGTGGGGTCTCCCTGGGATCGATATTGGGCCCAATGCTCTTTAGTATCTTCATAAGTGATCTGGATGATGGGATCTGGAGTACCTTCATGAAGTTTGCTGATGATACCAAACTGAGTGGGGAAGTGGACACTCTGGAAGGAAGAGCCACCCTGCAGGAAGCCCTGGATAGGCTGGAAGAGTGGCCTTAACAAGAACCTTATCGAGTTCAACAAGAAAGGATGTGACGTCTTGCAACTGGGAGAACATAATCCAGGAGTGCAGGACAGGCTGGGATCTACCCAGCTGGGGAGCAGCCCTGTGGGGAGGGACCTGGGGGTGCTCTGGACAACGAGCTCAGTACGAGCGAACAGTGTGCTGCTGCGGCAAAGCAAGCCAACAGGAGGCTGGGTTGCATCAGCAACAAGGGCATCACCAGCAGAGGTGAAGAAGTCGTTATCCCACTCTACTCAGCGCTTGTCATGCCAAACCTGGAATACTGCTTTTGGGCCCCGCTATACAAAAAGGATGGGGACAGGCTGGAGAGGGTCCACAGGATGGCCACAAAGACGAGCAAAGACTGGGAAGCCTGCCCTACGAGGAAAGGCTGAGAGAACCGGGCTCGTTCAGCCTTGAGAAAAGGCGGCTTAGGGGAGACCTTATCACCGTGTGCCACTATTTAAGGGGTGGCTGCCAAGAAGATGGAGACGCTCTTTTTACAAGGAGTCACATGGAAAAGACAAGGGGAAATGGGTACAAGTTACTGCTGGGGAGATTCCGATGGGACACAGAGGAAAATTTTTCACAAGAGAACAATCAGCCACTGGAATAATCTCCCCAGGGAAGCGGCGGATTCCCCAATATTGGACACATCTAAGATATGGCTGGACAGGGTGCTGGGCCATCTTGTCTAGACCGCACTTCTCCCAAGAAAGGTTCGACCAGATGATCCTTGAGGTCCCTTCCAACATGGTCTTCTAGGATTCTATGGTCTTCTATGATTCTATGATCTGCTTTGCAATGCAAAGAATCAGGACATTCCTTACAGTACGACTAATGAGGATGGCAAATGACATCCAGGCAGGAGATCAGAGGCGGGAAACTGCAGCCTATTTAAGGCCCCTTGTTTGCTTGGGTCTTTCACCCTCACTGATACTTAGCTAATTGGAGTTGCATATTTCCAGCATATGTTTTCAACTGTAATTTGGTGCAGCTGTTTCACACTGTAACTACAATCTGAAATGATTTAATTATAACATGCAGGCATCAGGAACAGCAATAAAACTACAAATAACGACCATACAAATGCTAATAAATGCCACTTTGTTGGGATGGAGAGAAGCAAGAAAATACTTCACGGGAGCAATTAAAGGAGTTTTTGTAAGCAGGAAAATGAACTGGCCTTCAAAACATTTTGAAGGTTTCATTTGCAGATGAAGCAAAGCTCTGTTGAACAATTGGTGGGGGAAGAAAAAACATAGCAAAGTTGCAAGAAGACTTTCACGTGAGGTCAAGAATGCAAACAAATGGACATAAAAAAATGTCGCTGCACAGCACTATCAGGTTCAGCACATCTTTAACAGCTTCAGACACAGAAAAGCCCCTTTGAAAAGCAAGGAGCTGAAGGAACTTAGTATTTCATACAAGCACCAAGAGCAGATTTTGCCAACG
Source organism: Falco punctatus (assembly GCF_963210335.1). NCBI lineage: Eukaryota > Metazoa > Chordata > Aves > Falconiformes > Falconidae > Falco > Falco punctatus. Next base: position 62,092,105 of record NC_137585.1, read on the forward strand.
ACTGCAAAGCCCTTTGGTCATCTGAAGCATGACTCTGCTCTCGTTCAGGTCCAGTGTCCGTCCTGCTGTTCCCCTTCACTTACTCCCACTGAAATATCAGCAGCATCTCAGAGCAGAGCAGTCCCTATCCCATGTAAGTCCGATACATTACGTTACTCTGATTTCCCAAGAGATTTCTACAGCCCCAACAGAAATAAAACCTGAAGTGTGACAGATGCTGTGGCACTTTTACAGAGAAGCAACAATAAGCCATACCTTGCACAAAATCCAAGATAACTTGCTATTTCAAGGCAATACAACAGTCTCCAGCACCTGCCCTAGATGGTCTGGATGACAGTGTGAACAGGGAGAAGATGCCACCTGTAGGAAATGCCATTCTAGCCTATATACCTACTTTTCAGACATTATCTGGTTTTGGACATTTATTTCCAAAGCACTTACAAAACCTTCAGTGAGAAAGCAATGTATAAAATGTATTAGGGCATTCATAATAGGGCACAGTATACAAAGGATCGTGCTGGCATTTAATCACAATATGCTCTGCATCTTGAAAAGCCATTGCTAAGGATCTGTTAGCTTTTCTGAGAGCACCACTACTCCTTTGCCTCCATGGAGAAAAGGAAAGTCTCCCTGGGTAAATGTGACAAAGTATGTGTGTAGAGGGGAGAAGTTCACTCTCGGTGAATGCATCCCTAAATCTCAGATTTTGTTATTGCCATATGCAACTCCAGTAAAAACCTTTGTTGTGTATAATTTGCAAAATGTTATAATGCAAACTTACAGCTGCGATCACATGGCTTCCTCGAGCTGGAAAGTTAAACGTGACAAGGGAACAACATTTGCACAAACTTCTTTACACATCAAAGGAGAATCACTGGAGACAAGCTTAAAACAGCTTCATCTACGTCCTCACTAATGCAAAAAGCATAACAAAGCTGCAGTTCAGTATGTCCACTAAATTAAGAGGGAAATGGCAGGATATTGAGGTGGGCTTTGAAACCTGATTTGCATCAAATAGCCACTCCAAAGGGAGGTAAATGCTGAAAAGCTGTAATAAAGACTAAGTGTCTACACTGGCATTACGCCGTTCTGAAGTGAATCCCCTATTGTGCTCCTTCCCTGCATGGGTCCTGCTCGCAGACCTCTTTGGGTGTGCACAAACAAGACTCCGTTCATAGAAAACAACCTGTAAGATTTGCGCCAAGCAGACTCAGGCAGCTAATGAGAACGTCTGGAACTAAATCACTGCTTGGTCTTTCAGACATCCACAAAGCAAAACCATGTGGTAGGAAAGTTTAACATGTAAGACCAAGTTAAATAGTCCTTAAATAGTCCAGGTTAAATAGAACAAAGCTCTCAGACCATGTGCATTATAGCAGCAGGTGCCTTAGCACCAGGTTGTTACCTGAAGTAAGATTTACCTCCAGATTCAGACACTTCAATATAGGTGTCTACATATGAGCTAGAAGTTCTGCTCAGTTGCCAAGACCCAGGCAACTAGTGCTGTTTGTGATGCCCTCAGGTATCTTTACTTTGGCCTCCAGATCCCACTTCAGACTGATACGGGTCTTCTATAGGTCCCTGCGTCATGTCGCTGGTCCATGGGGATGTACATCTGCCAGGACTAGGACAACAAACAGAAATACGGTGTTTCCCAGAGGAGGGAGCATGCCATATGTAATTAAGTTCTGATTCACCTTTCAACTTACTGAGAAAACTTGTGTCATTTCATTGGGTCTTTATCATGCATGTTCTCAAAACCATATACAGATAAATGTGGTGGGTTGACCCTGGCTGGACACCAGGTGCCCACCAAAGCCGCTCTATCACTCCCCTCCTCAACCAGATACGGGAGAGAAAATATAATTAAAAGCTCGTTGGTTGAGATAAGGACAGGGAGATCACTGACCAATTACCACCATGGACAAAATAGACTTGGCTTGGGGAAATCACTTTAATTACCAATCAAATCAGAGAAGGATACTGAGAAATAAAGCCAAAATTTAAAAAGAGCTTTCCCCCACCCCTCCCTTCTCACTCCTGCATTCTCCACCTCCTCCTCCCAAGTGGCGCAGGGGGATGGGGAATGGGGTTGTGATCAGTGCATCACACATTGTCCCTGCTGCTCCTTCCCCCTCGCACTCCTCCCCTGCTCCAGCCTGGGGTCCCTCCCACGGGAGACAGTCCTCCATGAACTTCTCCAGTGTGAGTCCCCCTCCGTGGGGTGCAGCCCCTCGGGCCCAGACGGCTCCAGGGGGGTCCCCATGGGGGCACAGGCCCTGCCCGGAGCTGCCCCAGCACCACTGCCCGCGGGTCACAGCCCCCTGTGGGCACCCCCTGCCCGGCCTGCGGGAGGTGGGGGATCTGCTCCCCTGGGGGCTCCATGGGCTGGGGGCATGGCCTGCCCCCCGGGGGCTCTCCTGCCCCTCCTGCACTGCCCTGGGGGCTGCAGGGCTGTTGCTCTCACATATCCCTCTTCTCTCTTCACTGCCATTGCCGTCGCACAGCAACTTTTTCTCCTTCTTAAAGATGTTATCCCCGAGGCGCTCCCACCATCGCTGCGGGCTCGGCCTTGGCCAGCGGTGGGTCCATCCTGGTGCCAGCTGGTACTGGCTCCATCGGACACAGGGGAAGCTTCCAGCAGCTTCTCACAGCAGCCCTCCCTGCAGCCCACCCCCTGCTACCAAAACTTTGCCGTGCAAACCCAATGCATGAGACAAACTATAGCATGCCTGTGCCTCTAGGATCAATGGCTCCAGGCAGAGCAACACAGAAGAAACCCCTTAAAGGCACCAAGTGTGTAAAAACTAGATTGTGAATCAGGGAAAGAAAACGATTTCCCAATGAGCAGCATTAATCAGCTTAACAGCTGTAAAGAAACATTCAGGTGCCTGGAAGTAAGTTTGCCTGGAGCGATCCAAACTAGCTTCCAAAGCAAGAAGGGGAGAAGAGACACCTCTTCAGGTCTCCGTAGCTGCAAATTGTCACCATCACCAACTCAAGTATTTTTCAAGTCTCTAACGTACAATAGTTATATCAATGGCAACGTAAATAAAAAACACTACAACCTAGACTGATGACTGGAAATGACGGTTGACCTGTTTTATCATCTTAAAACCAGCAGCGCTCCCCGACTGCGAGGAAGCCAGGGTCAGTCCTGCTTGGCTGCAGTCCATCTCCAAGGACAAAACTGAAGTTTTTTTCATAAATGCACATCCCTTCACATAAATTCAAAGACTGAGGCCCTTAGCGACCACTACAACCATCTATCATGACCTCCTGTGTACTCAAGCCACCATATTTTCCCAGGAGCTGAATTAGGCTTACCTTTTTGAAAGACAGCTGTAACTAATCTCCATTACCTGATGGCTTTTATCCTCCCCATGGCTCACCCACTACAGGGTAACGTGATTATGCACAGCTAAGACTCCAGGTTTCGTGGTCTGTGTGAAAGTTACCTGCTCCTCTGGCTTAACAGCAAAAATTATAATCCTTTTTTTCAGAGTTTAATATAGGTGAAAAGATTACCTTCGGACTGGCTCCATCTCACAAATGGCTTAAATCCCAAAAAAGCTTCAGTCCTGCTTTGTCTGGGTCAAATCATGCTCTACCACCTTGCACAACTTTTATCCCTCTGCTCCACTCTCTGTGCATCGACTACGTCAATGGAAGTAAGGAGAAGCTAATTCAAATGGGCATCAGTCATCCTGAATTTAGGAGTGATTCAATTCGGATAATGCCCTTGGCTACCACTGGTGTAACACTACATGTCTAATACATTTAAACTGATTAACTCCATCAAGGTTATTACCTGCAAGACTGCCAGAGACATCAGAAAATAAACACATAGAAGCATATTTTTCTCAGAGCATTACTTAAATCCTACCAGGACCAGAAGGGATCCCCCAAGGTTGCTAAATCTACTCCTGACTATTTAAAATATAACCAAATTCTGTATTTCAATTAGATACTCATCCAGATAGATCTGGTAGATCTACAGGTATTCAGTATATCACTAGGGAAATAATTTTCTGAGTAGTTTCTACATCTCAAGTCTCTTGCACCTTCAAATCTCCTCCAGTCTCTGAGGAAGGAATTTCAGAGAAACTTTTCTTTCTTAGCACAAAAGCTGATGTTGCCTTTTTCTTCAGTTCTAAAATGGACAAATGCAAATTGGTCTGGGCAACAGTACTGCATAACAAGTGACACTGACAGAGGAGAAGGACCTTGAAACTCATGCCTTATGGTTAACAGCAAATAAAGACGATCTACGAGGGAACTAGGAGAAACTTTTAGAATCTTGAGATTAGTCGCCATAATACTAAAAAATATTGACCCAATATTTCCTTGTATGGCTCATCTAGGCCATTGATATCCAAGTATTTATAGAGCCACAGAACGGCTTGAGTTGGAAGGAACTTTAAAAATCATCTGGTTCCAACCCCCTGCCATGCTGCGGCTAGACCAGGTTGCTCAAAGCCCCAGCCAACTTTTTGTCAGCTTTTGTTTTAAAATGCATATATCAAAGCTAGAGGGTTAGGGAGAAAGGACCATCTTTTCCCCTACATTAGAAAACATCTACATACACTGACGCCTGACTGGTTATTAAGGCTTCCAGGTTCCAATGTAAATTAAAAGGAGAAAATTGAGGGACGCAATTATGTGAAAATCTTACAAACCATATTGAGCAACTCTTAACATCTTGAATCCCACCTTTGAAGCGTTCAGTCTGTTAATGGTCTATGCCTTGGCTAGTGCCCCAGGAGGGTGAAAGGGTCAATTTCTTGGATACAGTCATTACGATTCAGTGATTTCACCTCCCTTCGCACGAAGCTGCAGTATAGCAAGACTGACAGTAAGCAGGAAAGGCTGGGTCACCACCATATGGCAGCACAGCAAGAACAGACCACCAGAATGTGGAAAATTGAGATTTTTAAAAAGCTGCCTTGCATCTTGAGAAATGACAAAAAGCTTCTGTACATTTGGAAAAAGGAAAAAAAAAAACCAAACCACCAAACAACACCCAACTTACATTTCTCCACAGACAGCCAAGCTCTGACAGCTCTTTGGGGGCTTTTGCAGGTCCTAGTGCTTTTACAGCTGTGTCTACCAGTACTCCTCACTAACACTTTCAAATTAATTCCAACACTTCCCACACAAAAAGCAGAACTTTTGGAAACAGGGGTAAAAGACAGTGTGATAGATTCAGCTATTAAAAAACCTCTACCAGCATCCTGCTCCTTTCTGCCTTTTTTAATAGCTGTGGTGAGATCTCTGGTCGACAAGAACATGCTGTTCAGGGCCAAGCCAGAATTGTGTGAGACCCATTCTAGTTCTTCTAGACACAGGAATAATATAGAGGAGACACAAGCTCCATTTCCATACCTATGGAATGATGGAGAGAAAGGATGAAAAGGGCTCTGTGTCCCTTTTGAATTAGTTCAGGTATCAGTCTGCTCCTCTCCAGCACAGTGTTGCTCTTACAGTGCAGCCTGTTTGAAAAATGAGATTCATGGACACAAGATCCTTTTTTGAACTTGGAGTAATAAGTCAATTTATGAAGAAGCAAAGAGAGTGCAGGATAATGAAATGGTTTGGGTTTTTTTTTCCTCTGCAACCACAGAGGTGTGTGTTTAAGGTAGAAAGCCCTAACCAATCTCACCAGGGAAAGACCACTAAGTGCCCTTCACACATGGAAACCGACAAGCAACAATGTGGTCTCTAGACAGAAAATGGACAAAATGCCCAGTAGACAGAAGGATCCCAGGTTTCACACTAAAACATAATTTGACTACATTATTACACAGTGAAGCCAGTGTGGCTACAAAGATGCTCCAATGCTTCACCGAAGCTGAAACAGATCTTTCTCAGGAGAGACCAGTGTGATGCCCGGAGACGCCATTTACTCGCACAAAAGGGGTTTCCCTTGTGCACGCATATTCGTATGTACACATGGCACATATGTTCAGTTCATGCCATTTTTATTGCAAATAACCACGAGGTCTAGATATGGCCACAGTGGGGCTTGGAGCACTTTCTTCCCCTTTAATAATGGGTTTAACATGACCATGGCACGGTCTTCCAGCCACCCAGAGTGTTCCTTCTCCAGAGTGTTCAAGTGATCCAAGATCTGGGTGCGAAAGGTTGCACTTCAGGATATTACCTCTTGCACAGGGCACCCCTATTGTGGTCTGACCCCAGCCCTGCTCTCCATCATCTCAGAAAACTGTTGATGCAGTGATGAAGATCTCAGGCCCTCGTCCATCACGATGGATTCAAGACTGCTTGAGCAAAGGGAGTTATCAGCCAATGACAGAAAATGCTGTGGCACATTTTTAATGGAGAGATGGCTGATTATTCAGCACCAAAGCAGAGGGGTTTACGTATTTTCTTCCTCCCATCCACAGCCCTAACAGCAGCACTATCACCAGAAAACCTGTTGTGAACAAGCCATAAGCTCCTTCTTTACTCCTGGATCTCAGAACACGACTGCAGGAAATAAGTGGCCTCAGAAATAGGTGACTGTGGCAAAGCGAAGGAGAAGCGAGCAACACATCCCTCAAAACTTTTTGTCTTTCTCCAGATGGTACATCTCCCCAGAGCTCTTCTGAGACATGCAAGCCCCTGGGTTACTGCCAGGGGAGCTAACGTTAACAGGGCATGAAGACGAGGACAAACAGGTAAGAGAGAATGGCACAGCTGCTAGCTGGCACCATCTAAAAATCAAGACTATTCTTCCCCTGTCTCCCTGTGAAGCCCCCTTCATGTGCTGAAACAAAAAGTGCTAATTTGACTTCCCGCTTGGCTTTGTTGAATTCTGACATGTCCTCAGTCAAGCAAGATCCCCTCCTTCAATCAGACACCATTTTCTCGAGACGTTAGAAAAGGCGGAAGCTAAAGTAATTATTGAAAACTCATAAGCAGCAGCTTTAGCCTAATTACCATGACTCCTTTGTAAATTTTTTTATTGATTGCCTCCCGTGAATATACAAGTATTGACTGAACTAGAAGAGTCTTGCGCTGCTGTGATAAGAACAGCAGCCAGTGAAAAACAAAATGCAATTAGGTGACCCAATATCCTGCTGAACATTTGGGATTAGGAAAAAAAAAAGGGGGGGGGGGGGGGGGGAAGGCGTGGAATAAAGCCTGGAAGAACACACACACATTTGTTTCTGCCACAATCTGCCACAGACTTGCTCTCTGTGCTTCAGAGCAATGTCCTTGTCAAGAGAAAGTGAGTGTTTTATTTCCTACATTGCCTTGCCATTGTGGTTGTATTTAATTCTGTATTGCCAAGGTGTCACAGCACTCTCAAAACTAACCAGCTGCAACAAGGCTTTACCGTTGGTCAGATTCTACTGTCTGTGCTGTATCTCCTGCCTCCAGAGGTCAGACCACACTGCTCCTCCTCCATTCAACCCCCTCTCCACAATCCTCAGGGCTATTTAACCACTTAGCAGGAAGGAGCTACAGCTGCACATCATCCATGTCAATCAACCCACTGCCTCTGAGGCAAGGCCACAGCTGCGTGTTATCAGTGCTGATCAACCCACTGCCTCCATCCCTCTACACCAAGGCTGGACCCAAAGCCCCAGTCCGGATGACCTGCTACCTTCAATGATCTTCAGACGAGGGGACTGGCCATCTCTCACTTTAACACCTAGCAAAGTCTGCCTCGAAAGTTTGCAATCCACACAACACCTTGCTGCACAGAGTCCTTTAAAAGCCAGCCAACCAACTTGAAAAACAAATATCCCCAACCAGTTATCTTGCAAAACCACAGCTCAGAACTCAGCAGTTCTCCTCTACGTGCAATACATCATGTGCATTGTAACATGTTCCTATTTGCGGTGCTGTTCAATTTCTTCCCCGGCCTTCTTGGCACTATGGATTCCCCTATTAGCCCAGATCCACCTGAAATATGTTGTGGCCAAATTAATTTTTGTGCATGCTTTTGTTTTGCTGCTTTTTTCCTCCTCTTGGATCTACAGTTCTTTGACCTGCTCAACTTAACTTCAGCCACTAAAACAAAATGAAACTTGTTCTTCGTTCCAGATGTTGAATAACCATCTATTTGGGTTCTGTCCTTACCAAATAATTTTTAAAAAGGTGTTTGATTGGAACAATTTAGCGAGTAATTTTTATCAGCTTCATTCAGTTGAAGAAACTCTTTATTCCATAGTAGCATCTGCAAGTATAACAGGAGAAAGAAAGTACATCCTGACCCCTGAGATTCATATGCTTTCAAACAGACAAGGCAACTTCCATTAGGCTCACATTGATAAGCACTGTTCTGATGTGGCTAGGGATTGCAGGAATTGATTTCTTAGGTTTTTTTGGATATGATAAGCATAAGTAGTGGAGAACTACTGAGTTAGCAGATACCGCTCTCTTCATCACTGTTCCGTTCCCGCTAGTAATGATTTTTTTAAAAGAAAATAAACCATACAAGAATTCTTAGCATTTAAAACTAACATTACATTTCAAACTCTGACCACCACTAGAGCTACTTCGGTTTCTGAACGATGTGCCTACTTGAGTACACATAATTCAAAAATACTCTTGACAGCATGTCAAAGTAAAAGAAGATACATTCATATTTTCTAATCCCTTCAACTAATGTGAATTCTATTAAGTTATAAAGTGCTGTTACAAGCAAAACAATGGTTCTCTACAATTAATTTGGAATACAGCCACATACAATACTATTACGAACAACTCACTGACATCCCCAGATAAACTGAGTTCATATTTGCAGATTCTCTTACATTTCTCTCCTTTTCTGGCAGTCTAAGGACAGTCACCAACCACAGAAATAAAAATGTGTGTCAGTGTGACTCTGGTCAGAGAACGATGAAAAACAATGGAGATTCAGCCATTTCATTTCCACGGGGCAGAAAGCGCACGCTGCTGCCAAGCAGGCAGCTGGGGGACAGATCCAGGTACTAAGCAGTCCCCAAAGACTGATGCAGGCCAAGGAATGATCTTGGCAATGTTAAAGAAATGAGATATAGGTAAGATTCTCACTACTCAAGAATGACTTCAAGCCAATTAGAGGAAGTTTCTAGTGTGCTTCAAGGAAGGCTTTCATATTTTCCTTCTGCTAATCAGTCCTGGGATATGACCAATGAAAAAGAGAGGGGAAAAAATCACCTTTCATTAACTTCATGTCTCACCTTTCTACCCCCTGCAGTCAAAACAAACTTAAGATACCTGCACCCTTGGATAAAGCCAGAAGCTGAAGCCAGAACTGTGGATGGAATGCATCAATTGCACACAAAGGCAGAAATGTCAGTAAAGAACTATGAAGTCAATCCAAAGACTTCATTCAGGAGGTGACAGTTCTTGTTTAATCCTACTGGAAGATTCAATCCGTAAAATGCCCTCCTCTCACCTAACACAGTAACGACCACAGAAGATGAAGGTCGGTTCAGTCTCTTTTCTCTTTGGAAACCTGTAAGTGACCTGTAAAGACGGATGGAGAGTTGGGGAAGGGTTTCAAGGACTGTCTGAGCAGCTCACGGGACTCATCCTGGAACTACAGTTCAGCTCACCTAATACAAAACTGAATAAATAAAAATACCATCCTTCTTCCCCCTCCCTCATCTTCAATCAGTCAAAGGGGCAGTCACCAGCGTCTGGTAAATGCTTTGGATAAAAATCCATATATTGAATTCAGAGAAATGAAATACAATGTGAGCTCCGACAGAACATCTATTATAGGGGTTTGCAAAATAGCCTTTTCTTATTTTTAGGTTTTAAAAGTTTTAAACTTTGGCAATTTCCAAGATCGGATGGAACTACATTTCAGTATCTCACTCCAGCCTCTTAGGGCCATATTTCCTTAAGGAAAAAACCACCTTGGTGGGAGGAGAAAAAACCTGTAATACAGCAAGACAGGGAACTACCTGGGGGTCTGACTGCCTTTACTTTAAGATAATGATCCTAAACTATCAAAAATATAACACATGGACAGGTTCCTGTATTACGTACATGCATCTGCACTGCAGCCACTCTTCTTGAGAACAAAAAATCACTCTCACCCTAACATAGTATCTTTCAAATAACAGACTTTTCTTTGTGCCATGGGGTAAAGCATTCCAACATGCTGTTACCTCACTAGAGGGGAAAAAAAAAAGCGCATAATTTTGAACAATTAAGGTATGGTTGTAACTAAGCCTATTCATTTGAAGCAACGAGATTTGTCAAATGGATCATTAATGACAGAGACTGGTCTGATACAGAAACAGCAGTGAAAAACTCCCATTACGGCCACCAGTTAAATGCCAATGTATGAAATTAAATGCCCAGATTTATTCTACTGATTTTCTGTTTCTTTATAAAATAAACATAATCATGAGAAACAATACCTGTCCTTCCCAAACAGCTACGTAGTCACTGCTGGGTTGCTAAACCAGGTCATAAAAAGACACTGAATCCAACCACTGCAGATCTTCTTAGGTCCCAACACCCACTACATATCGCCCGAGAGTCTGAGTGCCTATTAACAAGGCAAAGATCCTCATTTATAATTACCATTCGTACAACACTTAATACTCTCATTCAAAGCATAAGTGGTAACATCAAGTTTCCACATACTGTCAACATCTCCTACAGGGTTATTTAAGGAAATACAGTGGTTTGTGTTACAGAATAAATTAGCCTTTTCCCCACTTCAGCATTCAGGGATGGGGATGCAGCATGGGAGGACAGTGTCATGGCAGGTATGGCACAGGTCAAACCTACTACTCCACTTTTCCAGATGAACAAATGTTAATGACATATAGACAACAAATAATATAATATTAAGATGTTTTTAATGCATTATTCCCAACTGTTTTTTCAGGGGGAGAAATCGGCAGGTGTAGTGAGATAGTTAAATAATATAGGGGTAATTAACAAGTGCAACAGAAGCCTTTCCATGACCATGATTATTTAGAGATATTAAATGCAGGGGCTGGGCTGGACTGGGCTGTGCTGTCAGCACTTAAACATTTTCGCTAAATTCAGCTCTAAGTAATACTGCTTCACAATAAAACACACTTTCAAGATGAAAAAAATCTTCCAACAGACTTTTCCCCTCTGTTTCACAAAATATTGACTTGCTTTTTCTGGTTATGAAGCCAAACTAAAAATAAAGTTACGTCAAGTATGAACTTCTTTTTTTTTTTAAGTGAAACTGGACAAGGAAAGTGGACAGTCAATTTGAGACTTTTTGCCTGCAAAAAATCCCCATTTCAATATACCGTCTGCAAATATGTTGTAAAACGAAGTACTACTTCCAGAATCCACTGCAAAAGACTGTAATTTTGTGTTAGCTGAGAAGACAGAGCTACACACTGGCAAAACTACAGGCACAACTGAAGTAAAGAGTGCACTGATACAGGAACTTAGGCAGTGCTCATACTGCTCTTGCTCAAAGTATAACAGGTATTTTGGTTAAAGTGTATTTTGCCAACAATTCGAATGGGAAAGACAGAATCACTACTATCCGACTATTTCCAAATGTTAAATAGAGACAAGTATTTAGCATGGGTTCAGAGGGAGGGATTTTCCATTTGCATTATATGGGTATACTTCTTAAGTCATCTTCCATCCCAACTGATGAGCAGAGCCAGTTCTGCCCAGCTGGCAACCTTGAGAGAAGATGCCAGATGTGCATGGGATGGAAAGAACCATTTTGCTGCAGCACATCAGCCTACAAAACTGTTTTTTACTTCTCCATACTGCAAAAGTACAATTGTGGGATGGGTTTTTAGTGAAGACAGCTACAGATATTCCCTTGCTCGGTCTAACACCGAAAGATTATTTATTTTATCATTGAAAGCTACTTTTAGAAACACATTCTTTCTACCTCTTTCTAGCAGATATCTTGCTTGTGGCATGAGAAGCAGCTGGGATCAGATGCTGGTCTTGGACTTCTGTCCTTGGAGGGAAGGTTTAGGTATCGGGAATAAAAAGAGCATCTTCACCTTAAAAGTGGTTTTGTTTCACTGTATTGGTCTGTTTTGCAGAATCCTACATGCAAAGCAGATAGATCTGGATTTACTTTTTTATAAATGGTCTTAAAGGAAATTAAATAGATTGGATATTAGGAAAAATTTCTTCACTGGAAGGGCTGTCAAGCATTGGAACAGGCTGCCCAGGTAAGTCCTGGAGTCACCATACCTTACTTAAAACACATGTACATGTGCCACCTGGAGACATGGTTTAGTGGATGTGGCAGTGCCAGGTTAACAGTTAAGACCTGATGATCTCAAAGGTCTTTTCCACCCTAAACGATTCTATGACTTTGTGGTTAAAATTTTCAAAGATGGGCATGATTCTTTTATTATTTTTTTTTTCTAAAGCAGGGTCGGTCTGAAGTGTACATCCTGAGTCTGCAGTGTATATACTCTTGGCTCTGGTATTTGAGACTATTCAGAAAAGCTGCCACACATTGCAGTAACTCCTCAGGGGCTCACCCAGGCCCCATTACCCACCACAGCTATTTGCAAGAATTAATAAAAACTGTAGGTCCAGGCTGAAGGTGGAACCTTGGTATGAAACGTGTTCCTGTATTAACAAAGACATTTAAAATATGAAAAGTAAGTCATATTTCAATCATGGTACTCAATCAAAAGCTGTTGCTCATCCTATGAATATCCTCCATATTGAGGCAGTCACACTTTGCAGGGCTTGCTTTCTCTGCTTTACCCAGCAGTGCAAACCTCCAGCCGACAACTGATGTTATTGTAAGTGGGACCTGTATGTCCATGGGGAATCATTCCCAATGGTTAATTTCAGCAGAGGTTCAGCACCCCTGACTCCCCTTGCATTAGTTTTGAACTGCCCCTGAAGAAGGTTTTTTCTCCCCAGTGCTACATACAGTTTTGAACCTGCTAGACACTATTAATTATCAATTAAGAAATAGCGATGGCTTAACAACTATGTGACACTTTGGATCAGTTACTGCCTGTTGCTAACACGCAGTACATCTAAAACGCTCATGGATGACTCCTACCCAAGAAGCCCGTGATGCTGCAGTGGTCAGTCTGTCCCATCACCCATTCTCAGACATCCTCCCAAACCAACTGGAATTTTCCTTTTCAGAAAATTGTCCTGGAAATAAACTCACATGCAAACAAGCACCTGAAAATAATCAGCACAGTTTAAAACCACTCCAAACTAAAAGTGTAATTTTTCCTTGTTGTTTCTCAAGGTTGCATCAACTTTCTCCTGCGTCCCAGGAAGTTGGCACAGTTTAAAAATGCAACTGTGCCCCTGTACAGTAAAATCCCAGTGATGAACCAAGGGGCTCACTGCATAGGAAAGGCAGAAAAAGAACCCAAATGACATTCCATGTGCCTCAGTTCTGGGGCTTCACTATTAAACACAAAATAATGAAAACGATGGTTATGATAAAGAGTCATCAGCATCACAGGCAGAAGCTGACTGACTGCAGTTTCCACTCCAAATTTCAAAGCTGCAAATTAAGCCTCAAAAATTATATGCAACAACTTAACACATGTAGTTAATGGGTCTAATCATGCACTAGAGTGCTTTCCCAGTTGCGTGGTGGCAAATTCTTATCCTCCCATGCTGAATTTATTTTCCTCAGGCTCTATACGAAGCACTAGTGACTATCACATAACAGCTACAGACAAAAAATGCAGCTTCTCCTGTACGTCCTTCCTTATCCAAAACGTACAAGGCAAGGTTTGCACAGTAGAGAACATTGCAGGTTTTCTCACAGCTCCTGGTTCTTGAAACTAATTTGAAAGAAATCTTTGAAACTAGACAAAAGATAAAGGAAATGAATCTCTAGTGCTTGTGTACCCATGCGCATACGCTCCATCCACTTGCATGGGAACACAAGTTCTTGCAAGTTCTGTGTCCCTGTGGGAACAAAGCTGGGGCTGGTGATTTTTGTGCAAAAAGGAATGAACTACTTCTCCTTGCTTTAAGGTCTGAAAACTGTTAACTAAAGATTTACTGAAGTTTTGCCCTCTCTGCTGTTCCCTCCTCCTTGAATCTCAAACCATACATTTTTAATGTAACGTTTAAAGGTTTTATGAAAAAGTTATAAGTATTGACTTTTGCTCCAGCTCACTCCTGCTCAGCATTGCTTTGCTGATGAACAAGAAATGCGGTTCTTCAGAGTACCTCAGAATGGCCTATTTGGAGACCTCCTAAATTGTGGAAATCAGAAACAGTAGAAGATCTCAATGCAGTCTAAGGTGCAGTGGAGGACAGCTGGTAGAAGCCTCGATTTCTCATTCTGCTATTTCCAGCTCTTTATTTCCAGTCCCAGTTGCATTTATGTGCTGCTCTTTCCTGTCTTCTTTCGTAACACTATAGCAATGGGTGCAGCAGATGGAAGAAGTACAGGGGTTTGGGGACAGAAAACCAGTTGATCAGTAAACATAAAGAGAAGAAACAACTTGTTCCCCATAAAACACCAAATTAGTTTGCCTTAAGCTCTTGGATCCTTCACTGCACAGCAGACATCTTTCATGTGGCAAAACCACAGAATTACAGAAAGGTTTGAGTTAGGAGGGACCTTTGAAGATCATCTAGTCTAACTCCCTGTCATGGGCAGGGACACCTTCCACCAGCCCAGGTTGCTCCCAGCCCCGTCCAGCCTGGCCTTGAGCACTGCCAGGGATGGGGCAGCCGCAGCTGCTCTGGGCAGCCTGTGCCAGAGCCTCACCGCCCTCAGCATAAAATATTTCTTCCTTATGTCCAATCTAAACCTGCCCTCTTTCACTTTAAAAACACTATCCCTTGCCCTGTTACTACAGGCCCTGGTAAAAAGTCTGTCCCCATATTTCTTATAAGCTTCCTTTATATATCAAACGGTCTCCACAAGGTCTCTGTCGAACCTCCTCTTCTCCAGGCTGAACAACCTCAACTCCCTCAGCCCGTCTTCCTAAGAGAGGTGCTCCAGCCCCTGACCATATCTGTGGTCTTCTTCTGGACCTCTAACAGGTTTGGGTCTTTCTTGTGCTGGGGGCCCGAGAGCTGGATGAAGTACTGCAGGTGGGGTCCCACAAGAGTAGAGTAGAGGGGGAGAATGGTAACACATGCATTCATAAACACCTTAATTATTAATTCTATTAACATAATTGCTAAAGTAACATTTGCTTGAAAGCTGAAAGCTGCTGCTTGAGAAGAAAGTAACCTTCGACTTTGAGAAGTATTAAAAATAGAGCAATCTGCAAGGAGATGATGACTGACAGAGGGAGAGGTAAAGAGCAATGCTTAAATAATATATGTAAACTTGTAATTCAGCCTGACACGAATTCATTTTTATTGCTAAGACACACAGATGTAATCCAATCAATGAGACAGTCTCTGTGGCAAAGCCATTATTTAAACAAAGCTGTCTTGGCTTAAAAATGCAATAATTTGGGACAATTTAGGACTGTGGTATAATGCACCATTCTGCACTGTGATGTGCTGAGAAATCCTACATTGATCTTGAAATAAAAAGCCAGCAACATTTTGATAGTTCATAGATTTCCCCCTTTCTCTTTGACTCCAGAATCCCCAAATGCGTTAAATGGTCCAGCAGCTATCACCTCTGCTTACCGCACCGGGTTTATTATCTATAAAAGCCAAACTGGAGAGCCTTCTTAAAAGGCTGAGTAGCCATAAGAACACATAACTACTTAAATGCAGCTTTAACAATAATGCTCTCTCCCTTCTGAAATAAGCATCCTTTTTTTCAAAATACATTTGATTGCTGCCTCCAAATACATTACCAAAGCTGTACAAAAGGGCAGAGAACATGGGGGGAAAACTATTTCTTGAGCTGGTGAATGGGATTGTACTTAAAGCACAGAACAGGGAGTTGGGAAACTGGTTTGGCTCCTCCTTCATCCACAAAGCATCGGGGCTACTCTAGTAATTAAAAATCAGCAGATGCTCAAACTGTTTGCTAGATGAAGGCCAAAGGAGTGCACAGCTCTATGTGATGAATCCCTTAATCTTCCCAGGTCTTCATTCCCCATATGTAAAATGGGAGCAATTATCCTTCACTTCTCTTGTCCCTTGTTTGCCCTGTTTGGTTATATTACGTCCTCTTTTAATCCATCTATGCACTGCTGGGCCCCCCCTTGAGGCTGAAGGCCCGATTCATTATCATAATGCACATAACAAACAATTATATTGTACTAGTTGGATATTCGATTATGCTTTCTTCATCTCTGGCTTTTGTAGTGTCCCTAATCAGAGCAAGCACTGAATTATCTCGATTCAACAGATGTTGCTGTGCCACCTACCACTGGTTAAACCAGCTAAATACTATGGTGACAGTGCAGTAAGTAGACAGGACTAGAGGCTATTCCTAAACAGCCGTAAAAATGTAATCTGATGTAAAATCTCCGACTAAAGCAAAAAGACTAACTTTTTTATTGATTTACAATGGAATTGCAGCACTGCAGTTTCAATGGAAAGGAAGATGAATTGTCTCTATAGATGCAGTTTGACTCTAAATGTCTCCGGAAAGACAGCACGCGCTTGCTAAAGAGCTAATCATTGCAAGGTGAAATCCATTTCTCATATGCTACTTTGTTTTCAGAGATTAAAATCAAAGTCCTGGGGGTTTATTGCTCTGTGAATCAGCAATTGCAAATGCACTGCAAAACAACACCAACCCAAAATGACAGCTATGAAGTAACTATAATCCAGGAGGGATTTGGGTGTTTACCCTGTAAAGCACCGAAAGAGATGTTTCAAAGTTAAAAAAAGTTTTTGAGGCCTTTTGTCTTCAAAAACTCTTCCTGTTTTGAAGCGTCAGTGCTGGCTCATATCAAAAAGTCACATGGAACAGCCAAAGTTATGCTTTTTACAGGCAACCAAGAGCAGGTCTCGCCGTGCTGTTTTTGTGCAGGCGTTGTAACACCATGCGGTGCACCGAACAGATCTAGCAGTAACTCCACAGCAGGTAGATCCTTGCTGCTCCTGGCAACCCTGCATGACGGTTATGGCAGTGCTCAAATCTGGATAAAAACTATTTATTAAAGCTGGGGCACCACTCCCTTAGCAGACAGCCCTGTGCCTCCCCAAGGCTTGAAGGAATCTACTGCTAAATAAATAGAAATCACTCTAATCCCTCCATATCCTTCTTTCCGCTGCTCCACCTGAATGCCGTTCCCTTGCAGAGCTACGAGTGAGCCTCTGACAGAGAGAGCCTGCCTGGTCAACAGTGGAATTAGGGAATATTAAAAAGCTATTAAAGCCTTAATGCTGCTGGCAGAAGGGTACCCATATGGGCTGTACGTATTGAGCTCTACATGGATAAGATCTTCAGCTCCGTAAATCAGGAGAGACGCAATGACATCCCTGTGTCAAACCACGGCCACAGGCAGGAATGGGAAACGAGAAATGAGGCCAAAACCGGCAATTAACATAAAGTTCATTTTAAGTTTGTACAGAGGCACCTATTAACAGAAGAGAATTAAGCACGCACGTATGATATCATGTCTTAAAATCATGATGTAATGATGGAGAAGGAAGTGTTAAATCAGTCTGGCTAATCCTGATTGGACTTAGCTGAGCTCCTCCTTGCCATCCTGGCACAGATCAGGAGCAGCATCAGAAGCAATGCTTTGTGGGAGAGGGATGCATGAAGTCTGGTCCCTGCAGAGACAGGAATGCCTTGTTCTTACAGAAGGGAACCGAAAACACTACTATTACTGAGAATGCAACTAATTAAGAACAGCCGCTTTAAAGGAGGGCTCAAGAGAAAACAGGGGAGTTGAGCTAACAAAGAAACATGTTTCTACCAGATTGCATTGAGACAGAATCACAGAATGGTGGGGTCAAGAGGGACCCCTGGAGCCCCCCCAGCCCAGCCCCTGCTTCAGCAGCTCTCCCAGAGCGGGCTGCACACAGTCACATCCAGGGGGGTCTGAATGTCCCCAGAGCAGGAGACCCCACAGCCTCTCTGGGCAGCCTGTTCCCCTGCTCTGGCACCCTCACGGTAAAGAAGTTCTCCCTCATGTTCAGGTGGGGCTCCCTGTGCTGCAGCTTGTGCCCGCTGCCCCGTGCCCTGTCGCTGGGCACCCCTGGCAAGGGCCTGGCCCCGTCCTCCTGACACTCGCCCTTGAGATGGTTGTAGACACCCATAAGGTGCCCTCTCAGTCTTCTCCTCTGCGGGCAAAACGGGCCCAGCTCCCTCAGCCTCTCCTCATCAGGGAGATGCCCCAGTCCCCTCATCCTCTCCGCAGCCTCTGCTGGCCCCTCTCCTGCAGTTCCCTGTATCTCCCGAACTGGGCAGCCCAGTTCCACCGGACCCAGCACTCCAGACGCGGCCTCACGGAGGCAGAGCAGAGGGGGAGGATCCCCTCCCTCGCCCTGCTGGCCATGCTCCTCCTCATGCCCCGCAGGGTCCCAGGGACCTTCTTGGCCCCAAGGGCACACTGCTGGCCCATGGTCATGCACAACCAGGATGAGATTCTTCCCTTCGCTTGAGGTCAGAAGATGGAGGCTCCTGATGCTGCTCAAGTTATTTAGGAATGACTGTTGATGACCACCCCAAAACACGGATAACTGAGTGAATCTCTGGGAGATACTGATTTCAAACACACCTGAAACACAGACCTGGATTAGGAACTGGCAGTGACAAAAACTTTAGGAAAGGATGGATTTTACTACTATTCCATCTCTCTCTTGAGGAAGTCTAACAGCTTTTCAGTATCAGGAAGAAAGTGAATAGACAAACAGTATTAATATTCAACTAGATTAAATTTGGAACCACCACCCTTGACAAGTAGCCCTTTAAGGTGTAATGTGAGAATCACAGCAGGTGAAAATAAAAATAAAAAGCCTGGCCTCACTTACATTGTAAAGCTGGGTTATAATAAGCTCCCATGAGCTGAGGGGAACAGCAAATTGCAAGGTGATACAGCAGATGATAAAGGCACAAAGTGAGGATGTATCTCTTAATCAGGATGCAAGAAGACAGCCAGGCTGTGTGCAACCTGCCTGCACCCCATCATAGGGCTGCGCTATTAATTCTGTGATGGGGAGAATGGGTTTCATGCATTACTCGTCCCCTACATCCTCGGTTTTCCCTTTAATTAGAGCCACTTGCAAGACAAAGCCTACAAAAGTATAGTAGAAAGAAGCAGCCGCAAGATGTTCTGAGTTTCAATCTGGTTTGCTCTTTTGATGGTTTATTTTCCTTGAAAATAATGGGTGCTCCTTATTTGTTTCTATTCCTCATTTACCAAATCCACTATAGCACTGGGAAACTCAACTCAGAACACTTATGTCTGAGTGTAAAAAGCTCCGCATGCCAGGCAGGTAGGATGTCTCACTCCACCAGCGATTCCAAAATGAGAGGAGTGTCCTCATTTCCCCCAGGTTGCTCTAAACTCATCATCTGTTCACCACATTTAAAGTAAATGTTTATTTTCAGAGAGGAAGCATGGATTTCATGCTCATTCAAAATTAACCCAAACCATCATAAAATACCGTGGGGTGGGACAGCAGGTGCCTATAGGCCAAATCCTGATCAGATTTGCTATCTTTCAGTCCTTTCAGAGGTACAGAATCACCCTTTGTCCTACCTTGAATTTTGCCCTCATTTTTTTAACTCATTACGTTTTTAAGATGGAAGGTGGCTTGCAAACTTCAACAATCCTAATGCAGGGTTCTCCACAACATGACTGACCTGCATGGCTACCACTCAAACTCTCGTGAAAACTCCTCACCCTGTATTTTCTCAGTTTGGAGTGCGAGACAAAATTAATCTGCTCAACAGCATAAGCTAGAAGAACAGCTCTGTACTTCCTTGGGGCCTACGGTTTAGAAGGATCTAAACTGTGCATGCAACATTTATGTCATAACCAGCTGACATTCAGAAAACCGTAGGTATAGATCCTGATCTAAATTATGAAAGTAGCAAAGAGCAGCTCATATCCCAAAAATCACAGGTTTAGGTTGGTTTAGGTTGGTTTAGGTTGGTTTAGGTTGGAAGGGTGACCTTTAAAGGTCATCTAGTTCCACAACCCCCGCCATGGGCAGAGACACCTTCCACCAGCCCAGGTTGCTCCCAGCCCCGTCCAGTCGGGTCTTGAGCCCTGCCAGGGATGGGGCACCCACAGCTGCTCTGGGCAGCCTGTGCCAATGCCTCACCGCCCTCACAGGGAAGAATTTCTTCCTAATATCTAATGTAAATCTACCCTCCTTCAGCTTAAAACCATTCCCCCTTGTCCTGTTGTTATAGACTCTAATAAAAAGAAAGTCTGTCCCCATCTTTCTTATAAGCCCCCTTTATATATCAAAAGGCCACCATAAGGTCTCCCAGAGCCTTCTCTTCTCCAGGCTGAACAACCCCAACTCCCTCAGCCCGGCTTCCTAGCAGAGGTGCTCCAGCCCCCGATCATCTCTGTGGCCTCCTCTGGACTTGCTCGAACAGATCCACCTCTTTCACTGCACCTGAAATACCTCACTGGTTGCTGCTGCTGAGCTTGGAAGAATTGCTGTTTCCATGGGCATCATCTTTATTAAAGTTAGAGCAGTTATGCAGAAAAAGACCCAATGAGAATCTAATGTAATCAAACACAAAAGGACATGAAGACTTCGGAATGAGGATATGAATGTACCACAGGATGTTATCATTTGGATAATTTCTCTGTCTGAGTCCTGATGGGAATGTTGGGTAAATTTGCAGAATAGGATCCCCAAGTACTTTAAGTACAGCTCAGTCATCTCTATCACTTCCAAACCAACACCTCACCAAAATTCAAATGCTTCAAATCAGAACAAAAGAGATGGGGGCTTTGGGATACAGGAATGCGACCATTTGATATGAAGCAGCAGAACTCAGATTGCTTCTTACAAAAGACACTATATGAACCAAAATACAACAAAATCCCTTCATTTAGGAGATTTCTTTTTCCATCTCGTATCTTTCACAGTAATGCTATGTTGGTGGGTTTTTTTTTTTCCAAAGATTAACTTCTGTCATCTAAAAATAACAAAATGTTCTTCAGTGTTCAGAGCAATCATCACCTAATAATTACAGATCATCACCTTGAAATTGCAGCTAAAGCTGTCATGTTGACTGAACTGCGCTGTGTTAGGAATACAGCACAGGCACCGCTATGGGCAAGCATGGCTGATTTGAGGTACTGGCTGGTCACTTCTGATTTTCAGATAATTAATTGTTGTCTTGGACATCGTTTTTCACCCCAAAATGTAGAATCTGAGATTGCGCAACATGCCAAATGGAGCTACTCACTTAACAAGACAAATGGATTTTATTGCCTTAATCAAGAAAAGTAACAACTCAATACCTCATTTCTTCATATCTGGCTAGAACAAACTCTGGGGGCATGAGGAGAAGATGTAAAACAGAGTCTATAAATTATGAGAGTTTATTAAGGAAATGCCAATGGAAAGTGCTTCAGAATTGAATGTCCATGTTCTGCAAGGCTTCCAAAGTGGGCAAAATATTGACTTATAACAAATGAGGCAAGGCAACGTACAGATAATATATCAGAGGGAAGTCCATAACTTCTCTCCTTCAACTGATGAGATTATTCTACTGCACTGTTTGATGGGATAGGAAACAAAAGTTGTCACATTTTTTTGTTGCTGTTGTTCAGATGACAGCTTGTTTTTGCTACAGCTCCTTTCCATGCAACCACTGTGTCTCTGCTTCCCCGAATCAGCTGAGCGTGCTGTGGAAGGAGCGACCTTAGCTCAGATTTGCCAACCTTGGGCCCTAAGGGACACTCTGAGGATTATTCCTCTGAGACCTATATAAAGCCCTGGGGGTAGAAGTAGTCTTTTCACACCTGGTGATCTACCTGAAACCCGAGCTTTTACCGTCACACCCAGGCAGCTGTGAAGTGCTGCCTTACTAGCAGGAGGTGGGGTCTTCACAGGGATCATCCTTCTTCAGTTGGAAGAATAAGAGAAATTAATGACTGTGATTTAAAGATATGCATAAAAATCTCCTAGTTCAAGAGGAATGATAGAGGTCCTCCTGACAGCGCAGCTCCTGACCTTGCCTGCAATGTGGACTCCAGGTACAAAGCTCTGGACATCATTTCTCAGGATGCTGTCCAGAGTCACAGGGCAAAGAAAGACAAAAAAGCCCCAATACCTACTTTCTGCAGAAGAGAGCACAAACCTTCCTATGAAATCTCTGCTGCCAGTGACTCCCAGGAAGAGAAAACCACATAAAAGCCCACAATGACATCACCCAGAATAAAGCAAACAGGGACTACTGGATGAGTGCAAATCCTGGGAAAGAGCCTCTACACCATGTTACTGACGTGCACAAATACACAGGGAGAGACACTGAGCAAGATGAGTGAAAGAAGGTAAAGCAACTAAGTGAGAAGTGTTAAAGTACAAATTGCACCTGCTAAATATCAGCAACAAGCCTCCAAATTACAGAGAGTGAAACAGCTTCTTTGAGATAGCTTAATGCCTGCATTCAAAGCTAAAAACTCTAAATCAGAACCAAAGAGCTATTATATCGATTTGTATGCAGTGAGCCATGGGAATACGAAATAAATGAGAATGAGAAGGGAGAAAAAAAAAAAAAGAAAATGTTTCTAACAGTTTCCTATATTCCTCTCAGGGGTCCACAGCGATCAAGGTGGAAGAAACTTCTGTTCAAAGAGGGAATGTTATGCTCTTATTTCCAGACAAATACAAGCAAGGCTCATTTTTTAAAACTAACTGACAAAATTTCTAAACAGAAGTGAACCTTGAAGAGGACTGCACATGCTAGCTCGGATATTTACGGCTTCTAATGGGCCAAATTACACTGCTGGTGATTAAGACTCAAGCCTCGAAGGATTGGCTGTCTCAGCTTGATAATGAATGGCCTTTTAATAGACCAAGCCTTTAATCTCTAGGACCCTGGACTGGATCCAAATTGAAGGTAAGTGAAAGTGTTAGGCAGCTAATGGGGTCTGTTATATGGCCAGTGTTAGCTGTTCACCTTTAGTTATTTTTAGGCCATTTTAGGATGGCCTGGGCTAAAATCTGGCCACACACCCCTGCAATACCTGGGATCACTGCATTACCACTGCTTTTGCTCTACTGACATGGATGTCTGCTTTGAAGAAGTTTTTCTGAAGGCAGTCAGAGCTTCTGCATGATAACTAGAGCAGAAGCAACTGGAAAAAGCGTTTTTCCAACAGTTTGAGGAAAGATGGTATCAAGGCTACCCTCATTCACTCACCTCTGCTTAGCCTCATTTCTTTGCCTCTTGGCTTACAGCCCTTAGAACAACACACTGCCTCGAGGACTGATGACAGCATCACATGGACAGCAGCCAAAGCAGTTTCCAATTCATCCCATTCTCTGTGTTAAATAGTCACATTTCGAGAGAAAATTTGTTCCTGGGTTCCTGCAAGTGCAGGAGAAATTAAGAGGCAGACTCCAGAGCACAGAGAAAGTCTTCCGTTAACAGCTTTACATTCAAACCTAAATATAAAGGTCATCTCTTTGACAAAGAACATGATAATGGACTGCATTCCCTCCTGCGAACTCTACTAACTAACGAATTATTTCTCTTATTACTGTGATTGTTTTCAAAGGCTTGAGAAGCCTTCAGATACACAGCAACGGAGAAAGCCTACAGAGGTCAGATGGAGGGAGTTTTACTTCTTGCTGTGCCAGGTTACTAATTGTTTCTCCCACACCTCCCCTTTTCCATCCACAAAAAAAGGGACAATGAATCCTTCCAAACACACAACTTCCTGGGTGTTTCACAATCTTCAGATGGAAGCCACCTTGGAAACAGGCTGTTCCCATTTAATTGACAGCAAACTAACCAGCTGAGATACTCAGAATTACATCCACTGTGTTTCTAGGTTTATGATGAACCAAGTGAGCATGAGTAAGAGACACTGAATGAACAGGTTATGTCAAGCTCTTTCAAGCATACCAACGACAAAAATAGAATTCTGCCAAACACAGGGGCCATGAAATGAAACTTTCCAACTGAAAGGGAACAACGGGTTAACATGCATTTAGACATCCACACAATGCAAAAGTGCTTATCAATACCCACTGAGAATATTCTACTTATGAACACCATCCACTCGCTTTGTGCCATGTATGGTGGAGTGACACATGCTAGTGAATGCAGGTCCTGTCAGAGGATTTGTGTGTGTAATACCTTCCATAAAGCCTCTGCTGCCAGCCTCACCCAAAACCATCTCTCCCATCTTAGACCAACCATTTCAATACAACTCTACAGGTAGCAAATTGAAATGTTCAGTCCTCCATTGCGGGGAGATTGAATCTGAAAAGCAAGCGGCAATAAGAATGAAGCAAGGCATCAATAGCACACGCTAAAGCTCTCACCAATGACAGCAATGATGTTGGATGAATGATTGAGCATTTGTTAAACTTCTACCATTGTGAAAGCAACCTATTATTTTCCTGGTTGTGCACTGAAATGCCTCAATCACTGACAGAACAAGTGAGTGAGAAATAATACAGTTCATTTTCGATTGCTTTTGTTCAATAGATACATTGCTGTATACTGTATCTCCCATTGTTTCATCAACAACGTAGCCAATATTTTTTTCTCATCCCCTATTCTGATATCATGTCGTTAGACTGATGACTGCTCCAACTGCGTATATCTTTAAAACTCGCCAATAACATCCTGTAACATGACATGGTGTTCAATTCAGGTCTGTTTTTGTAAAGAAAAACACGATGCTACAGCACTCATGTGAAAGCTATACACATCAGCTACTGCAAGAAGGCAGCTTCTAAATCACTGTGCTTAGCCACAGGACATGCTCTGATGTCTAAACTCCTGTCACAGCAGCTTACCCGAGCAAGGCTGTGCTTTTTCACAAGCTTGAGAACTGGGCCCATGTGAACCTTATGAGGCTGAACAAGGCCAAGTGCAAGGTCCTGCACCTGGGTCGGGGCAATCCCAAGGACAAAGACAGGCTGGGCAGAGAATGGATTGAGAGCAGCCCTGGGGAGAAGGACTTGGGGGTGCTGGTGGACGAGAAGCTCAGCGTGGCCCGGCAAGGTGCGCTCGCAGCCCAGCAAGCCAACCGAGCCCTGGGCTGCACCAAGAGCAGCGTGGCCAGCAGGGCCAGGGAGGGGATTCTGCCCCTCTGCTCCGCTCTGCTGAGACCCCCCTGCAGCGCTGCCTCTGCTCTGGGGTCCTCAGCACAAGGAGGGCACGGGCCTGTTGGAGCGAGTCCAGAGGAGCCCATGGAGATGATCGGGGGCTGGAGCACCTCTGCTAGGAAGCCGGGCTGAGGGAGTTGGGGCTGTTCAGCCTGGAGAAGAGAAGGCTCCAGGGAGACCTCAGAGTGGCCTTTCAGTACCTAAAGGGGGCTTGTAAGAAAGATGGGGACAGACTTTTTAATAGGGCCTGTAGTGATAGGACAAGGAGGAATGCTTTTAAGCTGAAAGGGGATTTATTTTAAGCTGAAAGAGGATATATTTAATTAGACAAAAGGAATGATATATGATACATACAATGATATATGGATCTTGGAGTAATATGGCGGTTTTATTAAGGAGAAAAAAAACCAACATAAAAAATGATGCTGTTGGGACTGCCCTGAGAAAAGTGTATGGATGCCAAACATCAGAACTTCTACACAAGCAGAAATAACTTTTTCCTGTCCAGTCCTCACATTTGCTATGGACATCCAGCATCTCTAGACATATCAATCCACTGTTCCTCTCCTGTGATATGCAGATACCACAGGCCTCTGTGAACATCAGAGATTAAATGAGTATGAGCTGGACAGAAGGATTCAAAGAAGGAGTGACATCTGCAGGATATTGGCTCCTTATTAGAAATGCAAGCCACAGTGTACGAAGCAAGAAGCCTCTGGTGCAACCAGAGCTGCCTTTTGAGAGACGACAGTGAGAAGCTCAGGGCTCAAGTCCCTCTCCTGTTCTAACGGCAGAAAGAAGACAAAAGTTGAGCAGCTGAAGTCTTTTGTCACTTTTTCAGTCACCTGTGAAAAAAATGCAAATGTGTGCCTTTTGGTTAAAAAACTTGTCTGGGAAAATTAAAAGTTTCCTGCAAACTCCTAGCACACACCCCAGCCAGGTGGCACTGGGCCAGTAGTGTCCGCCTCCACTACCTACAATGTCATTTGGAATAATAATTTCCTTTACCCCAGGATTTTCACACTATTCCCTATGAAAGAAAATATTTTTCTCTGGATCTACATTCAAAAATATCAGCTTTTGTTTCCTTCTCCATCTCGGCACGAGCCGGATGGCAACAGGACTAGGAAGCCTGGTGGGAATGCTGCAGTACAACAGCCAGCTGATGTGCACTCCAGGCACTGCTTTGCCTTTGCATGGAGATAAGAAAGAAGGATTTAGATTTAGCTTCTCAAAGGTATCCTAAATGTATTTAACAAGCAAACAAGATAGAGTTAAGACAACAGAACAAACACTGGATTGATCATCAAAGCTCCAGAGTTCTTAGTTCCCTCCTATCCTCTTCTTTCCAAGATTTTTACAGCAGTCATGGTGGTGCATGGATAGCTCCAGACAACAGTACTTCTTTAGCTCAGAAAAGATGTGGTCACACAGAAGCACTCCTTGCATGCTCCTGAAAACACATCAAAGCCCAGTTTCTAACAGGAAAGGAACAACAGACACACAAGGATGAAAACTGGCTTGCTATTATGCCACTGCCATGTATAAATCTTGAGGAGAGAAATGAATGCAGAGCTGGTATGAACTATGAGTGAGGATGGGCTGGAAAAGGGCATGGAGGGTAGAATGGGAAATTTAAGCATACTGAGACCAATTCAGCCAGCAAATGAGAAAAGCTGGCATGGCTAAGCCAGAATGTGGGTTTTCATCGTGGCTGGACTACATAAAAAAAAAACAAAAAAGGAAGCTAGCAGCCTCTTGAAGAATGCTACAGATACTCATGGATCTACAGATAGGATTTAATGTCTCCTTCGGAGGGCAATAAGTAATCAGAAAATGCATTTAAACTGTTTGCAAAGAGCAGCTTGGGGATCTCTGGAAGCTCAGGAATACACTGTGGTTTTGTGCAAACCTCAAGGAGTGATGACTTCTTAGCCACGGAGCAGCAGAGGGTTGTTTTTTGAGCCTGAAAGACATTAACCTTTGGGGATATACCCAAAGTGAATTAAAGCTGAGTGAACAACCTCTCTAATAAAGGAAGCAAATAAACCAGAATTTATATTTTTATTTCATTTAGTTGACATGAAAATAAATTGCTATTGCCACTTTGCAAAGCTTCATTGAGATTCATTCTCTCTTTTGGGAGATCACGTTAGCTTTGGCCTTACTCCGTGCTAGGTTTTGAAACTCTCCTAGTCCAATCTGCCTGTAGTAAGACACCAGCCCAAAATCAAAGCATGGCAGAAGGATTTATATGTTCCACTGCAGCTGCCTTTCACACATAGAGGCTGCAGCTGTATTCCAAGTTTGCCTTGCAGAATGTTTCCTTAATAAGGCAAAAAGCTACCTTTTTAAGGATAAAAATATATGCTGTAATATTAAAAGGAAGATCTCAAGTGAGCCCATTGCAGTCAGCAAAATCCACCTATATATAGACTGATACATCCCAGCCTTTAGCTGTAAGGCTTCCAGGGAGCAAAGCAACCAGTGCAGCAATTCAAATTCACTGCTAATGTAGAAAAACAGTCATAAGAAACTGCGGATTTCTGTTACTCTAGATTAAAAAGCCATAAAGTGGAGTACATTAGGAAAGTAACTACTGCACTGGTCTTATCTTTTTTATTTTTAATAGCGTATTTTGTCTCCATCAGCAAAAGACTGCTCTAAAGTAATTGCTCTAAATGACTCTTTGAAGACACATCTCTATTTGCAAATCTCATCAAGGTACATGGTAGATGAGTCCAAAATCTTCACTTCTTAATTTACAGTAAGAATGAACAAACAGAAGCAACTTAACGCAGTAATTACTCTTAGCATGTCTCAGAGACAGGTCAGTTACTGTCCTTCTTACTACCAACATTCAGAGGGAGCTGCTAATCTTCCACAATTCTGGTTTTATGTAGGATTTAAAGATTCCGGATAGGGAATTTACAGTAATGGTACAAGCTTGGTAGCTAGCAATGCATCATCAAATGTCATCAATTTGAGAGATCCAAAACCTTGTAGTTTCTTCTTGACACAGCATTCACCAATGGTTATTAAAGCCAGTAACAACCCAATTGCACTAGTGCTCAGCTCACCTAGTGAATGAGTACAATCACGTTATATGGACCTTAAAACAAACCCCTTGTTTATTCTAGATGCCAGTGTAAGCTCATACAGGTTTTGAAAGTGCTCCTGATCCAGGAATTCACATGGCGTAGGCTGCATCATCCCAGGACATGAATAAAGATGAGAGCATTTAACACCACAACAGACTTTTTACCATGTAAACTGCGCCACAGATAAGAGTTAGATCAAAAGTGTTTATTCCTTCATGATGTAGCTTGGCATATAGTACATTATAAAAACCAAGAGAAAGATTTTAACCGCAGCAATATATTCTGTTACCTGCAGCAAGCAAAGGATAAACTTTAAGGGTTAAAAGATTTAATAGAGTAATAATTCCCTTTAAGTACATGCTAGAACAGTAAACAAAATATAGTGCTCATTCTAACCTCAGTCACTCTCTAATACAAATTGAGAATACATTTCACTTTAATATCCTTACATGCTGCGGAATATTACTTCAGAAATAGTTTTAGAAAGCTGTCAGATAGAATTTTTTTGCTTTCCCCATTTTATCCTTTAATACAAACTTCTCAACTCTAAAGAAGTTTGTAAATAAAGACAGGCTGCCTTCCAGAGTGCCAACTGTGGTGACACTACTGAAAAATGACAGGATTTAAATGTATTTGAAAAACTGTATTTCTTGGGTCTCTGCAAACACATATGTCTAGGCTGGGTTTTCTTTCCTTAGATATGTGAGTCCAAATTTGTTCTTACGAAACAAATACTCCTGCCTCCAGGATTTGCAAACTGACCCAATAAGCTTCATGAGATCTAAGAGTCTGCAGATAAAGTCTTAAAAAAATATAATTCATGATGAAAATATCAATCTGTACTCTGAGCACGAGCTTTGCCTCGATGTGCCCAAGCACACCCAGAGTCCTCTCAATTACATCGTCTTCATATCTGTGTTTTTATTGAGCTGGCGTGCCTGGCAGGTCCCTGCAAGCTGTTGGCAGATTGCCCCACAGTTTGGGGCAAAAGGAGCTGGCATAGCTTCGACAGGCTCCTTCACAGCTTCCTGATTGATGGCTAATGCCATCAACCTGAAGAGACCTAGAAAAACAATCCAATCCAGCCCCTTCATTAGGCTTTGCTGATAGGATTGGGAATACGGCCATAGGCTTTGCAGTTAATGATGGATCACATAAGCAAGGAGGTTGAGAGCCTTTGCAAAGAACAACAGAGCTCCTTCGCTCTAAATACTCTTCAGCTGCTGAGGGAATAGTCACAAATATTGAAGTACAGAACTTCAATTACTTCCTTCCAGTTCAGAGGAACAAGAGAGCTCAATGTTAGCTTCAAAATCCAGAGAGTGAGGGAACATTTTACAGAATGGGAAAAAAATACATTAATTTTTAAGCCAACTCATAAATTACCTGGTAAAACCTTACAAATGTGCCAGTAAGAACAACTCTCCCTCGCACTCTTTTTTTCACCACCAAGTACAGATGAGCGTACATAGCTTTCCTATCTCAATTTCAGATTCTGGAACCTTGATTGTATCAGAATTCTAGCTCCCATTTAATTAGAGCAAAAAGAATTTAACTCTTACAAATTTTGAAGACATGCTCAGTGTGGCCAGCACTACGAGATCTGCTCTGGCTTTAGAGAGGTCAGCATACACATTGGTTTCTGGGAGGCAGATGATGACCATGGGGGACCAAGCACACCCAACCAGCCTCAGCTGGTAAAGAAGCACTGATGCTCAACACATCCCATCCTGATCTCTAGACTCACTGCGTAATGCCAATGCTCCTCCCAACACGCACATTTTGGAAGTAAGGCCATGCATCTTGACTGAAAATCCTCCTAAAATGAAGGTGGAAAGAGGAGAGGGGATGCAACTTGAAGATCCAGTGAGAAAAGCAGATGCATTAAAAAGACATGATGCTTCAATCAAGAATGAAGGTGTGAATCTACTGCAGGGAAGGGATGTACTGGGTGGGGGTCATCTCAGATGTCTCATATAGGGATTATTCTTACCTCGCTAGAAAGAAAGTAGCAAGCATATTACTCAATTGATTACTACAACCCCAACCATGTGAAGTACTAGTTAGGGAGGCTAAGGACCTTACTGCTTTTTTTTTGGCTGCAGCTTGGTATGCAGTGGCTTAAATAAATCACAGGTTACTGCAAATAATGATAATAATAAAGTTAATAATATCAATGCTAATAATACCAATCATCATCATCATCATTATTATCAAATTCTAAAATCACAGAATCATGGAATGGTTTGGGTTGGAAGGGACCTTAAAGATCACCTAGTTCCAGCCTCTGCCAGGGGCAGGGACACCGTCCACTAGCCCAGGTTGCTCCAAGCCCCGTCCAACCTGGCCTTGAATGTGTCCAGGGATGGGGGATCTCATTGGTACTGTCTAATACATACACCACAAGGAATGTATCATTGAAATGCAGTGGGGTCCTATACACATGTGCTTTCTTCACTTTACAGCATCACAGATCCATAGGATGGACTACAGCCCTAGCTCTCCTTTCTCGGAGCATAAAATTTTCAATGTCCTGCAGACTATACTGCTCTACTGCAAATATACAACAGCTTTACCAAGCTATGCAACCAGACAGTCTCTTCAAACACAGGGACCCTTTAGGAAGGGGTGGGCATGTGCCCCTTTTTTAATAGTTCAGGAATTTCTCAGTCTTCTTGCAACATACTAAGATAGTCACAACCACATTCCTACAGCTATGTGAAAATAAAATACCAACAACTCTGCAAACCTAATGGCAGTAACAGCTTGGCAAAAATTACGTTGTCATATAGTCAGGCATGAATGAAGCTACAAGTTATGCTTCAGTTTAATCCCGGTCCTAGAAATCATCCTTTTCTTGCAAAAGATAACATAAATCTGAAATCATGCTACCATATTATCCAAACTGTAACAAACTTTTCTGCTTTTAACTGAGATATATGTTACAAAATTGGTGAAGTACAAAGCTTTTTGTCCCCTCAGTTTGCTACAATGTGAACTACTATGTGTGAACTACTATGTTTCCAGATAAATACAAACAAGAAACTTACTAAATGAAGCCCCTCTATCAGCCAATATTTCACAAGTCAACAGGTATTCAGATTACTTGCCCATTCAAAGATGCCCTACCAAGAGGCAAAAATTCATAGATCACCAACTTGGCTGCTGCTTTCTAATCTGACCTCATGATTTAGTCATTCTGTCTCACTTTGCTTACCTACAACATGGTCTACTTAAAAAAAACCCAAACAAACCAAACAAAAAATCCCACACAAAACAACAACAACAACCAACCAACCAAACAAAAACCCCAAGACGACAGTGAGTTGTTATTTATCGGTAGTTGTAAAGTTCTGCAACATCTGAGATGAATTAAATTACTAATCATCTATAAACTATGAAGAGGATAGCCAAGCAACATGTTTGTTTGCGGGGGAGAACAATGGAATTAAGACCATGAAACCTGATTTCCATGCAAAGACTGAACAGAAGGGAAAGACAAGTCTTCAGGAACTATTTCTTAGACATGGAAAGAAGGTCATGTTGGTTTGCTTAAGGAAAGAGGATTATTATGAGCTTTCTTAAAGAAGCCCATCTTCAAACTGGCGCTCTCTCCATCACTTTAGTTTACATAAAGGGGAGAGAGCAAGACCAGAAACCTGAATCAGGGAGGAAAATATCCTTTAACACAATGCAATTAGAGTTTGTAACAGAAAATTTCTGTAAAGCAAACAGAAGGGAAAGTAAACATTTTTGCAACAGAGTAAAGCAAACACAGCCAATACACATTTTCAGCTTGTTACAAAATAAAAAGGTACTTTCAGGCACCTTGGAACAAAGCTTTCATTTTAACAATCCCATCTCCTGCTTTGGACACGTTTATTAGCTTAAAAACACAGCTCAACTCTGCCCTTTGGCTCCCCAGTCACTGTGCCACTTAGCACAGAGAATAATAACGAGCAACATAATGGAGCACCATTTCTATCCCTGCCAGTCTCTAGGGGAGAGTAATCATCTCTGTACTGTCATTGCTAATGCAAACTACTACCACTAATCCACTGGGACTCTGAGTAAAATACACAGGGAGATTGTTTTGCTGTTGCCCACCTTTTCAAAATCCGTCTCTCCTGTGAGTCTCTGAGACGTTATTAAGTCCACCAACACTGAAACATGAAACGAATAAAGCAGACAGATAAACACAGCCTGATTTCTCTGCAAAACCTCTTGTGAAGGTTAACCATGGCAGGGACCTAATGCAAGCCTACTTTGTTGAGGGCTATTATTAAATTGCACAGATGCCTGAAGACGCCACTATTGTATTATATGGGTTGATTCAGAGATTGAATTCCAAGCCATGAAAGTGTGAATAGAGAGTGAATGTTTCTACCCAGTTCATATCATCCACAAACATTTGCTAATAAGGAGAAATAAATGATACTCTGCAACAACCTTAAGTTTTTAAGCTGCACGAAACAAAGTGATAAAACAAACAAGATTTGATTCTTTGTTTTTGCTAATAAGCAGGTTTTCAGTAATGACACACAGAGGTACCCACAGTACAGATTACCTTGCTTTGAACAGCCCAAACCTAAGCTGTAGTATCTTTGTTTTGCACTAAAATACTAGGCACACATATTTTATGACATTCATTCCACTACAGATGGAGAGCAGATCTGGTTTCAACTTACATCAAAAAGTTTAATTAAAAAAATCTAAATTTAATTTAAGGATCTTAAGGCAAGTTCTTGGCCTTTAGTGTAAGGTCAAGGGATGTTCATTCAAACACCTGCAGTAAAGACACATACACAACAACTGCAGAGTGTCAAAAGAGGGAAATGCAGTAAGTGTACAAAGTAACATGGTAGAAACAACCCAGTGGCATCTCCCAGCCATGGGGATGGATCCATGATGGACTCCTAAGAGTTACCTGGAAGAATCAGGAAGAATCACAAGCCACACTGGTGCTGACAGAACTCCCCTGCCAAAATTCTGAATACCTGCCATGACTATTTGAATGATATTCTTACCCTGTTTTGCCCAAAAAGATGATCTATTAAAAACCCAAGAGATGAAAAGTTTGGGGGAAAAAGAGGAAAGAACCCAACCATCAATTTCCCTCTCTCCTTTCCTCAAAATCACTGTTTCCCTCAAAATCAGTACTCAGCCAGTTAAACCCACACAAACTTGAACTTGGGCTTAGCCACAAAGTTGGTATCGATCAATCGTCACTCACACTGAGCAATCAAAGACCATGATCACCAGGAACAAACCTATTGACCTAGAAGAATTTATACCAGTTCCCTCACGAATCTTAGTCCTCTAATCTGTTTGGTAACACTAACAAAAAGTGTCAGCCCGAATGAAGCAGCTGGAGGAGGAGGAGGAGGAGGGGGGAAGGCTCACAAAGGAAGAAAGGACAGCTCAGAAGAGAGGAGATCCACAAGGGAAAGGAGCGGAGAGAGAAAGGCTTTGCAATTGGAAAAGAGCAGATGACATTCAAGAGGGTCACAGTGTACAGAAAATGAACCAGGAGATTGAAAGGTTTTCGCGGAAGTGTTGACTTTGAAAATATCCCTTGATCTATTTTTCTTCATTGAAATGTTTTCTTCACAAGGCCCAAACACCAAACACATAAAGGGTAAGCTGCATCTACCCACTGAAAATGAAGGAACGGACATTTGAAAGTTCTATCAAGTGTTTCTTCTCCTGCAAGCCTCCGATTTGATGGCATATTAATTTGTTTCCATTCTGCTATGCATTAGGGGAACTAGGCATGAGGTACAAAGCCAGCCTGGTATAAACCTCGTCTCTTGAACTCAGCCGTATTACACATTTCTTACTCATTATAATGCAACTCAGAACCTGATCCAACACACAGACTTACACTTCCCCAGGCCAAACTGTCCACTGGTTTAAATTTGTTTAATACCATGGAAGTTCATTTATTTTAACTAAATGAAGATCTGACTCCAAGTTCATTCTACTGTGAGTTAGCAAATATGAGGTGGTATTGAAATCCTAATTCATTCAAACAGTAGCCAAAGGCAACTCTGGACATCAAAACTCATTTAAAATTTGGAATAAAAGGCCCTGGGTTAATTACCAGCATTAAGGGATCTTTAGCATCACGTGGACAGTGTCACCAAAGACGTGTTGGCTTGTGTTTCTGGTGTGTCACGCAGTGCTCCCATCTAGGGATGGAAACACATAACTGGAAGATCTCGATTTTCCAGGCTAAAGAGCAACAACGAGTTGCTCTTTAGAAGCACAGTAAAAAACAAAACCCAGCTGTTTTCCTACTGGACCTGAAACTGTAATTGCTTCTAGGCACAGCATGCACACCTGCAGTTCAGGCTTGCACTTTTCTCTTCATTATTCCTCCTAACGCCTTCTTTGTTTTTTGAGTCTTCTGGAAAAGCAAGGCTACGCTCCCGTCCCAGTCCTGCATACCCCCAAAGATTTTTGTCATGACTTTTTGAGTTCTACTTGTAAAGCCTCTATTTCAGAAATTATGCCTGAGCAGCCACAGCTGAAGCTCTACTACCAAAAAAAGTATTCCTCTTTCTGAGCAGTCAGCGAAGGCCGTTCATAGGTAGGCTTCCAAAATGATGACGGAGGAAGCTGATGCCAGCCTATGTTTCCTAGCCGGGTCTTAATGTAGATCTCATCCCCTTCTTTATCCATCAGAACCACTTTTATTTATCTGTGGAGAAGGTTTCAAGGCTCAGTTCTTCATTCTGGCTTTTGCTTCAGGAATGAAGAGTTTAGTGTGCTTCAACAGATAAAAGCCCTCATTTTCTCTCTTTCACGGAATATTACAGCAAACCAAAAGGGGAGGAAAACGTCTACAAGCAAACTGAACCCCAAAGGTACATGAGTCAAAATAGTTACGCTCCCCTGGAGTCAACGTTTAAATGTCTTGCATTGGTAAAGAGCCTCTTCTTGATCCACACTAACAGGGGTGATTCATATTGGTATCATCACAATTTCACTCCATTCTCATCACACTGACATTGACCTGCACCAACTAAAGCTGTGAGAAAACAGCACTAAAGAAAGGGCCGGTGTCACCAGTTTGAAGCAGTTAAAATCAGATCCTCTTAAGGCACACTGGGAACTGCCACTGGTAGCTATGCTCATACATACCCACAAGTACTGAAGGATTTAATCCAGCTCCCCTGTACACCCACAAGTTGGGAGAAGTTTTATATAGGCCAAAAGAAACGGGGTTTAAAATTACAATTTCTCCAACCAAGTGAATCATTTAAGAAAATAAAGTTATATAAAATCAATAGCATCCAATGATTTTTCTAGAGATGGCAGCTTATGCAGTTAACATAAATCATCATAGGGGGGAACGTGTAAGGAAGATGGAAGCAGAAACTCGGAGACCAATTTCAAAACTGGAAAGCACTCACAGGCCCCATGGCATATTATTAACAACAATATTACCCATGAAAGCATCAGCCCTGGAACGATTCAAATTTAAACTTAAACACAGGGGTTAAAAGCATGAAAACATTTAATTTATGAAGACATCAGAAAACCCAGTAATGGGTGACTTAGTGAAAATCTGCATAACTAAAGAGGAGCAGATGTCTTCCTACAAAGGGGCCTGATCAATTCAACTGCTCCTTTCTGCGACCTGCCATACAACATTTACAACATATGGTTTGTACAGAGCTCACAGCCCTTGATCTGTAGTAAAAAGTTATTAAGCTTGGTAATCTGTACATGTTTTAACACATGTAAAAATGTAAAATGCTCGGATGCCTCATTGATCAGGAAATTAGAAAGACTTTATAGCAAATACCATAAGGTTTTAAGGATTATGTGTTCTACTAACAGAAATCCTCATCAAATATCTCTTCAAAGCTTATAAATTTTTTGTATAAAACAACGTGCATAAGGTGACATAATTCCCAGACCAAATACTTCTTACCTAATGCTTCAAAGTCTGTAGTCCATAGGATGCTCCCCCCACACCCCGCCAAGTACTTCATTTGCTACTACAGCACATTACATCCCACACGGCACCTCTCATAATGTGATGTTCACAATGAAATTGATGGGATGTTTTCCTCATAATTCTAGACAAACATTTTTCTTCTTAGCAGTGAAGTATAAAATTGATCCCAGCAAAGTCCTGAATGCATCTCATTCTTCTAAAGAGTGTGCATTAAAACCAATGACTTTGTCCTAGGAAAAGTGTAGATTATTAAACCAGAAAACTACAAATCATGCCTGTGCCATGTAAGCCACCACAGAGAAGAGCTCAATCCATATGGAGGCCTCAAGGCTTAAGGGACTAAAGGGAAAACTATTTGTAGATTAGGACAGGCTTTACATCGAATTCCTAAATGTTCTCCTTGAATCATCTCACAAGCATCTGCAAACGTATCTGCAGATACATTTATCTTCACACAAACTCCAGTTTTCTAAGGCAATGTTTCTTGCCCATGGAAAGACACCAGAAAATACTTTGGAAACCAAGCAGCAAATCCTCTATTTTTCCATCATGGTTCACTGGTCAGAATCAGATTTTTCCAACTTGTTTCTTGCCAAAAGCAAAGCCAAAAAGGTGCAATGCAGCCAATTTGTTAAAAGTGAAGTTTTTATTTGCTTCATAATTTTATTTCTAGGAGCTCTACAATCCATCTCCAGTAATAAACAGCGTTATTAAAGAAAAGAGAAACTTTCAGGAGCAGGTGAAAGCAGAAAAATGTGTAAAGGCCCGAACTGCTTCCCCTTTTTCTGACATCAATGGTTGACCTTCAATGTATTTCCAGTTTGTGTAGATCTAAGCAAGAAAAGCTGGGAAATTAAACTGATTTCTCCTCCATGAGTCGCACAGCTCTTGCTGCTGTTTCTCTATTTTTTTAAGTCTGCAGAACACACCACACACACAGCTTTCACTTGTGGCTCCAATTAAAGTAGCAAGGGCTAAACACAGAGCTAATCCTGAAGTGATACAAACACTCAACCAGACAGCCTTTCCCTTTGGTGCAACTGCAAACAGCTAGAATAAAACCTCTTATTCTGGGGGGTTTAATTGAGACAGCAGAGAAACACAAATGGTACAGACTTTAGGGGACTATCAGAAATACCTAACAATGAACTGAAGTGAGGGTGACTGGAAAAAAGTGTCCTTGTCCCCCACAAGATTCACCCTTTTCTCTCTAAGAAATAACTAAAACCAAAATTGGTTCAGTACAAGGAACCTTCTTTGTTGCCCACAGCGATGTATGATCTTCTAGGGTATATCCTGCACACTCAAAACTTCTCAGACACCCAAGAGTGGACCATTAACAGCTGCATCCCACGCTCACCAACCCCATGCAGCAGCCCCTGGCAGGGCTGGGGGCAGGGGGCTGGGAACTGCCCGGGGGAAAGGGCCGGGGGGGCTGGGCACAGCCGCTGGGCAGGAGCCCCCAGCGTGCCCAGGTGGCCAAGGGGGCCAGCAGCGCCCTGGCCGCTGTCAGAAGCGCTGTGGCCGGCAGGGCCGGGGCAGTGCCCATCCCCCTGTGCTGGGCACCGCTGCGGCCGCCCCTCGGGGCCTGGGCTCAGGGTCGGGCCCCTCAGGGCAGGGGGGACGCAGAGGGGCTGGAGCGTGTCCAGAGCCGGGCAGGGGCTGGGGCAGGGGCTGGGGGGGTCAGCCTGCATAGGGGGGGCTCAGGGGCACCTTCTCGCTCTCCAAAAGTACCTGAAAGGAGGTCGTAGCGAGGTGCGGGTCAGGCTCTTCTCCAAAGTAACAAGCAACAGCACAAGATGAAAACTAGGGGAGGCTTAGATTGGATATTAGGAAAAATGTCTTCACGGAGAGGGTGGTCAAGTGTTGGAACACACCCAGGGAGGCGGTGGAGTCAGCGTCACTGGAAGTGTTCAAAAATCACGTAGATGCGGTGCTCATGGACATGGTTTAGCAGTAGACTTGGCAGTGCTGGGTTAATGCTTGCATTTGATGTCTTAATGGTCTTTTCTAACCTAAATTATTCTACAATTCTATGCATTTCTAGACTCAGCATCTTTCATGCTCGTTTCCAGATCTGCAACCCCACCTGTGATGGCAAATAACCATCTTCCCTCCCTCAACCTTCTGCTTCCCAAAGAAAGAAACAGTAAGAAACTTCCTCTGAAGCCAAGATTACTGGAAATAAGAACATTCCCTTCAACAGATTCTCGATTAGGCTTTTGGTGTTGAGGTTAATACTGGAACAAGGAAGTCATCTTTACCAGTTTCACATTCTTTGTATACCATTGTCTTACCTAGGAGGCAACAGGGCTGCAGAGAGTTATGTGATTCCATAAACAAGAATGAGGCAGCCACAGACACACAGAAAGGAGACCTGCTCTCAAGGAGGAATCAGAGTTTGCTCACTCCTGTACCTCCCAAAACATCCAGCATCTATGAATGTGCCATTAGGGAAGCCTGCAATGTCCCTGAACTAATTTATTTAGTCCAGCAGTTGATTCCCCCACCCCTTCCTCTCCAAACAATTCTTGTAGTAGAGGTTTTCTGCAGAGAAAAAGAGAACAAATTTTGCCCAGGAAGGTAGGAAACTTGGCAAAAGCATCTGTGTGACTGTAATCAGTCTGTGTGAGGTTTCCAATTTCTCTTTTCATTAGGCAGCAACTGGCTTCTTTTATTCAGAGATGTGTATACAGTGGCAGAAGAGATCTCTCTAGTGGTTTTGCTGATGCCATCCTCCCCCTCCTAAAAATAACCAATTGAGGCTATTCCTGCAAGATGCCTTTCATGTGCTGCATGAATAGCTTATGTGAAATCGCTCCTGCATACTGAAGCATATAGAAAGCTTTATTCTCCTGCACGGGAAAGGATTTATTTAACCAGAATGAAAAAGAAACTGAACAGAAGACACATACCCTCCTATACAACTGGGAATTCCAACCATCTGAATGATATGTAAATTATATTCGTTTTTAATGTGTGGGCCTAGCTGGAAGAGGGCAGAGTCAAAACCAGCCCCTTTCTCATTCAGTGCATCTGCTATACGCGCGTGCATATGTAGTCAACTAGATTTGATGACTAAGGGTGGTCACAAATCATTTTTCAAATTTTTCTCTGGAATAAATCTTCTACTACATGTTTTTGTTTTCATTAGAAGAATCCATTTTCTCCAGGAAAAGCTGATGATTTCCTGAAAATAAATGCACACACCTGAAAACAGAAGCATTTCAATCAACTGGAAACTGAGTCAATGTGCACTGTTTTTTACTACTTCCAGTTTTCTGGTATGTCTCCAGATGTGCTACATCTTATATGACATGACAATATCTGACCCCAGCAGATCCTCCTAGGCTGCTCCAGGGTGGCTCACGCACAAGACAAAAAATTTTAGCATCTTACTAACTCCACTGATGATGTTTGGACTCTTTATCATGTCCTCTCAGGCTGAAAGAGTCAAAATCTCTGAAAGACAAAGCCAAGCTCTATGTTCTCTTGTGTTTCAGCCCAGGGTTATTTCCCACAACTGGACATATCCACTAAGTCAGACTAGGGTGAAAAATGTTGCTGAGAAACTAATGGAGAGACAAAAGTTATTGAAACAGGAACAACTGAGGACAGAATTATTTGCTTCTGGAGGGGATGGAATGCAAACTCCAGAAGGAGTTAATCTGCAAGACCTGCAGTTACAAAAAAATGTATTTTATTATTAAAACATGGGACAACCCGGATTATTGACAGCTTAAAAAGCACATAAAAGTTGAAGTATAAATCAATCCATTCTCATTTTACCATTTTACTCTGTCATTCATGTTTGTACTTCTTAAGTGCTTGACCAAGAAACATAGAGAATAGTCTCCAGACAGGTTGTTATTGCCTTTATGTCCAAAGTATGACTGCTTATAGAACACCAATAGTATCTGTGATTTTGAAAAATTATACACAGAGGCTTTTATGCAGGTGTTTTTTTTTCTTAAGACTTCCTGGGCATAATATTTCCTAAAAATCTATTCTGAAAAGCAAGTGCAAAACCCGAAGAGGTGCGAGTGCTGCAGTGGCAGCTGGTGACCTGTGCCATTCTTGGTCACTCCAAGCACATCATGATGAACACTCCCAACATTTATACCAGAACAGGGACCACTTTCTCACAAAGCCATCTTTTGCTCCTCCCCACCCCCACCCCCCCAAAAAAAACCCAAACCAAAACCAAAACCCCCACCAACCATGTTTCAGACCTGCATAATCGCAGGGATAGAATCAATCAAATTCATTGAAAAATCAATCAATCAATCAACCACTTGCCAGCCTTGTGCAGTTTTGTCATGTAAGACTTGACCAGCTCTATCAGTTCATGTACACTCATAACTGCCACAGTCTGGCACTATGTTTGGATAGAAAATCCAAACACATTTTGAAAGGCTTAAAATCCAAACCTCAGAACAGCCTTCAACTTAATACTTCAGATACAGAGCAGAAAGCTTGCCCTAGACTAGGTTTTGCTAGCCAGTAAAGAAGAAAGCACCAGTACCCAGACTGCCAGCAAGTCCCGCATTGACAGGGCATCAGATCGCTTGCAGCTCTCTCTCCCTGTCCACACCTCTGATGTGATGCTTCAGATTCAGCCAATACAGCTCTACATTCCTTACTGCTGGTCTCATTACATTCAGATCCCAGTGCTAAGCACGTTGTTAAGCATTGTAATTCTTTCTTTATTAGATTCAGGTATATAAATGGCATCCCAGGGAGCACTGTGAATTTTGATCATTATTTCTTTACTTGAGCTGTGTTCATCTGCCTGCTGAGATGTTGATCACCAACTTACCCTACGCCTCTGTGAGACCCATTATTTATCTTATTACATTTTACAATATGAAGTAAATAAATAGCATTAAAGTGCTAAATTTATTCATTTAAATGGGTTGCATTCACATACTAGAACCATTTCTTAAATCAAGGAAATGCTGTTAATAGGCACTCTATGAAGATGTGCACAACATTGATTTTAATATGGCTGTAATAAAGCAAGACTGCTATGAACTGATGATGACATTTCACATGTGTGAAGGACAGTGACACTTTAATATCTCCACTTCCTCAGATCAATTCTATCACATGCAGCCCAAGAGGACTGTATTAATTATTATGGTGTCATTTCTAAGAAATTAATTTTAGTCATTATTAGAGCATGCATATTAAGCAACGATTGCTTGGCTGCTTGAGAGATGGGGTCAGAAAATCCTCCATACCAGGAGGAAATACAAGCATGGTAAAAACCATGCAGTGATGCAACCATTTCCATCTCAAAACATTCTGCAATCATTATGAATTTCATCAAAGAAGTAGGTAGGATGAGACACAATCTTAACAGGCAGAGAAGCAAAGCAGAGGCAGCAAAGCTGGTTTGTGCTGAAGGTACACATGGCATCAGTGGGAGTTCTGTGATTAGACCTGGGTGGAGCAGAATCCCATTTTTTTTAATTAAAGCAACTGATTGACATCAAGAGTGCGCTTCATTTAAAAATTCTTCTAATGAATTAAAAATAAACCCAGTTTCCCCACACTGATCCAAAGGAGTAATGCAAGAGAGAGTAACATCTTGGTCTTTCTGTTGCATTAGACTTAACTGCAAAGAAAAACTGAGGTCTCCTTTAACTCATATTATACAAGTCACCAGGGTAAAACTTTTATCCAGAATGAACTATTTAAAGCTTTATGTACTGTGAATGAAGACATTACACAAGTTATTCTCCTTTAAAGCAAATACTACTTCAACAGATGTTGGTCTTTAAGAATTTAAGAATTTTTCTTCCCTGTCCACTTTGGGGAATACACCATATCTAGACCATGCAACTGACATTTCATTTTTTATTCTAATTTTATTTTTGACCTCTAAAAGCTAAGCGCCCAAGCCAACAAACGGAACAGGTTACTTCACACAAACAGTCATCCTGTAGCTGTATTTAAGAAGAGCTGTCCTTTAGAGCTACCAGCATGATAGTGCTTTTTCTCCTACAACATTTTTATTTATTTTTATTATTAAAGTGATTTTGAAATCAAACAACTTAATACTCAAGTGCCGAGAGTGTTAGGAGAGGACCTTTTCAGTAGGGACTGTAGTGATAGGACAAGGGGTATGGTTTTAAGCCAAAGGGGTAGATTTATTATTAGATATTGGGAAGAAATTCTTCACTGTGAGGGCGGTGAGCCACCGGCACAGGCTGCCCAGAGCAGCTGTGGCTGCCCCATCCCTGGCAGTGCTCAAGGCCAGGCTGGACGGGGCTGGGAGCAACCTGGGCTGGTGGAAGGTGTCCCTGCCCCTGGCAGGGGGTGGAACTAGTGATGGTCTTCAAGGTCCCTTCCAACCCAAACCATTCTGTGATTCTATGATATCTGAACAAGCAGCAAGGAAAAAAAAAAAAAAAAAGTAACACAACACTTTTTAAAAAAGACACTTTAAAAAAAAGTGTCTTAGCAAGTGATGAAAAGTTTATACCCATTTATTTCTCAGCCAACAGTGGCCAAATACTTATTTTCCCTTCTTTGCATTTATTCACATGATAAATTTATAGATAGTAATGGCATCCCCAGCTGCAGACTTAGTTTTGCTTCCTAATTAAATTCAAGAGAGGCGGCAAGAAGCAAAATTTAGAGTTTGCTACTACTGAGCCAAACCTGTACAGAGTGGGTAATTATTCTGTGTATCTCTTCTGGAAGAGAACTTCAACTTAGAGCCACAATACAGCTATTCATTCCTGCAATGACCTCTCCTGCTTGCAGATGGGCAGGAACATCCATCCTAAGCCCCACCAGGTACCTCCACCAGAAGCTGGCTGCTCCCGGAAAACCCAGGGATTGACATGATCAAGAAAACTTCTCCTTCTTCCCAAATATACCAAAAATCAACGACAGTCTACAGAAGATTTACCTTTAATCTGTGTTAGGTGACACCCGTAAAAATAAATATCAGTTTATTAAAGTTAACCTGCAAAGACCAGCAAACATAGACAAAATAAATGTGAAAGGGTAGATGAGAGGAGTATAGCCAGCTTAGGACTGAAAAGGAAGGTGGCATTAGTATGTTGTTTCACAAATGAGTGAAGTAATGTCATTATAGAAGCATTCCTCCTGTCCAGCTGGAAGAACTTCTCTCAACATGGCACAGTAAAATAAAATTTCTAAATGTTAATAAATTTTTTTAAAGGTCGGGTCAGTACTTTCTGTAACGTGTCAGGACAAACCCAATATATCTCAGCATCAGGTCACCATGGGACAGCACTGACATTCATGAGTGGACAAACTGCAACCCTTCCAGAAGTGAACTGGTTACTGAAATAAGGTTTGCTGCCCCCTCCCTTTTGCTTTAGTCACTGTGATGTGGCAGTAAAGTAATAGGAAGTTTAGAGAAACGAATACTCACTACAACCGTGACGCCAATCTGTACCAAAATGGTCAAGAAAAGCCGAACAGTTCATAAAAACTAAAAGTAAGCCAAAAGTGTTCCGAAATTTCAGTGATTTCTGCATGATGCACAATGGCAAAGAAGGCAGCAAAGGAAAGGAACTCCTATTAAAGCATGTTTAAAATCAAGGATCAGACTGCCCTAGACTATAGCCTTGGAAGCTCAGCTACAAAAGAGGAACAAGTAGCAGGGATTTTGCATACGCCCATATCACAGGCTGAAAGGATAGGATTGCAACATTCACCCTTCAATGGCTTTGATTCATCTTCAGTGAGGGACTTATTTCTGCTGATCAATCAGTGATCGCTGCAGGGTGAAGATGACATGTACTGTCAATGGAGTGTGTCCGGTTGGTTAAACCTGAGGATCAGAGTTTGTATGGCAAAAAACAGACATGATGCAGATCCCACTGACACTTCAAAGGCTTGAGACACTAAAATTGGTTAGAGAAAGAGGAGAAAAAGAGCCACTGCAGCCATTTTAGTTGATTTTGACAATAGGTTAATCTTTTCAAAGCAAATGTGCTACCAGCATTTAATAGCTACGCACAATTTGATCTCAAACCTAAAACCCTCTGCCCCCCACACCCCAATTTGCTGAGAAGCTTTCCAGATTCAAATGACGGGAAAACAGCAACATGAGGACACAATTAGTCCAGACAGACTAACAGAAGAGTCATTGGTGTCTCAGCCCTATAGGGCTTGACAGTACCCTCTTCCCAGAAGCAGCCTTGTTATAATTAATTGTTGTGAAATGCAGCCAAAAAAGTTGTCCACCCTCACAGTACTACATGATTTAAAACATATTTATTTAAGCATAAAAATTATGAAAATAATTATTTTAATAATAAATTATCCAATAATTCTAGTAAATAGGGTCACAGTATTTTTGGATATGTAAATGCATTGAATAGAGAAGTCTAAGGGTTAGCTGTGAATGCAACATGAGCATTGTCAGTTCTTCTGCCTTTAAAGTAGAGATAAAAAGCTCAGTGGAGATTTATACCTTTTCCTCTATGTGCTTCTGCCTCCTCTCCTCCACAGACACACATATTTCAATATATCTGAATGCCTTACAAAAAAATTAACTGGCATTGAATGTAAGAGTTTTCAATGCAGTCTTGAAAGAAGACTATAGGTTCCATTAAACCCAGACGTACAACACTACGCTACGGCAAAACCAACCAAACAAAAAAATGCTTCTGTTTTCAAGGGTATTGTTAATTTTATTACATCACAGAATCTT
Organism: Falco punctatus; assembly: GCF_963210335.1. Lineage (NCBI taxonomy): Eukaryota > Metazoa > Chordata > Aves > Falconiformes > Falconidae > Falco > Falco punctatus. Next base: position 62,136,995 of record NC_137585.1, read on the forward strand.
CAAATGCCCATTTGCCTGTTTTCTTTCATGATGTCTACTGCACTAATCCTTTGAGGAACTTATAAACAGCAATTCATAGCCCAAAAAGAGTGTCACATCTATGTAAACAACATAAACACATGATTTGAAGGAACACATGTAAATACATCACACACAATCTCAAGACAACATAAATACTATTAGATTCATTATATTTCAAGCCTCCTCTGAATTCCTCCATATTTTCAAAGCTCCTAGGCATACAATTAACATTCCAGTTTACAATGTCCAGCCCTGTGCAGACTGGCTCATCAAAATGCTTCAATTTCTGCCCTTCAACTACAAGCATCAACTTGGTGTTGAGGCAACAAAGGAAATGAAAGAATGAAGAATAGGATTAAGAAGCTTGAGGTAAATGGTATGTAACTATTCATGTTTCACATGGGACTTAAAGCAAGCAAACTCGTTACCCTGAGACTGACATAGTCTGAGCTTAACCAAAGGGGTTTTTTAAAAGTTTCTCAATATCAGAATCTTGGATTCTTCACCTAGGAGACATTATTTGCATGTCATCACATAATTATAATACACACATATACTTCATTGCCTTCTTCGGTGAATACTGAAATTATGGAAATTCTAGGATCAATGACAGAAATCAATGGTTTTAAAAAACACCCACAAAGCTGAAAGACTTCATGTAGATGGAAAATGTGAAGCAAGATAATTAGGTCATGTCCTTTCTGACATTTATTTCAGTAAGCAGAGAATCAGATCGTGTTCTCTCTTTTAAATGCAATTCAGAAGGTGAAAAAGTATATTCATACTGTACTTACCCGTGGATGGAATTTAACTGTGGGAATAGATATTCCCACCTATTTGACATGCAAAGCAAGAGCAAATTTCTCACTATAATTATAAATATCCTAAAGGAAAACGTGCAGACTTCAATATCAGTTGAGCTCTGTCCTTGTGCATGATATGAAGATGCAACTGTCCTCATAGCTGATGAGCCCTTGCTAAGGCTCATACCTACACAGACATGTGCTCCTGATTACCTGGGGTTCACTTTAGATTCTGGACCCTCATCCATGAGACAGGACGAGAAAGAACAGGGTAGGATGGCAAGGACAGTAAGAAAGAAGTTGGCTAACCCCCCTACAATTTAAGCAGTGTTGCAAGGTTTTAGTCACCTGCTTCCTTAGGGTGAACAAGGCGTGTTTTGTGTATATGTAAACAAAACTGCCCTTACCCAGAACATAAACTGACACTTTATCCACCCTCTTAAGAAACAACATGTGCCAATGAGGTCTGTCCAGCTGATGTGCCATGTAATTAATAGGCAACGCTCCACGGCACTGAAAATTAATGGGACTGGGAAACAAACTCCCAAAGCACCAATGATCAGGTCTCATAGACTACAAAGACAACAGGAATTTAAGCCGTGTGTCTCACTTTGTAATCTGTAACATTAAGAATGTTGGTAACATCTCAAGGGGAATAGAGAGAAGAGAACCAATCCTCGCATCTAACCTTTCCATCCAGTTGTGACATTGGGCAGATCTCACTGCAGACCTGTTCCAAGGGCATCTTGCTCCCATTCACAGCTACAAACCTAACTTTTTGCGGTTGCTCTTGTGAGCTGTTTTTTCTGCTACAGTCCTGCACTAGCAACCAAATGGAGAAGCTCGGCGCTCTACATCTCTTGGGTGATGCTCTCATTGAAACCATCTCTGTCTTCTAATTATAACTCAAATAATCCTGGGGGACTGATGATGCAATCAAAAGAACGCATTTGAGGACTCTAGGAAAAAAGTTGGTTTGACTCTCACACTAATGAAGCTCAGCACCTTCTAGTAACCCATGAATATACATCTTTTTAATTCATCCTGCTCTGGATGTCATAAAAACAGACCACACATTAGTTACTGCAGTGACTTGTATTATAATAAAAAGAATGTGAATAGATCTTTTAGCGTGTTCCAAAGACTTACTTGCATCCTTAGTGCAACTGAGAAATTTTTCTACAGAAATACACAAAAAAAAGGGCCAGTAACATGCGAAAAGAGGGGACACCTTTTTGGCCTATATGTTGTGCTATTTGTTACACAGCAAATAGCTAAACAAAGGGAAAAAAACAAAACCCTAAGCATGGAAGTTGAAGTACAGTCAGTTGTGAAAGGCAGTGATTTTCCAGCTGAGGAACACTGACCATCTCCTGCTGGCACCACAGGGAAGGTGCAAGAACTCAAAGGCCTGAGGACACCATCTCAGCATATCCATCCCCATGCGTGCTGGGTGCACTCCAGCATGAGCCCACCCTAACTCTGCCCCAGAAGGCTCCCTTAAAGCGTGCAGGCTTCATCTATCTCCATAAACCAACATTCTCTATTAAAACCAAAGTGACACTGAAGCCACACGCCCCTTGCCAACAATTCCATACAACTGCCTCCCAGGCCAATAGTGTTTTTGAGATGCTACACTAAAGAGACAACCCTTGAGCTTGAAACTCCACTACTCGCTATAACCCTCAGCCACCTCTATACACCTCCCAGATAACTATTGATGGAGCTGAACAAAGGGAAAAGCCACATTACGCTCTGTAATGATTAACATTAATGGCCTGTGACACAAATGCTCTCTTGGGGGGGGGCAGGGCTTGTCATACAAGGTGGGAATTTCCCCCCCAACTTTGCGATGACATGGATATAATAAAAATGTCAAAAGATTTACTGTAAAAAGCACCTCCAGGACAAGTTTAAGGTGACTTCTATGTTCTTGTTTTGCTTTTCTTTTCCCCCCTCAATATATTTTGCTTCTAAAGGGGCGATAATACACACACAATTATAAAAACAAATGGAAAAGACTCCTACTTACATGCCCCCAACCACTCTGCTACTTACAGAATGAGCTGGCTCTTTGCTCTCAGCACACCTGCACATGCACTGTGTTTCTCTATTTCTTTTTCTTGAGGGGATACTTACTGGTTTTTCAAAAATTACACTATATTTCTTATTGTGCAATTATTTTGCAAAAATGACATATCAGCTCTAAAAAAGAGCAATGAAATGACAAGACACAGGAGATGGAAGAATTCAAACATATGCTTTAAATGTCACTAACAGCAAAGATCGGCACACTAAAAGCCATCAGAAACTGGCAAAAACTGTAAAACTGCTAAATATAATTAGGTATTTAATTAGGACACCAAAGCATTACTAATATATTCTTTAAAATTTGGGAATTCAAAGCATATAATCTAAACTGAAACCTTTCTATTTCTGTATGATATGTGCAGAAAATTGATCTATAAAAATAACTTCTGATGAACCACAGATTCAACACCCTTTGGTAGCAGCACCACTTTGTAACTGAGAATCGGGGGGGGGGGGGGGGGGGAAATGTCTAAATAAGGCTCCCAAAATGCACCTCTTATAGAAAGTAACAGAAAAGGAATATATTTTTTAAACCCCCCCTTCTCAGATTTCTACTTCAGTGAATACACTGAGCAGAAAACATCCTGGTGGAGATGAAGTTACAGCACTACTGCAGCATAGCTTCAATATGGACCTTGAGCAGAAGAAGCCAGACAGACTGAAATCTTTGCCAGTGAATGTGGTTCTGAAAGGATTTTGCTAGAATGGCTACACCGGAGAGACAGGGAAAATGCATGTGTAAAATAACTGTGCAGAAGAAGCCTTCAAGGCTAGATCAAATTCTCAGGCTGTAGAGCATGAGTGATGAAGGACTTCTACCTGCATAGGGCTGGTGAGAGACCTCAAGACAAACCTAACCTATTAGATTATTTACCCCCTACTTAATCCTCTTTCCTTTCTCAAACAGCCCCAATTAACAATCAAAAACTTCCTAATTAGAAACTTAGGAATAAATCCATGGAAAGGGCATTAATTTATTAACAGAAGCAAATAACATCCTTTAGCACTGACCTGTTTAGTTGCAAAAGAACAATGGAAACAGGGCAACTATGGTCCTTCCTTGGGCAATTGATTTAAAATGCTACTTCACTAAAATAAGAGTGTTTGGAGGCTACCTGAAAAAACAGAGGTGTAACAATGTAGAAACACAATGATTTAAAAGCTCTGATGTAGTAAGGCTGGTACATTCTAAATCAACAAGTTTCAGCAAAGCTTATCCAGCCGTACACAAAAGGCCTGCATCTCTGATGAAATCAAGCTTCAAAATTTATTCCTGGGGATTTGGGTATAAACAGACTACTAGAAGTAGAAAAGGTTCTGGCAGAGCATGGAACTGAACCTCAGACTCCTAAATTCACCGTTTCTTTGCAGCCATTAACAAAACCGCTATGAAGGGGTTAAATCCCAGCAGTTCTGTACATCTGATTGTCCTACTTACTTGAAGAAGAAGAAAAAAAAATCATTCCACTGAAATTCCAAAGGGGGAACTCCAGTGTGAAGGTCTATGAAGTGACAACCACTAATGACTTTTGACAATTTGACTTTTTTCTACATTGAGCTGCTGGGACTTGCCACCAAACACAGGGAAGTCTTAGAAAATGCCCGTTAGCAACACTAACACAATCTTCTCCCTGAGCTGGGCTGTTCATGCCTGATGCTAATTCCACCCAGAGAGAGATTTACGCCTATTAAGCTCTGTAAAAATCTACTGTCAGCCCTGGTTATCCCAGTTTGATCCTGTACGAAAAGGAGAGGAAAACAATGTATTTTAAATTGCCTTTAAAATTCAGCAGGCTACTTAAACACAAGACATATCTTTGACAAAATCTACCTAAGCTTCAGGAATTTGAAAAAATTATAAGAAAGATTTTATTTCATCTTCTTTTTGGAAGAAGAAAAATGTCGCTATTGTCACATCACTAGTCTTTTCATCTTTCTTTTTTGGCAACATGTTAAATTAGAGGAACAGTAATTTCCTAAATGCCATGGACTAGGGGAAATTCTAGGTCACCATCTTAGAGGGTTTGCAATGATATGAGTCCCATAATGAGACTACACATGTATACGTGCTTCCCTGCAGGAAAAAAACATAAAATAGATGTAAACAATTTAAATCTTTTAATCAAAAATCTATGGTAAAATATAGAATATATACATGATATTTTAATTCACCTTTTATTTGATGATTTGTTACCCAAATAAATTTTGTATCTGAATGGGTGTGGAGTTTGACTTATCATGGGTTGGAAGGGACCTTTAAAGGCCACCTAGTCCAACACCACTGCAATACCCAGGGACACCTTCCACTAGACCAGGTTGCTCCAAGCCCTGTCCAACCTGCCTTGAGCACTGCCAGGGATGGGGCAGCCACAGCTGCTCTGGGCAGCCTGTGCCAGTGCCTCACCACCTCATGGTAAAGAATTTGTTTCTATTATATACTCTAATTCTGCCCTCTTCCAGCTTAAAACCATTCCTCCTTGTCCTATTGCTACAGGCCCTTGCAAAAAGTCCCTTTCCAGGTTTCCTGTAGATCCCTTTAGGTATTGGCAGGTGCTCTAAGGTCTCCCCGGAGCCTTCTCTTCTCCAGGCTGAACAACCCCAACTCCCTCAGCCCGTCTTCCCAGCAGAGGTGCTCCAGCCCCCGATCATCTCCGTGGGCTCCTCTGGACTCGCTCCACCAGGCCCGTGCCCTCCTTGTGCTGAGGACCCCAGAGCAGAGGCAGCGCTGCAGGGGGGTCTCAGCAGAGCGGAGCAGAGGGGCAGAATCCCCTCCCTGGCCCTGCTGGCCACGCTGCTCTTGGTGCAGCCCAGGGCTCGGTTGGCTTGCTGGGCTGCGAGCGCACCTTGCTTGTATCTTATGTTAGGCTCTGGGAGACCAAGGGTGGAAAGAATGTAAAAAGGTGGCAGTTCACTGGTGTTGATCCTTATGAATCAAGAATACCGCTATGAATTATAATTAATTTCTGCAGCACTAATGGGACTGTGGCACGTGGTTTCATCAAAATTCAACTTTGCTGATTAAACATCTTCAGGAATATGGTTGTTCTACATCAAAATTATAACAGTAGGTAAAGGTCATCAGGAGCCACACTTCTATTCATTAAACTTCAGATTTTTTTTCTCTCCCTCCCCCTTTCTTTGCCAGACTAGGCACATGACCAAAGCAACTAAGAATACAAATTTGGTAGTTCAGCCTCCCCTGCTTCATTTGCATCTGTTGATTCATTTGTGTGCGTAGATAAGGTCAATGCAAATTGAAACCTCTGCCTTTTAAAAAAACTTTGCCCCATTTACTATTTACCACGATCATTTCTCACACAGACTTTGGGGCAACACTACCTAAAAGAGTTTTTCTCTCCTACTGTAGCAAAGCCAAAAGGAACAGTAATCCCTTTGGGTTTGAACACAAAGAGGCTTTCTGGATAGTGCTTTATGCAAGACACACAATACTTTTTAAACCAGGCATGTGTGCAGGAAACTCTGAAACAGCTTTTATTTATCAGCCCTCCAGGCATGCTGCTTATTCCGCCAAGCTTTTGGGAAGGTTTAAGGGCAGAGGAAGAATTTATGGAAAAGAACCCGCTGCCTTAATTTTATTTACCTAACTGAGTTGATTTGCATTTTTAAATGATGTTGTACTCTCAGTAGCTATCGCCTTCAATTCAAAGAATTCAGCTACTTTACTTCCAAGATCATATTTTTAACATAGTGAAACGCTTGATGGTAGGTAATTACAATACATTACCAGAATAACTCTAATACTGCATATACTACATTACAAAAGACAACCAGCAATTAAACCCATTACTACCTTTCATCAAACGAACTAGAAAAAAACCTACTTAACTATTGGCCTGGGCGTACCTAAAACCGATAATAAGTACCCATTCTGCTTACTTAAACAATAGTTCTATGCTCTTGACAACTTCTGTTTGTTTTTCAGTATGGAAGAGGTGCCAAACATTTTCTTTAGGAGGCTCTTGAGGGATGCACATGGCAGATATCCTCCCATCCAACAAAGGAAACGTGCATTTCACATGGCTGGAATGGATGTACCTCTCGTGTGACCAGACACATGGCAGCAGTGGGGACTTTGGGGAAAAAGGCAGCTGAGTGGAAGCTGGATGAACATTTTTATCAGTTTGGCACCTCTTATAGAATCACAGAATGGTGGGGTCAGGAGGGACCCCTGGAGCCCCCCCAGCCCAGCCCCTGCTTCAGCAGCTCTCCCAGAGCGGGCTGCACACAGTCACGTCCAGGGGGGTCTGAATGTCCCCAGGGCAGGAGACCCCACAGCCTCTCTGGGCAGCCTGTTCCCCTGCTCTGGCACCCTCACGGTAAAGAAGTTCTCCCTCATGTTCAGGTGGGGCTCCCTGTGCTGCAGCTTGTGCCCGCTGCCCCGTGCCCTGTCGCTGGGCACCCCTGGCAAGGGCCTGGCCCCGTCCTCCTGACACTCGCCCTTGAGATGGTTGTAGACACCCATAAGGTGCCCTCTCAGTCTTCTCCTCTGCGGGCAAAACGGGCCCAGCTCCCTCAGCCTCTCCTCATCAGGGAGATGCCCCAGTCCCCTCATCATCTCTGTAGACCTTTTACACAGACCAGGGGTCCTCAAACTTTTTAACCAGGGGGCCGGCGCGCGGATGCAGTGGCAGGCAGCCATCTGCGGCTGCTTGGTTCCCCCCCCCCAACCCCCGGCGGGGGGGTCTGTAAATACCGGGGGCTGGACTGAGGACCCTGGGGGGGGTGTATCTGCCCCGCAGGCCGTAGTTTAAGGACCCCTGACACAGAAGGACAACTGGCCCAAATGAATGGGAAGCAGAAAACACTCCCAAATACTGAAAGTGTCATGAAAGACTAGGAATAATGCTGACTAGGTAGGAGATAAAACAATAATTTAGGAGTCAGGCAAAGGAGAGAAAGAGAGTGAAACACCAATGTTAAGAAAACAGAGCAACTAGCAATCTAAAGATTCTTTGCAATTAATTAGTTTTTACTATTTTTTAACAAGAATTTGCTTTCAGTTGAGATTAATACATGTGTTGCAGGCCCAGTCTGATTTTCAGTGTGAACTGCAAGGCCCATTTTCATTAAAATCAATTATACGGTATGTATCAAGAGGGATGACTTTCAGAATAAGGAATGGATTGCAGTGATAAACTGCACAGCCCTGTAAAATAAAATGAAGAATGATTCTAAAGTGAAAACTTGTCTTCACCTTTTGTAAAGATATAGGCAAAAGAGAATGGTTTTATTTCCTCCCTGTAGTACTATAAAACTTCAGAGAATTTAATTTTTTCCTACTCTGTGCAGCAGTTTTGAGTCTCTGTGCTGCCATCTCCCACCGTCTGGCCATCCACCAGACCATGGCTCTCACTCATCCTCCTCCAAAAGCAGCAGAACGGTCATTTTCTTGTGAGAGCACTAGAGACCTATTAGAAAAGAATCATGTTCAACATCTTCCAGTATTTCTCCCTTCTTCTTGTATTTAGTGTTATTTCTAGAAGGTCTCCAATTTTTCTTTGTATACAGAACACTGTTCCCACTGAACTAACTACCTAACTCAGGACTAAAATCAGCTCGGGTATCCCAAAACTAAGGAATAGAAAAATTTTGTGGGATCTGCAATTATTTAGCCACATTATTTGACCTTACAGAGCGTAAACTTTGTTTCTTTTTTACTTTGAAAACACTCACTCTTACTGTTATCACTGAGTTAATGTAATGACTTTACTGAAAAAGTCACCAAAAATTATTAAAGCCCCTAAGGGCTTTAGTCAGAACCTGATCATCATTACATTTTACAGTATACACAGTATACTACCACACTGCCCTCTCTGTGGGCTTTTTATCCTACGATGAATCAACCAGGGCCACCAAAATAAAACCTAAATAAAAGAAATGCTTTTGTGTTCAGAGGCATTATCACATCATTTAGCATCCCAGGTACCACCACTCCATTAGTTTTAAGTATTATTACAAGGATTGGTTCTTAAGTTACAATAAAGACTGGGAAAAAAAAAAGAGATATGCTGTTAGCTTCTTCTATTTTCTAATATTTGTTTTAGTATTACACAGAGAAAAAAAAAGATAAAAAAAACCCCAAACACACACACACCCAAAAAACCCAAAAAACAAACCACCACAGAAACCAACTGATCTGACAGTACAGACAGAACTAAGGCAATGGGCTTAACTGGTCCAACTGGGTTCCTGAAATCACAAGGACTGAAGCAGCGACTGCACCTAAAGGTCCATTGCAAAACTTAAATTCCAGGTAACATGTCACTGTCTGGATTTTCTCCCGGAACAAAACTTTTCACACGTGTCCATATACTCAAACATTCATAACAGTTAAGACAAGCTGTGATCCACTGGAGTTCACCTTGATAAACATGGCCTTGTAGTCTCCTTTTCCTGCCCTGTCCCTGAATGCAGAAGCACTTAACTGTCCATAAAATCCCACACCACAGAACTGCCGCAGTCAGTTGGCTGACAGTACTATTCATCTAGAGATGACAAACCACTGAACTGACATGTGGAACAAGAGTTACTGCCAATTTACAGAGAAGGAAGCAGAGGCAGAAGTGATTAAATGGCATCGACATGTGGTTCGAGACCAATTCTACTTGGCCTTGCCGCTACCACGCAGGAGTGGGGTCACCAGCCTTGCGCCAAGAGGCTCCCAGCATTTAATCTAGATTTCACACATGATCTCCAGATTTTCAAAGCCAACTCCCATTTTCAAAGCCAGCAGAAGAATCTGACTTTAAGGAATGCAATGATTAGAAGAAAGTTGCTTGAAGCTTGCATAAAGCATCCATACCACCTTGTGCTACACGTAGTCCTCAGAGGTAACTAAATCACCTAAGCAAAAGTTGAACGAAGCACCCAGGTATGAGCAGGTGGCAGAGACTGCCATCAGGTTGCAGGACTCTCAAGCCTAAACTAATCGGTCACAGACATGCTGCATCGCCCAGAGCGAATCCGTTTGTAAAAATAAAACCCAGAGAGACAAAGTTACAATAAAATGGAAAATCTGAACCTTGATCAGTAACAGTGGGAATTTATGATTTTCATTTCTGTTCTGCCTATTCCAAACCTGCACAGAATTTATGATCGTTGAACTCAATGCTTCATCCACAACAGCTTCATCCCTGGCAGTCACATAACCAGGATTTCCATGTGCAGAGCAATTTCATGCTAAGGTGTTAATGAATTGATGTCTCTGAAAAGCTTGGAAGCTATCAGATGAAAAGAGCTACAGAAATGTTTAGTGGTGCTATTACACAATGTGCAATTACTATTAACCTATCCAGTATTCAAGACACTTGGGACCCAAAATAACAAACACCTTCTTTCCTGCAAAATTTATTTATGGCTATTCTGCAGATCTCTAAAAAATAGCAGAATTTAAAACCAAACTCCTCAGGAATATTCTACCAAAAAGTTATCTTGTCTATGATCTTGCGTCTGAAAAACATGCTCTTCCATGAGCTGAATTCCTTGCAAGGCATCTCCTATGGTGCTACAAGGACCTTCCTTTTGCCATCCACCTTTGGGGCAGCATGAAAACCCTGCAAGTGGTTGTGCAGCCACATCTGATGGGGCTGGACCAAAGGACGTGCTCTATGAAACAGGAATAAGTGAGGGTCCCACACTGTGATATCCATGACAGAACTGAGCGGAACAGAAAAACACAGCTTCTGGTGATGTAACTCTAAAATCATCGTTTTCAGCTCTGCTCAGTAAATTGAAAAGACGGTAATAAGTTGAAATAAACATTACAGATTTAACTCTCTAAAAGCATAAATAAAAATTAAATAGATCAAAAATCTCCTTTTTTTTACTTTTAGTACCCGCTGGAGGAGACTGAAATTCACCTTTGTGCTCTGGAATAACAGTTATAGACTCCTGAAATTACAGAATTTTAAATTGTACATAAGGTTTTAGATAGCTTTGTAAAAACCCAGCAAGAATAATCTAGCTAAAACAGAAAGCAGAGAGCTCCCCAGACATGAGTGGCCCAACACCAAGGGAACTGCCAAAGGCTTTTTCCAGAGAACCTTTAGCTAAACAACATGATGACATTCATGGAAATAACTAGTAACAATAAAAATTTAAAACCCTTTTCTTTCACAAGCGTGTCCCTCTGATTGCTCTATGGTGGAAATGGGGTTCAAATCACACTGCCGTCTGTTCTGGGTTATAGATCTTTGCTTTTAACAGCAAATACAAAATACAGGCATTCCCTTTTTTGTTCTCATCGAGCAAGAGCTCTCCTGTATTTCAACCAAAAATTCATAAAGCTTTGTGAAAGTAACCTCATGCACTCTGCAAAGTTTTTCAGGGTAATAATACTGTAACTTGGACCTAAGCCACCCTAGGTTTTCATCCTTGGATTTCCCCTATTGTATTCAGGGAAAGCCTGCACTAATGTATTTTATGAACAGTTTTCGTAGACAGATTACAAACTTCGAATTTGTCAAGTTTTTTTTCCCTTTTCTTCCACAATGAAAATGATTTTGCCTTGTGAGTTTTCCTGGTGTTTTCCAGGGGTCTTTTTTGCAGTGTCAGAGTAGTACTTGATATACCTGAAATGAAAGCTGGTGCTATTAAAGCAAGTTTTAGCTGCTGTGGAAGTTCATTCCCCAATGCTTACTGAGCTGCTAGAAAGATACCAGCTCCTGCATGGCAAAATCTCACCTTGTGATTGAAAAGATTTATAGCATCTGATAAGCCAAAGCATCAAACACAGATCTCAGTGTGTAACTCAGGCTCCTTCAAGCATTCTAAGATTAAGCCATTTCATACTTAAAATGGTTAAATTAAATAAACTGACCCATTCTTCCTTTCCAGCTTTGCTAAATCCCTTTACGACCAACAAGTTTTTGAGTACAACAATACTCATGCTTCTGGTGCGGAGGGAAAAAAAAGGGAAACAGGAAAAAGAAAAAAGAAAATCTATAAACTTAAATGCATGTAAGACCCATTTCAATCATATTTAATCTCTCGTTTCATGAACGTGACACCTAAAGACATTTGCAGAATGGTCTGTATAACAGATTAGCATATAAGTAATAACACAAATTAAAAAAAATCATAAAAGAAGTGTGATTTTTGGTCCATGTCTCTACCTCGCCAGCTCCTTTCCTTCAGCCTCAGTTGCAATCTGGAATGACGACCTTCTGGTAACAAAGGAAGGTTGCTCACTGTCTCTAATCAACTTCTTGCACCTATCCTGCTAACAAGCAAGCTCTGCATTTTCCTAGCCCTGTCTCACCTTGCAGGTCCCTGCTACAACAATCTGAACCAATTCATCTGCCTGGGTGAAGAGGCACAGGCTGTGAAATCAGTCAGTCAGGGTGGCTGCCTGTAGGTTTGTGTTGGAGAGGTATGGATTAATGGGAAAATTAAGTCTTTTTCCCAGATTTGGTGTGTTTGGTTTTTTTTAATTCTGCCAAATAAATTTGCGGTCATCATATGAGTACTTACAGAAGATATTTTAACAGAGCACACATCATAATAATGTGGAATTAGCTAAATGTCAGCTAACTTACACAGTTTTACATGGAAACAGAGCTACAAGACAGCTAAATAATTCAAGGTATATTACATTCTCTTGAGGAAATCAGATTTGTTGGGTTATTTGGTTGTGGGTTTTTTTTGTTAAGTGTTTAGGCCTGGAAAACTTGCTAGTGGAGCTGACTTTCAGAGGCCTTGGCTAGCTGGCTGTTGGGCAAGGGAACACTCAGACATAAAATTATTTGGTTTAGTGATGTGATTTAAGAAATACAAGAGGAATTCCCCAGACTATTTGCTACACTAAAACTAATATCCTCAAATTTATCCTCTTCCTTCTTAGGACCGCTACGAAGATTTGCTACAAAGTAATATCCATCTTTAAGACCCCGGGAAGATCAGAGTAGCTTCTTGTGGTGGGTTGACCTTGGCTGGCTGCTCTCTCATGCCCCCTCTTCAACAGATGGAAGGATAGAAAATAATATGGAAAAGTTTGTGGGTTGAGAAAAAGACACGACTATCACTTACCAATTACCACCACTGGTAATGATGGACATAATACAGGTTAGAAGTAACTCAGTATCATGGAATTGAATTAACACTGTTTTCAGCTATTCAGCCTAAGTTCTTGCAAATGTCAAAATCTCTATGCTCCTTCAGGTTGTGTTTCATCTGAAGGAAAGGAGGAGCTGCAGACGTGCGAGATTTCTGACAAGCTGTTGATTTTCCGTATGGATGAAGCATGTTTGAAAACTCAAAACTTGACTGATACGCTGAAGCACGTTCTCTGACAGACAATATAAAATCAATGTATCACATATAAAGAGGATTTTTTTGAGTGTAAGGATTTTTTTGAGTGTAAGAGTTTTTGTTTGTGTGTGTGGGGGGGATTGCTTTATTTTCTGTCGTCGAAAATGAACAGCCTTACCTTAAGGTTTTTATAAACTGTCATCTTTAATCAGACACACAAAGTAAGACTGTCAGTTCTCATAAAGCAGGGGGTGGGGGGGAATGGAACAAAATCACAAAATGTGAAGTTGTTCCCCAGCCCTTTCCCGTGCATGTGCCCCGTTTCTGCGATGGCCTCAGTCAGAACTAAACCTTTTCTTAGCAGTGTCAGAACAACAAGCTTTTCTGAAATGTGTCTTTGTAATTCAGTGACACCAACTTTATGAGAGCCTGTCAAAGAAAAGAGTTAGGTTTTGCCTGCAAGAAACATTCATTCCCACTGTTGACAGATATAAAGTACTAAATGTCAACAGCAACGGACTCGTCAACTAAATGTCTTCTAAACACTCATTAAACCAGAGGGAGAAAAAAAAAATCAGTAGGTGGGTGTCAAATTGCTCCCTTAAGGTTTTGATTCAGGTCAATTGAAGTAAACAGCGAGTGTATGAAAAGTTGCATCAAGCATCTGTCACACTCAAGGATGAGTATTAACAATTCCAAAATAAAGATGGGACTATCAAGCATCGTGGTGACTGCTGGTACCGTAGTGAGAAGCAGGAGTCAAGATCTCCCGATTTCTACCCGATTTGTCTTACCCCACTGCACCGCAGAGCCTGCACAGAGGCACCATCTCCCTGCCTCCACAGGGGGGAGGGGAAGGGAAGATACTGCCTCTCTTGCAGAAGTGAGATTTAGATTAACTAAGTGATATTCCCGCCTGCCCCCCCCCCCCCCCCCCGAAGATACAGGATATGTCTGAATTTAAGACTTAACACACACACACAACCCCAGCATTCATGAAATCTGGATAGTTATATTTTTAAGGGGTCACTGACTTTAAAAGTTTGCAAATAATGTTCCCCTGTGCACATCACAGCATCTCAGACTTTTTTTTTTTTTACTTAATCTCTTATCCTCTGAACATCATTCAACCTGAAATACAAACTTTAAGCAGTCAATACTAAGTCCCCTACCCCAGCTTCCACCAGTTTTCTCAACTTCTCTGAAATCAAGTATTTGAAGTTTGATTTCGAAAAGCTAAAGACATCACCTCTCACACTTTAGCACTATCTGTGCCCAGGATTATTTCACATTTTCAACCTACTGCAGTAAGAACATATAGCGCTTAGACTGATCAAACACCACCTATTTTTCTTAACATACTTTCTATCATTTAACATAATCTAAACATACTAAATGTCACTAACAAACTAATCTAATTTTCATACTCCTTTTATTTCCCAAATAACACATTCCCCATATTATCAAATATTAATTTTATAGCAGAGAACTACAAGATATTACAGCATATTTAAAAATCAGATTGTTTATTATTATAGAAATACAAATATACTAATAAAAGGATTATCAGCGAGGTACATATGGGTTCTCAGTTACATACATAGTTTTGTATCAATTACAGTTACGTAGTTATGAACATTGCTCAGCTGCAGCAGCCATTGATACAAACACCAAAGGATTTAGATGCCCCATAGGAACCAATGACAACTTTGCTGTCCCCTCCCAACTTTTTCAAAATAAACAGAGGATTTAAATCCTACATACAGTACCTTTTATCTTGGCATATCGTGACTTAAACAGAAGCTTGACACGATTATTCCCAAAGCATGGAAAGTTAAAACATCACTGCTAATACGTATGTACCTGCGTGTATGTACGTATTCTGTGCAGTGTGCACCTCCCGCCCGTGGACAGGTTACAAGTGGAGTCTGAAACCTGACCTTCAGCAGTTTGGAGCAGATTGCCACCAGTTGGTGAGGAACTTGCAACAGGCAGCAAAGTAAATTACCATCCTCGTTGATTATTCCCTAAAGCATTTGTTTTATTTATTAAAAGAGCAATCACTCTTTTATTAGCATTAACTGAAAGAAACAGGAAATTCCAAAAATGCTATCAAGTAAAAAGCCTACCTCTTTAAATGATGGAGAACAGTGTAAATTAACATAATTATTTAATTGTTAAATTAAAATGTCAAATTATTACCTGCTCTTTTCCCCCCACTCTGATCAGTCCAAAATACCAAAAACTAGCAAACTCCGCAGTGTCTTGGACCATGCACACACTGAAGCATTAAACCTCAGTCTTTGCATCCCAAAGAACATCAGCAGAGTCAAATCATTAATTTTGTCTTTCCTTCTTTCCTTACTTTTTCTTGGTATCTAATACATCAGCACTTTGGTTTTCACTATGAAATCCAAGGCAGTGATTAGAATATCACTGACATGTTGCAGTTCTTCCCATCTGGTAAAGGGGTAACCCCCCCAAGACAGACACTGCCTCTTTGGTAGAGAGGTAAAGGGTGCCAAGTCAATTCAGCCTCTAGTCCACTTCTCAGTAAGGACACGACCTTCCTTAGAAGCAACTGCTTCTTCTGAATCAATGAACACTTTGCTTTCTCTTCCATCCTACAACCCTTTTAATACTGGTTGATATTAATGAAGTGTGGCTGATATTAATAAATGGATATCCTTGAGGCCTTAATACCCAATATCCAAATAATGTTCAACTGAGTTAGCATCAGTGGTGCTTTCACGATTCCAAACGCCATCATCCCCTCCATCTCTGGTCCCTCCTGTCCCTCCCCCTGAAGCCTCAAGACTGCAGACATCTGTTCTTCAATTGTCTGGTAATAAACATACTCTATAAAGCATATGTAAAATGATTATTACCCTGAAGAGCCAAGTGCCTTTCAAATGCCAGCTGAAACAAATAAACATATAAAAAAAATCCCCACCAAACAAATGTTACAACAGACATCACTCAGGCTGTTCGATATTCCACAACGTAAAGGCTTCAGTATTGGTCCCGCATGTTTCCTTCCTCCAACGGGAGACGTTAGTCCACAGACCAGTAACACCAGCGCTTTCACAATCCAAGCAGACGCCTGTTAGCGGTGAAGGATGAAGGAAGCAACTGGACTCTTTTGGTAACTTTTATACTTTGACACCTCCCGCAATATGTAATTAAGGAAAATCAGATGTGTATTCCTCTTCAGTTTGTGAGTGCAATTAGTTTTCATATGTAGTTAGTAAAATCTATTCCCAGGAATCATCTCCACTAGAATACCCACTTGTCTTCAAAAATTGACTATTCATTTATTACGTGTGTGGTGGTGTCATTAAGTCCTGGTAATTAATCTGGGGCTTGGTGTGTCTCAGTTGTACTAGTGGAAATTAGGGACCTATATCCCAAACGACATAACTCACTTCCCAACTCTGGCTCGCTGCTCTAAATGAATTAGAGGGAAGACTTTGAAAACCATTTGTATGTATCTGCCCTTACACTCTCCACAGTTTTAAGTTAAGAGTTCCTATAAATAAACTTTTGGAGATATGGGGGTTAATTTACACCCCCCTGAAAGCCTGCTGACTTGATGTTCTTCAAGTTCTTCAAAAGGATCTGGAGCCAAGCTCAACCTCAGTTTGTAAATGAAAAAGGATCAAAAAAAAGGCTGTTATAGCCAGTAAACTTAACGTTGTGATTGTGCAACTCCCTGATGTGATCGACAACGACACTTTTCATATCAGTAGTATGAGAGAGAAATCCAGACTGATGAATATGAATGCTCTGGTTATAACCAACTCTCCATCTAACATTACTGGGCTGAATTACATTTAAAAGTCACCACTTAATGCGATGCTCAGGCTTTAAACCATTGTGCCAGCATCTTGGTTTCTCAGTGATCCGGTTAGCTTAATACTTCTAGAAGCACTCAGCTTCCTAATAAAATCAGCTAGCCCATACAGTGCTAAACCTTCTCTGTCAACATATTTATGTGAACTTGATAGAAATAAGGAAAAAAACACACACCACCACACTTCTAAATAACATATTGATCATTCTGAATTCAAAACAGAGTCATTTTAAGTCTGCAAAAGCAACATCAATGAAAGATGATTAAGGCAAGCCATAAAGAATCTCCACGACAAATGGAAAATAAAGCAAGTGAAAACTTCACACCTCTGGAGCAATTACCTCCTCCCAGAGCTTAACACCTAATGCAATAACATCTAGAAAGGAATGACAAAGATCTAACCAACAAGGAATGCACACATAAGATGATTTGCTAGAAATTATTGCAAACATCAGTATGTCAGCAAATCCACCACATTCAGCATTTATACAACCACAGCCAGCATCATATAGCCAATTTTAACAGGAGTCAATGGGTAAACCAGTTTTCTGGTAGGACAGGTCATTGCTATTGACTCCCATCAGGAAGAGAATTCCCTGAAGGGAATTATTATCAGCAAAAGAAATCCAGTCCTATGGTCAACCCAGATACACACACCGCATCCCACGCATCATGCAAATGCCAAAGCTGAGCATCATGAGTTAAACCTAAGATCGCAAGGACTCATGCTTTTACTCTGTTGATCATTAAAGTAGGCAAAATCACATCTAAAGAGCTTCTGCAGTCTACACCCAAACTCATCCCATTCTGTAGTGAGAAAAGGGTAAGCTGGGTCATGGAGCATTTTCCTTCTCTTCATGTAGCTATTGATGAACTACTCAATGCAAGGAAGTTAAGATGTTACAGATGGTTGGCATGAAAAATATATTGTACGCGGATACCTTAATCTTGATGCAATTATTTTTTATGAGGCAAATTATTTCTACTGCCTATCTTGCAAGCTGGTAATGAAAGTAAAGTGTTTGTGAGAAGTGCTATTTAAAGCAGAGCACTCAAGTTTGACTCGGATGGCAAAAAAGGGGGAAAAATTAAGCAGGAAGGCAAATAGAATGGAAGAAGTATTTTCACCAGTTTCTAAATCAATATGAAGTATCTCATCAATAAAAATAAGAGCATCATATCCCACCCACCCCCACCCGCTCTGTGCTTAAAAGAAGCCTGTAAATTCATTAAAGATTGAGAGACTGAAGTCCATATCATAGTGGTCATAATAGCATATTGCATCTTAACCATTGCCCATCTTTTCTTATGATAAAATGGCTGAAAACTATAAATAATGCTGTAGCAAATTTATTTATTAGCACATTTCTTTTGCTTAAAAGAGACAGACTGAAACAAATTATGCTTAGGAAATTATCCATTTCATTACGGGCATCTAGCAATAAATGAAGAGTGTACAATGTACGCAACCCTTTTTCCAAGCAAAGACCTTAAACACTAACAAATTTTACTATGTCCTCACAACAGGTGCTGTTCTCAAGATTATTCCAATATCTGATGTAATGACACCAGAAATTCAAATTTGGAGGAATTCACGTACTTTCCTTCTGCATTTTTAAGTCACAAATGACCACAGTTCTCAGCTACCAAGACATCAGTCAAGATATTCCTTCCCCTGGGAATCAGATTCCAATTACTTTTTATTATTATTTTTTATTGGTTGTTTTTAGCGTTCGAGATACATACCCTACGGCCTAAGTGACTCATGATAGTGAGTAATAGAAAGTCAAAGAGGAAAATGCCCTCTAAAGGTGCTAGCACTGAATAGGAAAGGACATGTCTGATGATAAAGAAAAACCCTGAAGGAAAACACAGAGGTGGAAGATTGACATGAACTGAGAAAAACATCATATTACTTAATTCCAGCAGAACTAAGAAGATCAACTGTTAAGACTGCAAAGCAAAAGGAGCAAAATTAAAGTATCAGAGGTGCGTGACTTGGTGAGAAGAGGCTTATTATAGACTTGCTCTGTTTTAAAGTTCCAGCAGTCCTTGATGAGCTGTGAAGATTTTTGTAATTGGCAAGGCACTTCAGATCGGGCATTTAATTTGCAGTCCATAGACCATAGACTTGTTTTATCAAAGAATCAAAGAATGAACTTACCTTGCAGTTCATAAAGTATCCTTCTGACTTTTTAATAAGCATAATGGACAGTCAGCAATAAACAATTTGTGACAGATTGCAACTAAACTTTTCGCAGCTTGGGTCAATAATAAATTACACTGTTCAATGAAACAGGGTCACCCAGGCAAGCAATCCCCCTTGGTATGCCAGTTAATTTTGAAAAAGATTAAGGAGCGTCGGCAACAAGCTCAACCAGTGATTACTTCTTACATGTGTGCACATCAACAACTTTACAGCAAGCCCATTGCTGTGGGATGTTATCTCTGAAGTGGCAATATGCCATGAAGAAAGAAGGTTAATTCTACTTGTTCTAATTATTCGCACCTGTAGAACTATGTAGAAATTCTTACTTACCTGAGTAGGGGATGAAAGATGATGGTAATGTTCCTGGCTCCCGGTTTGCAGACAAACTTGGATCCACCACCTTCAATTAAGTTATCATCTGGTCCTCCTGGAAAAGAACATGAAGCAAGTTGTCTAACAGATCTGAACACCCCTTGATTTTTACATAGTAAGTGATAATTAAACATTTAGGTCTGTCTGTAAACGCTTCATTCCTGGTGGAAGATCAGCAATTAACACAAAGATATGCTATTTCTATCCTCTTTCTGCTCAGAGGAAGTACTCCTAATGCAAAAGGAACAATAGAGATAGTATTTATACGTTGCTTTAGGCTCCTTTTTCCATAGTTGGTGACAGTATTGCAGAAAGACTGGTAAGTGCAGGTGTCCTACAGCCCAGGAGTGAGTTTCAGCTGCAGAAGAGTTTCCCAGCCACATCACATGAATTCATCAGCTGGGCTGAAGTCCAATGTACTGGACTGGAGGTGCTAACATGAAACCCATCACACAGATGAGAGATGCCCAGACACCCTTAAGAGGCTTGAGTCTCATGGCTTTTCAAAGTGTCATTGGCAGATGGGGACCTACAGCCTGAAGTTTCAGTGACTTTAGCAGCTATTGGAACAGCTCAAAACTAAACGCACAGCACACAAGCACACACTTGAGCCATCTTTTCTCACAAGATGAAGGCTCTTGTGCTTTTGTAATAAAACACCCAAAGCCTTGTCCATGTGGCTAAGATGTATTTTGAAGTGCACAATGCTTGGAAAGGGTTTTAAGAGCAGCACTTCACTGAATTTTGCTGCTTCATATTGCTCTGTACAAGGCTTCTGCACCTCTGACTGATGATGCTACCATTCAATCCCTTGGAAGGCAGCTTGGTTTTTATTGCCAGGGACATGACACTAACTTATTTATTATATTTAATGTTACTGGGTCTCTCAGGAGTCTGTGTCTTTCACCAAGTCTTGTCATTCACTAGCAGAAGCCTCTGTTGCCCAAGTTTCAGTTGCATACAAACCGGATTCTCCAGAAAAACAAACTTGAGTTTGGCATGGTTCTCGGTCATAGAAGACTAGCTCAGACAGCATTATTTATACATCTCAGGTCCAGACTGCAGGACTTCCAAGTGGCATGAAAACACCCACCTGCAAACCATTAAATCCAAGCCAAAGTTACTCTCATAGGCAGCTCCTAACACCAAAATACTTCATATTATAATATTGAGAAAGGAAAGAGTGGGGAAGGCAATTCTCAGTTTCCTGAAACCCTTGCATTTCCTGATAGCAACAAAGTCCACTTGTTACCCTTCCAGAAGAAAGCATTTTTAGGAGAACAGGTCTGATGCCTACACATAAGCAAATGACAGCATCAGAAAAAACCCAAAAAAATCTCATTCTGAAACTAGCAGCGGTTCAGCAGATAGTCCCTCATGTTTTGGTCACACTCCTTTGTCACTAAGCACAGATCATCATCTCCCTGCTGTCATCTCCCAAGTAACACTATCAGCTGTGGTTTTGGGCTAAAAACCTCAAACAACCCCAAATATGAACTTGGGCAAAGTCTATATATCCCAGATATTATCAAGTCCTTTTCATTTTGCATCTGAACTCTCCTTAATGATTGAATCATAATAAATACAGAACCTAATCACATTATTATGATAGCTTTACAGGCAGGAAAATGACAAAGTACTTGAAATCAAAACACCAATAGCAGAATATTGAATTTTTTTGACCCTGGCATCTGTCTGCCTTGAAAGGAGAAGAAGAACATCTCCACATGGGAAAGTGTAAGAGGAGGAACAAGTAAGTGACTCCAATCTCCTTTTCAGAGTGAGGTTTATATGCTTTAGAACAGGGGTCCTCAAACTTTTTAACCAGGGGGCCGGCGCGCGGATGCAGTGGCAGGCAGCCGTCTGCGGCTGCTTGGTTCCCCCCCCCAACCCCCGGCGGGGGGGTCTGTAAATACCGGGGGCTGGACTGAGGACCCTGGGGGGGTGTATCCGGCCCGCGGGCCGTAGTTTGAGGACCTCTGCTTTAGACCATTACCGACAACCAACCTGCAAAAAAAAAAGCTGTTTGATGACTTGATTTAATTGACCCTCCTGTTAGCAACCTCACAGCAATGTCCAAGGATCAAGCAGGTCACGAACACCAGTTCTTCCATACCCTCAACGGTCCCTCCACGTCAGGAGTGTTTTGTGCAAGAATTCACATCACGTGTAGATTCAAAGATGCTGTTTCAGTGCCCCGGTAAAAGGGACAGTATTAAATTCCCTGTGAAGTGGGAAATCCATGCAAACTCTGAATATCTGCAGTCACAGTTTCCCCAAGCTGAGTCAGCTCCTCAAATGCACCGTTAGAACATGAAGCTTCTTGACAAATTCTACACTAACAAAAGGACTCATGAAGCACAAAGAAGCAGCTACAGAGTTTATAAAACTTTATTGATTGTATTTACAAAGGTAGCTTTTTATTAAAAAAAAAAGTTCAGGAATTTCATTTTGTATTTTAAAAATTTACCTTGCACAATGGGACAGCTTAATTGTGGAAAAACGAGGCACAACATCTAGGGAAATAAAATTATTCATTTCCTCTATTAATGACAGACCCTGCAATTTCCAGCAGGGTCTGTATCTTAAACGACTTATTGAAGAATTCATCTAAGCATGAGCTACTGAGGCATGAACTAGGAAACACAGGCTCAAATTATGAAAGGGGTGTTATTCTTGTTACATCAAGTCACCCTGCACTAATCAATATTATTGACTGGGATGAACTCCATAGCAAGGAATAAAACAATCTGTCTTATCTGCTTGGCCATATTATACAAGATTTGAGAACAGAATATCGGCAGTGAGAGAAAAATATGCTTTTACATCTTCTCCACTCTTAGCTTTCGATTAATAATAATGAATGCTCTGCATGTAGATGTAAGCTATGAGGAAAAGTAATTTTGTTTGTATTTAAATATTTTACCTTGAAAAATACACTGAAATGTAAATCTTATTTCTGCTGATGCCTCATACATACCAACAATCCAGCACTGCAACGGATCTTGCCAATGCCAGCAGCCTGCACTACACCTCTTACCTTTACCACTCCCGACGCTGCCATCGTACCTCTACAGACGCCAAACTATGTTGCCACAGCCTGCCAGCAGCACAGCTCTGTTCCTGCATGGCCACAAAGCAGACAAGGAAATGCTGCCATTTACCAAAATTTACAACACAGTAGTTTTATGATAGCCGCTGGGGAAAAGTCCACTCTGGAGCAAGAGAAAGCTTGTAACAACTTTGCCTGTATATTCCGGTGTAAATCTCTCGTGGGGACTCCCCCTGACTACATCAAGGTCAGAAATGTATATTTACATTGGCCAGCCAACATGATACTTCCACTCCAGAGAATGCTCTGTGCTGGAGAGCCACCAGATGTCTCCATAAAAATACACCATGAACACTCCTTCATTCTTATTGATTCCGCCAAGGAGCACCTCTTGCAGGGAGGTGAATGATCAGTCATCCAAAGAAACCCATACCAGGCAGCTCCACAGGAAACCAGTAGCAAATGAAGGAAGAGTGGAAAAGATGCCTGAGTTTGTTGTTTTGTTTTGTTTGTTTTTTTCCTTATCAAGATGATTACCAGAGGGGCAGTTTGTGTAGTCTCTCAAACAAGAGCTAAGCATGCAAATACTGTACTGCTGGGCTGTCCCAAATGCATGCCACATATACATCAGCAGATAAGAGAAAAAAACTACCCGCCTCATTAGGGAAAAGGAGCTGTAAAGCCTAATTCCCAGCGAGCACTGAAGATTTTCAACTGTATGGAAGTGCTCAACTTTATTGCCATGACAGCTCACTATAAGCACTGACTATGGGACTAACCATCCATGCTCACTGATGTACAACATCACTCCAATAACCATCTGGACCAAGTATACATCATTGCTTCAGCAATGCCACACTGCAGTAAAGCGAAAACCTAATAGCTATGAAAAGGAGAAAAAAATCCACAAACTTTCACAGCTGTCTGAAAGTACTACTCTTGTAGCAGCTCCTTCTTAAGAGCACCAGCATGCTGATTTAATCTGTCTAGTAATAAATTATGAAAAGAAAAAAAAAGCAGAAAAACTTTTGAGGTGAAGTGAAATTTGTCATACAGTTAATGATATCCTCACGCTGTGCTAGCAATGAAGTGTGCCCACCTGAATATCGCTGCAAGTGGGAGTCAGAGACGGGTCCATTAGTAACGCAGCTGAATGTTTCTGAAATGGAGCCTAAAATGTCATACTTCAATATGAAAAAGCATTAGATTACCAAGAAAGCTAGAATCTCTGCACTCATTTAAAGTCTGTACAAACACTGAGTGCTGCAAGTTTTCCATTCTGCCTAGTGTTTTAAAAATTTAAATATTCATTGTGGATATCTCAGGTTTACTGCTCATGTCCTGTTATCTACACAAAGAGCAGGTCTCAGAAGAATGATGGCAAGAATTCTTTTCCAGAAGGGATCTCCTCAGGAAAACATGAGTTTCTTCTGCCACAAAGTAATTCAAGTTCAATCGCTCACCACAGTCTGTGGTATACCTGGACTTTGCTAATTTAATCTAAACATACCAAAGCACATGATAAAAATGCTAAGGATTAACATCCTTCAGGGAAGGGTCTCCTGGTAACTTTGCAAATAAACTTCACAGCGTTCCTATACCTGTTTTTTGTACTGACAGTACTGAAGGCAAACCTTGAGTTACATACATGGCGTCACACAAATCATGGCTCCTCATTTAAACCCTGGAACACAATGCAGGGATTTTCCTGTTCCATAATTTTATAAATTAATGTGATGCTGGTTACCTTCTATAACCAAGGACTGTACTATGTCTGCAGGAAAAGCTTGATTCTACTTTGTAAAAAAAGATCACACTGAGACACATCCTGAGGCTTCCTCATCTCTCAAGATAACTTCTCATTTAAAAAAAACAACAAAAACCAAACCACAAACAAATCCACAAAAAAAAGAGTCAGTAACAGTGATTATATTTCCTTTTCCTAGACTATTGAGGGTTTGTTTAGGTTGTTTGGCAAGGGGTGGTGGTGGTGTGTTAATTGAAACAATTTTCTCCATAAGGGTCCAAGGTTTATATGGAAGTTACTACTCTGCAACATGTCTGATGAGGAATCTCACACTACTCGCTCCCTTGACCTGTTCCTTGAAGGACGTGAAGACATCAGAGAGGAAGTAGCTCCTCTCTGTAAGAAGCTCCCTGCATGTTTTAAAATCATAGTTATATTTTTTTAACAACAATGTAAGGAAAGCACTCTTGGTGTCCAATAACAGTACTTTTAAAAGGTGAGATTACTTATACTGTCACTGCAGAACACCATAACGCATTACCCAATTGTTTTGGAGCTATATCTGTCTTAATGCATTTCACCCTTAGCCCAAATACAAATCCTATCAGACAAGAAATTTTCAGGCACTGAGATAGTTGGCTAATAAGTAAAGCCCTTTCCAAAACATCCAGGAAATATTAATTTGTTCTCAACAGAAACAGCAAGCACCTGAAAACCATGAGGACTGAAGGCAAACCTCTGCTCTGTCCCCCTCCCGTCCTCCTCGGTGTTAGCACAGGACAACTTCATTAATCAATCCTTGACTGCAAACCTTTCAGCTAAATGGGTTCCAGGCACCTCTCTGTGATCAAAGCACCTTTCCTAGTGAGCCACTTCACGTTGATCTATGCAACCATAAAAAGAATAAAGAAACAGGCTTTGAAGCCACAACAATCAGGCAACCAAGACAGCTTGCATATCAGTGCCACCTCCTCCCCTCTGAGCATCAGAGCAAACTTGCAGTAGAAAAGGAACCAGTTTAGACATTATGGTCCTTACCAGAAGGTCTTGATTTTGTGAAGATCAACAACACAGTTATTACCTGTACACCATCTTCAAGGGATGGAAATACAAACTGTCATTTAGCATGAAAGGGAAGAAAGCAAATGCTGCCCCAAAAGAACAAAGCAGGTTATTATAAAACAGAGCTCAACAGAAAGAAGTGATTGATCTGTGGTATTACAGAACAATAACTATGGAGTTTTATAATGGAAGTCTCCTGCTTTTTCATATTTCTGTACATTAGGACACTATTGTCTTACAACTGCACCCCCTTACACAAAGCCACAACACAAGCATCAAGTCCTGGTTTTAATACACTGATTCACAGCAATGACTCAACATACTGGTGTGCACATTTAAGTTCTTTTTGTAAGGAAACAGACAAAATAGTCTTCTCTCAAATTCTTCTGCATATCTTGAATCATCAAACTTAACTGCATTCAGCCCATTTTTCAAACTGCTTTGAGACACCTGCTTTAGTAGAGCCCATATGGTGCAGTGCATGCTTGAATTAAGGGCTCAGCAACCAACTCTCCCAGCACTTGCTTTCCTACATCATCAGACCTCAGCAGGGAAGATGGAAGGGATGCAAAAGGACCTGGTCCACTCCCCAGACTGGTCTCCACTGGGGAACAAAGCCCTTAGGGAATTCAGCATCCTGCACCTAAATTTAGTTTTTGTGAGCACTTCAAGCACCTCGGCCTTAGACATGCAGCCCTATAAGCAGGATGACAGAACCTAGGTAGGTCTTCCCTGAAGCTGAGTAGGTTTATCCAAGTGAATAAATAGAACAGAAACCCCAAAAGTGCCCAGCCCCATGTTCCACAAAAGAATCCAGCTCCCCAGAAAATAATCATTAAACTTCCATAGACCCTTCCTTTTGAACAAACACCATATTAGATGACTTACACTTTTATTAGTATATACTGTTTGGCAGACAACCTCGAAACACTGCACTTTCCCACTGGTGCAGGTCAACTCTGGGTTAATAATCTTCTGTTTCTGAGCTGCTATGGGTCTGCCAGTGCAACTGGAACTGAAACTCAGTGCTCCAAGCAACACAGTAAAGCAAAGGTTATTTATAAGTGACTGATACAAAATTTTTCTGAAAAGCCCTTCAAACACGCACTTTAGGACTCCACAGACTAGACAAGAGCAATCTCATGTTCTAGTGGCATCTAATCATTTTAGACAGATTACTCTGTCTACTCCTATGTAACAATGATGTTCTGTCTGTCCTCTTCACCCACAAATTGCCATAGAGAGCGCACTACATGGCTGCTGTTTCTGGCAGTGACATATCTGTCCTATGGTGCAGCACGTGGGGCTCCTATTCCCTCTCTTGCAATGGGAAGGCGAGATGCACCACACAAAAAATAAATACATAAATAATAATCCATGCCTTATCAAGATAGACAAGGATAAACAAGTATTGGCCTGAGCTTACCTCCTTGCTTGAGGGGAGAATCAATTTAGCAAAGGTTTCTGATGGAGGAAAGATTGAATTTCTTGTTTGCTTCTCTTAATCACACACACTTTTTAATTACAGCAACTGTAAATGTATAGACCAGATCAGCAGGAGTAAGGAACTGACGTTTAAAAACACACAGACACGCTACCTTCTACCAAAATCAACAGAGATCAGAGAGATGATGACAAGAGACCCAAAAATCAATGGGAATTAGGTGGCTAACTACTTGTAAAATACTGGCTGTCAGTCCTTGGGGCGAGGGCTCTGCAGTGGTCGGAAGGGAGCTCTGAGACGATTAACTGTCTCAAAGGGCAGTAGACTCTTCCCAGCTTCCAGTCTGTCCATCTCTTGTCATTGGCACTTAGCCACATTGTACATAGCCAAGTACAGGTACACCCTAAATCCATGTAGACTATACGCTTAGACCTGCCCAGTCAGTTTGTAAATCCTTTTCTTCTTTGACAGAGAGGTGCGGTAGGAATTAAGGCAATAAAGATGTGAAGTGAGGGGAAAAAAAGATGAAGGAAGCTGACCTTTAAGGTTATAAAGCACACCACATTTCATTTCTGTAATATTTCCTTAAGTGAAAAAACTCTCAGCAGTTCTCCCAGAAGCAGTGTTTGGGGTGATGCCCCCTAACATGAGTTGCAGAGCAGCTTTCCAACCTCAAAAGCTTTCACTGGAAAAACACAAATGCTTTGCAGAAATTAAGGCAGGGCTCCTTGTTGGTTCTCAGTTTGCCTCGTAGAGCAACAGGGCTGTTGTCCCAGGGAACGAGGACAGACGCAGGAGTCCAGAGCTTTCAAAATATGCACCACCTCCTGTCTGGTTTGGGGTTGGGACCATGTCAGTCAGCACAATGATCTAAAAATCCCAGCTGAAGTCTGATGACTGGACAATCACAAATCCCTTCCAGGTATAAAACTGGAAAAGAAGGGGTGAGAGCTGTAACATGCATTCTGTATTTGTAGAGCACACTCTGCTTCAAACCACGCTGAAGGAAAAATGACTTCCAAAAGCAGGAGAGGCACTACTACCATAAATTGCCTCTCTACTCAAAGGGAGCACAAGCACCATGATGACAGCAGCGTGGCATTTTGTTCTGTACAGGTATAGAGTTCCCAACCATGAGAATACACATCGCTATCAAAACCTTAAAAATCATTCCAGAAACTAACAGGCAGCTGATGTAAATCATGCAACCCAGACTTCATATAGAACGTTTTTATTAGTGCTCAACTGCAGATCTGGATTCAGGTCATGGGTCTAATGCAAACTCTCCGAGCTCGATCGGGTTTCTGTTTTTCAGTTTCCCAAAAGGAGAACTGAGACAGGGACTCCAACCTTCCCCCCAGCTAAAGCTGTTTCAAGAAATGCTGTATACAAGAAGGAACAAAGGTTTTATTCACTGTTCTTAAAGTCATGCTTTGACTTTAGCTTTCCATTTAACATAGAATATGGCTCCAAATTACAAAACTGACTGCACCACCTATTCTGTTCACTGCCTGGAATTTCTGCCTAGAACAGCTTCTCCTGCTTGCTTTTGACCAACTGTCATTACCCTTCATTTACTACGTAGCAGGACTTCAGCACAAGAAGCCGATTTGGAAGCAGTCACAAAGCTGGTGCGCAGACATATTGTTCTGCTGATGTTCCCATGCCCAATCCTTTTACGCGCTCCTATACTGTCTTGTCTGAGATCCAACACCATATGCATTTAAATAAGTTGCTCTTTAATGTTTCAAAACCTGATTTATTAGTTGCTCACACTCCATCTGCCTTGAAAAACTGCAGCGTGCCTTCACTTTCACAGGCTGTACAAAAGGTTGAGGTTCAATTTGACTCTACTTTATCATTTGATCAGTGTGTCAGCCACATATGTAGTCTCCTTTCAGCTACAGAAATTGTTTAAAATGCATACTTTTCTTTCTCTTCCCCCCGCTCCCCCCAGGCCACGCAACTCAGCAGCAAGCACTTTGATTAATGTATTTGTCAGCTTGCATATTTACTGTTTTGTTGGTTTCCCTAAAACTACTGTGTACAGATACAAGCCCCTCCAGAGCATGGCTGTAGCATAAACCCTTATCCAAAGCCAGAGAACATGCTAGAGCTAATGAACTGTGGTTACTCACACACTGCATTCACTTTTCAGCTATTCTGCTCTCAAAGCTTTCTTTATCTTATCTCCTGTAGCTGCAAATGGCTCCTACCTGAATTTTTTATATTCCTGACATGTTTCCTATTCAGTTTTAATGTCAGAAGAAAAAAACCCAGCAAGCTAACAGAGAAAGCAAGTGAAGCAAGACAAAGATAGTCTTGATAGACTATCATTGATTGTTTTATATTCTTACAAACTGTTTAACTCTTAAAACTTCCCTCACTTCATCGTCCTTTTCAATACTCAGAAGTTCACAGCCATTTCAGACATCGGAATCCGTAGTTACAGCAAGATACATCTGGCGAGGCCACAGGCTCGCATGATGTTTGACAAGACTGCATCTCCCCTCACACACTTCTGAGATGGGGCAGCTTTGCTACAGCCCCTCTTATGGGTCTGATATAGGAAATAATGAAATAAACAGTGTAAAATGTTGTACAGTATTCTAGAAAAAGTACACACAGAAATACTTGATTTTTTACATGTGCACAGAGGAAGGAAACAGGATTCAGAAAATGTACACAGCTGGGACTACAGTAACCGTCATGTTGCCCAGGAAAGCTGTCATAGATTTGTTTTCCACATATTAATGAATGCATCAGTTCTAATGAAGATAAATTTGCCTATTTTTTGACAAGTCTTGAAAATGTTACAAACCTGGCATGTAAACCAGGGCAAAATAAATCCTACTTGGCTATTCAACAGTGATACCTCTATAAATTTATAACAACAAAAGAATGTCCTTACTCCTCACCTGCGCATACAGTAGTGGGACTTAATTCATTTTTCAGCAATATGCAGAATGATCCCTACTAACAACAAGGGTTTTCCTCAAGGGAACCAAAATGGATTGTCCACGCCAGCGCACAAAATGCACAAAACAACTCCCTGTGCCAGCAGAAATTGTCAGACTGCTCAGAGTATGACCTGTCAGGCAGCATTTTTCAACCTGTTCATCCATAATCTCTTTTAGATGGGTTTCCCCACCTCCTTATCTTCCTTGCTTTGTTTTGCCTGAAATTCAATCTAAGATGAATTAGACTTTCGAAAACAACCAACGCCATGGCTATTAAGTCACACTGGAAATTCTAGACTCCTGTGTTAATTTTGCTACAGCTTTTACTTCTTGCATTTTAATGCAAAACTGCTTCCCCCCAGAGACTGTCACTGATATTGGCACGAAATCGCATGGGGCTGTAACAGAACTCAAGCACCAATAAAAAGGAGGGTAACTCAACCCTCAGCAGACATTAGCAATTGCAGGAAAACAGCCAGAACTTTAATCACAGTTCTTTCAAATGCAGCCAGGGATTTCGAAGTGCTGTTATTCTAGGATATGACCCTAATACAGTCCTTAATCAGAGCCATTGCTAGTACAAGAATAACCTGGTGACTTTAATAAAGCGCAATTTCATAGGAACCAATAAGTCAGAATCACGCTGTGTCTAATAAACTCCAGAAAGAATGACCAGTCCTCTCCATATGTTTCTGTACATTTCTACAGACAATAAAATTAAAATTTCTCCTAAGCAATGACCAAGAACTATGAGTTTCACAGAAATTTCTTAAGAGTGTTATTTCAATTATCTTTTTACTTATTGCTACTGCTGTGCAGGTATCATGGATAAGAAAAGCTCTACAGGTACATGTTGAAAAATCTATTCAAGGTAGCAACAATTTTCTTATTTTAAATTTTAATTAAAAGCATTCAACGGCCATAAGCTACAGAAGTCAAGATCTGAATGTTTCAACTTCATCAGAAAAAAAATAATTTGTGGTTTCTGCTGATTCAGCAGACTGTCAACAGTAACTATCTAGCTCGGTAGAGTCTTGCCTACATCTTGGAATACTTTGTATTATAATTTCACAATTAAATGAAATACATGCTCTTTTGTTCAACCACAAGAAGCAGAAGTGTGCACACTAGTAGAGAGCAACTAAAAACAGCAGAAGCAAACAGTAAACCTGGCATCAAATGCATACTTTAAAAGAAGGCTGAGGAACGGGCACAAACTGAAGTTATTCCTATGCCTTGGAACATGGAAGATTCTTCTTGCAGTAACACTGAAAAGTCTGGACAACACTATCTCCAAGCTGTGTTGTATCACCTGTGTCTGCAAATCCATCGTTCTCTCTCTCTCTCTCAAAATAGATATAAGCTATTCTCCACCTGAAAGGAGTACTGAGTTCAGAGGTCCCCCTCTGCTGTGGTCCTAACCTTTCAGCTTCAAACAGCCACAAAACTTACTTTGAAAACTACTGTTCATCAAGAAAAATCAGAAGTAGAAGAAGCTTTAGCTGATGGAGTATTCAGAGAGCACCTCCCTCCCTCTCCCCATTTTTCCCCTGCAAGGGCTACTTACAACTGTGGAAAGCAGCCAAACTGTAACACAGGAAAAGGTTGTTATTCAGAGCAACACTCAGTAATACAAAGGGTTCCACAACACAGGAGAAACCGCAGATCTAAAAGGCTTCCCACCTCCCACCGAATTTTAAGATTGGTATCATGCTCCTACAGCAAGGCGTTGTGTTGCAGGGCATGGAGCAACAAGTTATTGGCTGCTGCCGAGCCACGGGCAGGCACCAATCCTCAGCATACACTGCACCCCAGCAGCCACCAGCAGGCAACGGAGCCCATCAAGCATGTTCTCTGCAATTACGATGACCGTGCTTCAACCTATGAAATTAAGACATGAATTAAAGCTGTGAGAGTATCAGCGAAATGTTCTTCGCTCTTTCTTAACAGGAAATGTACATACTCCTTATTAATGGGATTATTTATTATTTTTTTTGTAGGGCTGATGCTTGAATCAGTTTTCCATTATTTTTTGAGTGAAATTTTTTGAGAGCAGTGAAAATCTAAGGATTTAGGCATGAAAAATGACTATGTGCCTCTCACCACCAGCCAGCTGCTGGAGTGAAGATTTTTCCCCAACACACTTGGGAAAAAAAAAAATCCATCATAATTGACCAGATAAGATATTAGGAGGAATCAAAATAAAGCTGGAAACAATTTGGTCTCAGATGACGACCTCTGTCTAATGTAAAACAGCTTTATACCACTAAAGTAAAACTATACTCTGTAAACAAGCCATATAGTAACTGATTAAAACTGTAATTTTGCCTGTAGAGCTGCAATTACAGTGGCGACTTTGGTTGTAGAGGGTAAGACTCCCTAACATCCCTAACTGACATCGCTGTGCTGGCAGAAAGCTGTGAATAGCTGTAGTGCTGTAAACTCTGCCAGAGGACTGTTACCCATTACCAGAACGCAACGTGACATGCCTTTCATGGGATCATCACAGACGAAGGTGGAAAAATATCCTCTCTGTTCCCCTGTGAATAAATGACAAAGCTTTCCAACACATTAGATGAGCTGGCTTGCTATGCTACCACTTAAAGGCTCCACAAAAGAATGGTGCAGAGAGGCAGCTGAAATCAGAAAATATCATACAAACATCCATTATTCTTAAAATAATGGGCTCCAGGAACAAAATTGTTTAAAGTGCTGTCTTTGACATACTTAACATACCTTAAGCCAGACTTCCAAGTAACCCGTTACTATTTTTACATCTCTCTCTTTACCACAAAACATCCTTTCCTAAATTACAGGTTTAACCATGCCCATGTTCAAGGGACTACTGCTCCGTTCTCTTTCCAGCAACAACTCACATGACCCAGTGCTACACACTTAGCACTGCAGCAGAGCCTCCTTTTCTGACCATCTGCTTGTTGAACTAATTCAAACTCTTACCAGTTTTACCTACAAGAAAAGACACTCCAAGCTTCAAGAAGACAGGTACAGCTTCACCAGGGGAGGGGGAAAAAAGGCAGCACAAAGAAGCTAGTCTAACAATGAGAGAAATGTCAAGAAATAGAAATGTCAGATCCCTTAGGGTGGAAAAAAAAATATTCCAACTCCAGTTCATCTCCAAGTACTGTATTTTGTAATGAAATTACACTCTATAGTCTTCCCTCAGGGAAAACCTGTTCCAACTTATCAGACTGTTGTTTTTTAAAAGTTCAAAACAAATGCAAGAACATCTATACAGCATTCATGCTGTAGCTGTCAAGAACTGCATTTAACTCTTTGCAAGCAAAAATATGTGAAACTTGCCACCAAAACCTGCAAAATGGCTCAATATGGAAATAGTTCAAACTATCTTTATGCTCCCCAGGTGCTTCCCACTTATGGCATCTTTCCTCTGTTTTTTTAATCACTCTTCAAAATGTCCCAAACAGTTTGCTTAGCAAATCCAATGCTCTCCTGAATCCTCCAAAAGCCTTTGCGGTGCAGTCAGGTAGGATGGTGTTACTCGTATCTTTGGCAGAGCCAGCTCATGACTCTGCTAGCTTGCCTTTTTTTCTTTTAAAATAAAACCAAACCCCCAGGCTCATTCACACCTAGGAAAACTGGACACTGATCTACAGCTGCAATATGGAGGTGGTGATGTAAAACAAGTACGTAGTAGTTGCTTCCCATCCCCTGAAACATTTCATTCTGCATACAAACAGCAGCAGATCACCCTCATTTCAAGCACTGCCAGATGCCTTCAGCACAGCTGGGATACAAGGTGGCTGAAGCAGCTGTGGTTTGTTCTGCAGTGGCATGGCCATGAGGTAATGCAACAGGAATTTTCACAGACAGGCCTGGGCTCTCCCTGGCACACACCAAAAGGGTAAACCAGAAGAGACATCCTGAGTGCTCTCAGGCACAAAATCTTCTGCTATCACAGTGTTTCACACCATCAAGTTCTATACCATAAACCAGAAAACTACAAAAAGTCAAAACTCTCTTACGAACGCCAAGCATTTGCTTACTGGCCAGGTCATTTGTGCAAAATGCTACAGTCTTCAGTCACCTCATGCAACGAAATCCTTATTATTAAAGGCAAGATACTGCAGAAGTTTGTGTTGACTCAAATGAAACTTATTTCTTTATGGGCATATCTACTTGAATGAGCTCGTACAGATACTACAGGAGGAATAGGGTTATTAGCTCAAGCACAGAAGTGTGCTAGGCAGTAACGTGACCTCCAGGACGCAGCTGGTGTTGCCTCCAGCCACTCAGAGGTTGGGTAGAGCAGACATTATCATCCACTTGCATCCATAAAAGACATATTTCTATTTTCCATGTACACTATTGAGAAAAGGGGCTTTAGCAGAAGAACGCTCCTTTTCAGATTTACCACGGGCATATTAAATGGGTCTGTACAGAACAATGACCACACAGCTTTTAGAGTTCAATGTGTGTCTTCTATGATCAGGTGAGAAAACTGGTATCATTCTGTTAGCTTGCTTACTTTCTGCCTGGCAGTATTAGCAAACTTGGTCAAATTCAAATAAGAAAAATTTGTATTTTGGTAGCTTTGTCAGTACTACATGTCTATACAACAGACAATGCATAAGGCAGTAATGAACTAAGGTTCTTCTTTTGCAAATAAAAGCACCAAACAGAAAATAAAAAATAAAATCAAATTCTAAATCAAGGAGGTCTATGAATTTGCTTCCCCCTATTAAAGAGAGAAGATCTAATTGATTGGGTACGTACTGCTCATGCACCAGTCCTCATAGCATCCAGGCTTTTGCAAGAGAGAGCAAGATGAGGATCCAACATTGGCAGAGAAGCTGCTCTGATCAACACATTTCAAGACCAAATACACTGTGGTATGTCCAATCTTCTCTATCACAAATTCCTTTAAGACTTTAAAGTGACCAATAAGCCTGTGAAATAACTTCAAATTGACCCTCTACAGACACTACTGCAGGCCCAAATCCATTGCCGTTGAGGCCAGGAGAGCCTCTCTCTTTCCTTCCCAAACGGCCCCTGCCATGTCTGCTTTCACCTGAGAGCCACAGCCTCCAATTTAAACATAAAAGAGCACATTTCCAGTTATTTCTACAGTATGCTTAGTTACTCACAAAATAACAGGCAAAAGACTTGTATCCATTTAGTTAATTGTTTACCTTGTAAAGTTTAATTACTTTTGTTCATATAAATGAAATTTATGTCTTCCTTCCTGCTGATAAATTAAAAAAATGCTTGTTTGTTGGTTGGTTTTTTTTCCTGGTTATTATTCTTCTGTCTCATTATTCTTAAGGAATTGTACTTTATTAGCAAAATCAGTTGTACGGGTTAGTTGGATATTTTTGGAGCAACTATTCATTATGTTTTAATATTTTAAGATTTTTATTCTCTTCTTTAAAACCATTTACAAGCTGGAAATGTTTACTAGCTGCCAACTGAATGCATTTAGTTACCAATGAAAACCTCAACTCCCTTAATTCAAAGCCAGCAGGAAGGTTTAATTTAATTTCTTTGATAACACCAAGCATGCTCACTGTAATGACAGTGGAAAAAAAATGTAAATGAGTACAATTGAAGATACTACAGATCATAAATACTATTTAAGAGCTGCAAGGAAAAAAGCTGTCTTGCACAGATCTCGTAGGCAAAGGCAGTAACTTGCACCTACAGGCTGAAAATGCAAACAAAACAAAACAAAAAAAATCATGGAATGGTTTGGGTTGGAAGGGACCTTGAAGACCATCTAGTTCCAGCCCCCCCGCCAGAGGCAGGGACACCTTCCACCAGCCCAGGTTGCTCCAAGCCCCGTCCAGCCTGGCCTTGAGCACTGCCAGGGATGGGGCAGCCACAGCTGCTCTGGGCAGCCTCTGCCAGTGCCTCACTGCCCACATGGTAAAGAATTTCCTCCTTATACCTAATCTAATTCTGCCCTCTTTCAGTTTAAAACCATTCCCCCTTGTCCTATCGCTACAGGCCCTACTGAAATGTTTCTCCCCGTCAGTACTTAAAGGGGGCTTATAAGAATGAAAGGCCACTGTAAGGTCTCCCCGGAGCCTTCTCTTCTCCAGGCTGAACAGCCCCAACTCCCTCAGCCCGGCTTCCTAGCAGAGGTGCTCCAGCCCCCTGACCACCTTTGTGGCCTCCTCTGGACTCGCTCCAACAGGTCCGTGCCCTCCTTATGTTGGGGGTCCCAGAGCTGAATGCAGGTCTGCAGATGGGGTCTAACCAGAGAAGAGCAGAGGGAGATCACTGCAATGCGTTTGATGGTGGTTGCAGGTCTGCAGTTAAGGGTAAATCAATCTTCCCAAGTCCTCAGCAAGGTACAGGATGCTACTGGAGCAGCAAGCAGTGATGAGACTCCTTTCAAAAACTAGCACAGAGCAAATGGGGAGCAAGTACTGTCCTTCTGTCTTCAAGGAAAACACCAACCTCTCTACAACTTGAAAAGAAAAAGGCAAACCCTTTCTGACCTCCAGTCTTCACTGCATTTAAATAAAACTGTTTATGGGTGTTTGGAGATATAAAAACCAAAGTCTCAGTCCGCCATTAATATTTTAATTGAAAACATGAATATTCATGATCATTTTGTTTCTTCAGAGGACAAGATAGGATCATTAAATAATCCCAATACGTAAATGTGTTACTATCATGACACCTTGCCTTCATCTACATTACAAAACCAAGGCATTTTTAGCTCTTTCATTATTTATGTAATTCTGATTCTTTTGGCTTTTTTTTTTTTCCTTCTAGACTAACTAGAGCACTTTCTCAGTTACAGGCTCGGTAATTACGGACTATTTCAAAGTCATCTGCCTCTCCCGACTTTGGCAGTTTCAGAGGATTATTTATTTAGGGGCTGTTTTGGTATGATGCATCTTCTGTTTCCAAGCTGATTTCAACAGCACCGCAAACACCTGATATTTGCCACAAGCCCAGGAGAATGCAGGCAAGCACAAATTTTTTTAACAATTTCCTAATTTCTCAGACTTCAACAATGCTTCAGTAACAAAAATGTTTCTATGAAAGACAACAGCAGCTGCTTTCTAAAATGAATAAATTTCTTTAATTTGCAGCTATAAGCAACAACAGAAAACTCTGGATGATTCCAGCAAGTCTTCCCTGTAATTGCCTTGAACTCCCCCCATCTAAATACAAACTGAACTGAAAACCTAAAGCAGGTCAGATGAGGACAAAATACTGGAAAGGATTTCCAGGGTCATTAACTTCACCTTTCAACTCCTCTGAATACAACCACCTGCACCTCCCTTGTCATACCTATCTCAAGCTCAAACCAAGTTTCTTCCCTTCACTGTTCAGACCTCACTTGTTAGAAACCTTTTTCCAATTTCCAGATTAAATTTCTTTTTGGCCAGTTTATTCCCATATGTGGCAACACCATTTTTCAGGCAATAGCTCTTTACCACCCTCCAAAGTGCCAAATACCTTTTATAGGCAAGTATATCCCCCTTGAGACTACTTTACTCCAGCATGAAATAGTCTTTTTCACCATTATAAGCAGCCAGAAACTACATCCAATATTTCAAATTACTTCTAATCAAAGACCTGTACAGTGACATTAATAGTTTCCAGTCACTGCTGGAAATACCCTGCCTGTGTCGCACTTGCCTTTTTCTGAGCAGCAACACTTTGGCAGCTCACAATCATTCTGTAATCAACTAGTACCACTTATCCTCCATCTTTCCCAATTGATTAGCTTCTAGTTTAGAGCTGATTTCTCTTACCAATCCCCAGATGCATGACCCTGCATTTAGTGCTACTGAATTTCATCCCCTTTATTTTACTCCAGTTCCTAAGGTCATCCAGCTTTTGTAGGTTATTTCATCACCACCACCACGGTGGCCATCACCATAAGGAATGAAAGTCATTGAAATATTTCCTAAAATGAACATAATGAGAAAGCACAGTCCTGGAGGCCAGTGAAAGACATCAGGTAGCAGTCTGCCAGTTAAATACATCATTTGAGAACTGTATTTCATAGAACTTCCACTAATTTTGCATAACGTGACCTCTTACAGAATTGAAGGCTCAAATCGACAGCAAGGGAAGGACAACTCAGATAGGAGTGAGCAGCTGTTGACAAAGGGAAACCATTCCCAAGAATACACTACCACTACAAAAAATTCAAGCAGCTGTTGAAAAGTACTT
Source organism: Falco punctatus (assembly GCF_963210335.1). Lineage (NCBI taxonomy): Eukaryota > Metazoa > Chordata > Aves > Falconiformes > Falconidae > Falco > Falco punctatus. The sequence goes on from NC_137585.1 coordinate 62,175,056, forward strand.
CTGGTTTTAAAATCAAGTAAGTTTGGGAACAACAAATCCCGCAGTAAAAGCCAGTACTGTTGCGAATAAAGCATCCCAGCAGATAGCTCCAAGGTGCAACACAGAGAAAAGCAGATGCTTAAAAGCCTTCCATTGCCCTTGGCTCACCTGAAGTGACCTTCCTACTTGGAATATTTTCTACATGAAACCACTTAGCCACTGAGATGCAAGTGACAGTCATGGTGGTTGCTACACATCTGAAGCACTTCAAATCTGGACTGGTGTTACTGGACTTTCTTGACATGGGTTGAGCATGGCAGTCTGATGATATGGATGTCCCGCTAGGTAAACCAGATGGGTACATTCTTTTCTTCCCTTTGGCTTTATTTGGTCCATTTCAATAGCGAGGGGAAAAAAAGTAACTTTAAAAAATAATTAACCTCTCCATTTATTTTAGAAAACCAAAAGCAGTACAATGAAACAGACCAGTCTTTGCTGCAAGTCTGACTTTATCACAGAGCCATCAGTCCCATGACTGACTACCCAAAACAGTAGATCAAATAATCTGGAGCAGCTACGCTGGGGAAAAAAAAGAATCAGAAGCACTTGAGGCAGTCAAACCACAGAGCTTCCCAGCACTGTTCAGAGAGCTTTCAAGTCCCCTCCAATACAAAGGTACTTACCATGGATACCATGGAAAGGGGCCAACAGCTGCTGTCTATTTGTGCTGTCTTGCCAATGCCTGCGATCATTGCTGAAGCTGGAACACTGACATTTCCTGAAGAGTTTAATCGTGTCTGGTTTGGCTTTCCTAATCGGTACCACAATAACAGATCCTTCCTGGCATGTATCAAACAAGCATGGGTTCCAACACCTGCACAGGTTTTACTCAAAATGGGTATTTTTATACATCACTTCTTTACCTGAAGGTGACTATCACCTTTGATAACCCCAGCACATATACAAGTCTTGGAGGAAGCAATGAAAAGCCGTTTGAGTTACTCAGGCTTTTAGCAAAGGTGCTCATGCAAAAGTGGGTTACGGCATGTCTGTAACTACTGAAATCAGCTGGGTATAGAGATGCCCAAAAAGGTATTGAACAAGCTGGATCTGCAGGAAAGAAGCAGGATGGTCAAACGCAGTCCACACTGTTCTCCAGATCTGCCCATGAGCTAAGCAAGCTTCTCTCTGCCTGGCTGTGCTGTGCCATGCCGACATGCTGGTCTTCCCAGGAGTGTCTCAACAGCACACTTCATTTCCTAACATGGGAAATCTCTCATACTTTTAACTGCTATGATCAAAAAAAAAGCCGTGAAGCACCAGGAAAACACAAAAATATTCTCATCTCCCAGCTGGGGACATAGTTCAGTGTGTTTATTTCCAGGCTGCCACCAGCAAAATTTCCTTCGGGTGATGCAACTGTTGCTGATTTAAGTATCCAGTTCTGGACTGTGGCACTTGTTCAGGAGCCACTTTGAAATATAAAGTCCTTAACTTCCAAAATATAGCTTCAAAGAAAAATTAAAAAAGCAGTTGAGAGAAGCACCAAAGATTACTTCCACCTGCTCCAATATTCTCCCACTAAATGAAGAAAAACACAGGGACTGAAAATTCTAAGTCAAAGATGAGGAGCAGCAGCACTGAGGAATTAATCAATGAAATGAAGTGAAAAACAGAGAAATGGAGTTACAGTTCTTTTCAAAACAGCAAAATCCAAAAACATATACAGAAAGGAAAAGTAGTGAGAGTTGTCAATGAGCTCTGGTCAGAGACATCTCGGTATTTGAATCTACCTGCATCTCCCACCAGCAGATGGTGCAGACCGTGCCAAACTTATGCATCCTCTGGCCTGTTTCACTCACATATTTCAATCACATAGTCCAGCCATATTGACTTATTCCTCCAAATACACGCATATATATACACACATATGCACATCAGTCCTTTCTCCACCCCACCCCCCACTAATTAAGTCAAGCACACTACGCAACCATAGCAAGATGTTAATTTACTGATTTGATTTAAATGTATCCTAGCTACGTCAATCTCCTCCCTCTAGATCATCAGAACAACCTTCACTCCTTTAAATAAGGCCGGGGATGCAATAATTTCCTTCACCTTTTCGCATATGCAGATAGGAAAATTATCCAGACATCCATCAGAATGTCTTGCAACAGCAAGAAACTCATTTTAAGCCACTTTGCCGCATATGCGACCTGAATACACAATCTGATCCAATGCAATAAACTTGCTGAAGATTATTACATCCCTCACCACAATGCCTGGCAGCGCAAAAGGAAAAAAAGCATCTGAAATAGAAACAAAAAGATTGGTCCATCCTTGTCCACACGTGCTGGCTGACACTCCCTCTTTTGCAGCAGACTCTATGCCAGAACCTGGATGCATTCTGAAAGACTATGAGAACATAAAGCACGTCATATTACTGACATGTAGGAACGGTACATGAATCCAGCTGTACATGGACAGAAACGTGCCACAAATCCACATTACTTTCCTCATCAAAACACGAGGGGAATGAAGGAATCTGTAGAAAGCAAAATAGTATATTTCATACCACAATAGCATTCAGAGTTTGTGGGATCAAAAGTCAACCCAGAAAAGGCAACAATGTCAAATGCTTCAAAGTAAAAATTAGAAATAAGTGTGTAAAAGTAAGTACATCTTCCTTACAAGTTGGTTTTACAAAAGACTTGTAAAAAATGATGCAGTGTACAGTAGAAAAAGTATCAAATTCACACCCTGCAGGTCAGCTAACCCATCCTAAACCAAGGTCTGCAGGCAATTTGTGGTCCATGAAATTCAGATGGGTCACGTAAGCTGACTTTCCTAGTTTGCAGCTACTAAACTGCAATAAAGAGATGCCATAAATAAACTGACTACTTTCCCACCACCTCTTTTTTGCAACTCTGGAGCTGTCACAGGACTGTTAAATGACTGAAGACCATCACTTGGGGGGGGAACACCCACCAAACAATATTGAGAAGTTCTTCCAGCAATAAAGATAAAAATGAAATTTATGACTGACCCAAATGCTATTTCTTCATAGACGATATCTGCCAGCCCTCGCAAAAACTACAGACCTAATATTTCCGCTCTGGGCCATATGTGCCATTCTCAGGCAAAAATAAATTTGTTAACAGGTCTGCAATAGCAGTTGGCGCTTGCTTATGCCAGTCTGTACTAACATCTTGAGACCTTCTTTAATAAGAAAAAAATTTTAAAAAGATAATGTTTCAGGAAAGTATAAAACCAGCAAAACATGCCTAAGACTTAGGGGAGAAAAAACCCCAGTAATTCAAGGAAACACTTCGAATTCTTCTACTAATAGACAACAGAAATGTTGGCAAAGTTTGTTGTTCATAAGCTTAGGGATCATCCAAGGGTCCTGAACATTTTAAACATTCAGTGTGACCATCTGTCATTGACATAGTCACTGAACAGAACGAGCAATTACTGAAGCCCTTCTCAGACATAATCTGTCAACCATATCTAGTTTGGCTGCCAAGAGAAATCAAGTTAAGGACTATGAAAGCAGACTGCCCTTATGGGGAGTGAGACCTCTCCACCTGAGAAGGTCAGCAGTGGCTGGGAAGCAACAAGCACCCAAAAATCCTGCAATAGTCCTCTGGTGCTCATCAGGTTGTGCACCATGTTTTTGTACCTGCTGGTATCTCATGCTCCGTGTCCTGTTCTGCACAGCAACAGAGGATAAGCAAACCACACAGAATAAGGATGGTTGCAATAAGGACTTGGTCAGAGTTTACAAACATGTTGGCAGGTCACCCAGGAGCAGCAAAAGCAGCCAAGTGCCCAAGTTTAGCGCTGAACTTGTCTTAAGGGCTTCACAAATATGACCCATCAGAATCATGTGCAGACAGACTCTGCCCTACCTTCAGCACAGCTACACTGATAGGCTCAGGGATACGTTTAAACTGCAGAGAACTGACACATCTTCTAATAAGAAGAACGAGCACTGCTGACATTCCTAACTGCTTTCAAGTTTTGCCTCACAAGCCCATGCTCCAACATAAAAGGAGAAAAAAAATGCAGCAGACTACAGAACAAACCTTTTAAGTAACCTCTGAACCCTACAAAACAAAAATCCCAACATTTCCTCATGGAAATTCACAAAGCTAAAGGTATTCACAGACCTTAGGGCTGGAAGGATCATTAGATCATTTAGACCAGCCTCTTCTAGCTAAGAGTCCATTCAGTTTTACTCAATAGCTTGTTTTTAACTAGACATCCAGGTAGCATCTAGAGATGATTCAGCCAGGCAGAGAACCGATCTCCCCCCTTACTTTGCTGTAGTGCTACATCAGCTCATGTTCAAAGACTGCATCTAGTTTGATTATATCTCACTTCAGCTTCAAGCTACTCTTTTCTTACATCTTTGTGCACCAAAGAAAAGAAAGAGTCCTTCAGTACTCTTTGTAGTACCTTTGAAGGTACTTCATCTTCTTTTCATTAATTTTTTTTCCCCTGGAGACAGTAGAGGACTCTGTTTTCCGTATTCTTTAACTGTAATTAGCTCTCCTCTGTACCTGTCCAATTTTTCACCATTATTTAAAGAGTGCAGGGAGCAGTCTAGGTGTAGGATCAGTATGACTGCTTAAGTCTTCTTCAGAGTTGCTGCTTTCAGGAAAGAGTGTTTACTCTCAGTCCTCCACCATGTAAAATTTTATTACTGGTTGAACAAAACTGGTATCAGAACAGACAACAATTCATAAAGGTGTAAGATCATTCTCCATGTCACAAGTTGCAGCATGGAAAATTCTGATTGAATTTCAGGGCAGGGGAGAAGGAATCTTTGAGTGGTGAAGCACAGGAATCTCCATCTTTGGAGATCTTAAGAACTCAACCGGACAAAGTCAGAGCAACCTGATCTAACTATGCTGAGCAGCGCACAGGACCAAAGACCTCTAGAAGTCCCCTCCAACCTTGTTTTGGTTGGATAATAAGTAATAATTAAATATTATTTTATTTAATAACTATGACAGATATAAATATACTATGACAGAAAATAACTATGACAGAAAGGCTGAGCAGACTCCTAAAGCCATCCTGAACCAAGACAACAAGAAGTCCATGTGGTACCCAGGATGCTGGAGACACCATGGCTAACATGGCTATAGCTATCTTCTACTTATTTGGTCAGCAGTCAGCTGATGGAGCAGCGTGTCTGTGCTGACTAGCCACAGGAGCACACTGTAGACAAAGGATTAGAAATGTAAATCCTATGATATAGGTGTCAAATTAGAGTAACCTCAAAACCTGGAAGGGAACTGTTAACCAGATGCTTTCATCTGGCTCAAAGTCCCTATGTAGCAACAGTGGGAACTGGCATCGCTGCCTGTTTCTGCCCAGCAGTGACCAAATAAGATGCAGTAAAAACATAAAAGAACATACTAAATCGGTGCAATATGGTGATTACTCCACTGTATGAACCACGAGCAGGACATGAAGGATATCAAGCCCTTTCTGAAGCCCTGTACTGGCAAGGTCACTGGACTGGCTATCTAGTAACTCCAGTTAATGAATTATTTTAACCCTAGGCACAAAATACACAGTGAACAACTACATCCCATACCAATTCCCAATAAAGACCTCACCAAAGATCTGTATGCTCATTAATTATCTGATGTTACAATATATCTTGCTCTGAACAAACTATCAGCACTGCTGTGAAGAGCCAAAAGAGGTGCTGTAAGAAGCAGATGCTACTGTGAAGCCTCTGAAACCAAGTTTTGGAGAATAAAGGATCCAAAACGGAAAGAATTCAGTGTCCAAGCTTCTTAAAACATACATTCCGACAAAGTTTTTTTAGAAAATATATTTAATGGGCCTAATAGTTACAATAAAAGTGGTAAAGGAAAGCACCAAGGTAGAGAAGGTGGAAATTGGTAACATGACTGTGCAGTGGTTAATGAACTAAAGGAGAAAAAAATAATTACTTATGCTGAAAGCAGAACTTCTGGACTGCAAAAAGGTAACTAATCAAAATCCTTATGGGCGAGTTAAGGAGATATTCCTACTTATTCTTTATTCACAACTGCACAAAAGTTAATGTGCAAAAAAGATGCTGATGGAACTAGAGATGGAAGTTATTACGAACACACAGGAGAATCTGATACTCTTGATCACTGGAGGAACAGAATGTAATTTGATCCTGCATATTTCAGTGCAGCCAGGTGCTAATAATTTTTGCCATGAGGTAAAGACTGCATGGCTTGAAACTTTAGAAGACAAATTCAAGTATATCCATCAATCACAGAAGGACTCGGGACCACCCAGTGGATGCAGCCATAAAAGCAAACGTGATCCAAGATACAGCAGGCGTACTGTTTCCAGTAAGGTCAAGAGGAGAATACTATGAATATTTAAGGAACCAGTGAGACACCATCTGGAATACCAATTCAAAATGAGAAGAAACTGGAACAGACACAGAAAGACAGTTCAGAAGCCAGAATGATCAGCACATCTTACAAGAAAAAAAATTGATGGTCTGGTTAACTAAATAAAAAGATGGGGAAAGTAAATATAAGAAAAGAGAAGAAATTATTTAAAGACAGTATTAAACCATGAAATGTAATTTGTCCATTACAAAATCCAGATGGAATATCAAAGTAACATCTTTAAATGTTAAAGCAGAGACATTCTAGACTGTTTCTCAGTAGGAGGACAAAGCAAAACAGAGTCTTGATAAATGTGTTCCTTTACTTGCATGGTTCATTGACTGCAGTGACTGGAAGATGACTGGATAACTCAAGTAGCCTTTCCAATCCTGACTTCTTCTAGTTAGAGATGACTAATGGAAATAATAAATAGTCTCTAACAGCCTCATTCCTGCAGAACTTTGCTACATCTCTCCAAGCTAATATTCTTTCACAACTATTATGATATGTCAGCTACCAAAACAATGTCAAGAACTTGGCAAGTACTACATGAGGAAGAATATTTTTTAATCAAGTAATTAAAAATGGTAGTATCAATATCTAGGAGCCTAGATGTTGATCAGAACATTAGTGTGCTTGTCATTGTGTAGTGACAAAAACATGTGTGAGCCCCCTGGAGTTAACAAAGGACATTTAAGGCGAGAACAGATGGATGCAGAGTAGAAAGGATGAACATGGTAACTCTCAACTCCTTAGCATGATAGGCGGGGGTCTCAGAACAACACAGATCTAGCAGTTTCCAATGATTGTTTTTGTGGCACCTGATACATCTTCTAAATTGGCTCATTTATTACAGAACTGACTTTAAAACAGCTTTCAAACACCCCCCCCCCCAACTTGCATTTTCTCACTGCCTTATGGAACTTGGATTTTAACTGAAAAGTACATCAGTAAATTGGCATCCCCTACTGAGAGAGATAAGAGCTTCAGTCGCTAAATAAAGATGCTGAAACAGTGACAGGTATTTCTGAAAGCTCTTTTGAAAATTCCTTTACAAACAGTATTTATTTGGCTAAAATACCTGATCAGTGCAGCACTTCTGTAATATGAGTGTTTGCAAAGTGCTTTAGTTCTTTAGATAAAAGGTGCTACAGAACTATTAGTATCGTCTGGAGAACTAGTTTCCACATACATGTTAAAGGCATTTGTCCCCAGCGAGGTCTAATTTCATGGCATTTGGGCTTATTTCGAAATCTTTATCCTTGAGTTATCCAGGTACTCAAGGCACATGTGAAAAACACATTAGGTTGGAAGCAAGTCTCCAAAGCAATAGAAAAATCTTTTCAACAGAAAAGCTAATGCCATAAACTGCATTTGCACGGACCTGTTGACAAGGAGACTAATAGCTTCTCAGAAGAAAGCACTGCACCGATACACAAATAATTTCCTCTCCTTAGTGTGCAATCATCTGCTAGGTTTTGTTACCGAGGTATTTACAGCTGTGCTCATTCTGCAAAGCAGCTTCCACCAGATTGTGTTTTTCCTACCGGAGGCTCAACATTTCAACTATTAAAGAGTTAACAAGTCTTCACCAAATAATATCTCTGCAGGTGTCAACTCCTTGGAAGCAGATAGGTCTAAAGGGCAGACACATCGTTATAATGAGAGAAAGATTAAGAGGGGGAGAGAAAAGGAGCCAGCATGAGGCATAAGAAGTGCTTTGATGAATGATCTAGCCCAGCATTAATGAGATCTGGTAATTTTACATTTCCAGAAAGCTATGGTCATTAGGACTACGAGGATCATCATTTTATTCAACTGGAACAGAGAAAAGTTTAGGACAAAAGCCAGCTCATCAAGAAATCGGTCTCCTCCTTTGAGTTAACACAGCTGTGATTTGCAACATTTCCCATCTCTGCCAGTACCCTGCATTTGTTTAGTTGCTCTTTTCAAAACACACTAGCTGCTGTTACTGCTACCCTCAGCAGACCAGACACACATTAGCTAATAACTGTCCAAGCAGATTCTGCCTCTTTGAGAAAGGAAAAAAAAAAAAAAAAAGGCACCATAATCTTCCCTGGCTGGAGAACTGTCTCTCTCAGTATATCTCCCATCAGCTAAACTCTGTAGCCTTTTGCTTATTGCAACGAGCTCATCTCTTTTCCAAAATTCTGAACCCTCAACTCTAACAAGATACAAGGGGTAAGAGCTCAACATCAGAGGTTTCTTTCTCTCTAAAATCTTCATGCAATTTGATTTTCAATTCCATAGTTTATTCCAGTAAAACCTGTGCTGTAAACCACAGCAAACACACAGAGGCAGATGTCACACACTAAGGATCAAGTTGTACAAATCCACATAAATATGAATTTTAAAGCCTTGTGAAAATCGTGACAATGCTTTTTCTGTTATTTTCAGCAGCAAACCCAAGCTCTGTAAAGCGATTTGTATGATGAACTACCTCCAAATACTCTGATGTGGTTTTAGTTTTGTAAAAAAAACTGTTGAACTTAGGTAGCATCAAAGAGCTTAACAAAAGCCTCATCCTTGGTGTGGTTACATAGCCTCTGCACTTAAGACCCAATGCCCAGAAAGGTTGAATTGGGGAAAACGAACAGGACAGAAATGGACTTCAACACAAACAACAGGATGAAAATCCAGTCCCTCAGACTGTACCTCCATAAATACCATGGTGCCACAGGGCAGAGCACAGCCCCTGTGACATCTTTGGGGCATTCTTTGAGTGTCCGTTCCAGGCACTGTGAAGGGTCTCATGTTCATGTCCCTGAATTCCCTTTGATGTCTAGTCTTGCACACACAAAAAAAAAAAAACCACATAAAAAAAACCACAAAAACCCCTCTTTTCCCTCAGCCATGACACTATACAACATACCAGTTTGATCAATTTGTAAGCAACTGTCTCCCTTTTTCAGTCTTTTTTCATGTTCTCTCCATTCAAGAAAGCACTGAGCTGATGCTCTACATGCTGTAGTAGTTCACACCACACGCCACCCTCGCACATCTTCACACAAGCAATACTACAACACACTGTATTAAACGACAAGTAATCATAAAAAAAAGCCCTCTGCCAAACCTTGACGCTTTTTTACTGCCCCCACTCACTTAAAACCTAAGATTCATTCTGAATGATCCACCTTTTTATGAATATAAATAATCTTGAACAAATTTGTGTGTTTTGATTGACACGAAGCCTTCTGAGATGGTTTTGCTGCCTCACTAGCACCATTCCTCTTTATAAATATTTATACACAATTTTCATTTTTTAACTAATTCCAAATATTCACACTTATTTTAGTTGAAGCTTCCCGTTATCTTGAAAAAGAATTTTAACTGATCTTTTGCTTAATATGCTTTTTTTTGCCACAGCACAAGGATAATGATGTTCATCCCTGAGAAGCAATGCTAAATAGGAGTCCTCCACACCACCAGTCACCTAACATGAATTTGCTCCTACACTCCCACACTGTGCAGCTAACAAACAAAGTGTTTTAAAAAAATTTTAAATAAAATACAGAAAAAGCACATACTACCAACAAATAAGTTAAAATAATTCCTTAAAAAAAAAAATCTTCTTTCTCACAGCATTTGAGTATTCAAAAGTAACAATTTTTGCTTTGGCAATTGTTCCAACCCAACCCCAAGAAAATTCAATTATTACAAAAGAATTAAGTTGGTATCTGTTTCTCACAGGCTGGCTCAGCTCCTATCTTACATTAAACACTTCTCAATTTGGTCCTTTTGGAGTTTAGCCAGATTTCAGAGATCTGCAACATCTGATCACCTGTTCTGGCATATCCTTCCTTTTCTGTATGTTCTTCTGCCTCCCCTTTAGAGAATTTTTTTTTCTCACTAACATCTGTGCCACCACCTTCCTTTAATAACATTAAGGCACATCACTTGTATGATGATTTACTAAGTATGAACTGCATTCTTATTGGTATTATACCTTCTTTCCCCAAACTCACCATGTTCTCCTGAAGTTTGGAGTGTTCATGGGTGGTGCTCAAAAAACATCTGTACACATGAAAACAAATTTACAGCCTTCCTTCTCTAGGCTGCTCTTCTGCATCATTTTCATTCCCTTGACTTCATCCTACAGTCATTCCTCTCTTCCCTTTCAAATTTATTTCACAAGCCCATGCTTCGCCACTAACTATATTTGTAACAGCCATTTCACACTAGCTTTTCCATGTCTATTTTCCCCTTAAAATAAATGCATGGCCCATAAAAAGGCCAAACATGAATTAAATACCAAGCTCTTTCATTTTCCCCTCCCTTTTTTAAAAAATTCTTTTGTTTTCATTTAAGTAGTGTACCATGCTTCAAAGATGTAAATACCTGCCAGACCATTCTGGCCTTCTAATTAGATGCTAAACCAGTCACCCTCCTACCAACATCTGCTGCAACTAACCCAAATGCCCTGAAATTAAACATGAACCTCCATCACATGGGAGAATTTCTTTGGCAATCACAGAAACCAGCAACCACAGTGACCCAGCTGCTAGAGGGGTCACTTCTGTCCCACCTCAATGAACACCTACCATTTAGACCAGTGGTCTTCCAGCACACTCGATTTACTAATCCGATGCCTTCAAACCACTTCCTCTCCACTGAAGTAACGCCAGCTTCCCCTCAGTTTAGGTTTATCTACTCCAGCCTGTATCATCACCTGCCGTTTCCAAAGAAAAAGCACCAGCTGTTCTTCATCCCTCCCACAAACAGCTTAATCCTTCCTGGCAGAAGAACAAGCTGGTAGTAAAACTGATCATTAACAAGTTTCAGCTGGAAATTAGAAAACAGCTTCTCCCCATCGGGAACAGCAAGGATCCACATTACCCTTCCAATTGAATAGGGAGGTCAAATATCCCAGCCACCACCGCCACAGAGTTTGACAAGTTTACAAGCAGAATTGAAAGATTTCACCACTTAAGAAACATGCAGGAGCTGGATTCGGTGACACAGGCAGCCCTCCAAATCCTGTAATCTTAATTGGAAATATCAATCTCTAGGAGGGAAGCCAGTTAACAATATTTTATAAAATAATATATTCTACTCTGTCATGCAATTATACTCCAAAACTCTGAAATACACAAAAGTTTGTTTTCATTTTGTAGCAGTAAATATTTTGGCAAAACAATGTCACACACTTTGCCAGATGTTCCATCAAATGTTATTAAGTTTTTTAGTTGCTTGGTTTTTTTAAATATTATATGTAAATACATATTTGGCTTGCTCTCTGCACAGCTTTTCCCCCTTTTTCTCTGCATCCATCTTCTCTAAAAAATATTATTTTTCATAGTAACACATACTTCTTGTTAAATTTTTTAATTCGGGTATTGCAAAATCCAGGACAGATTATATGATTTTAACAATGTTAATACATGTTAACATATCTAGCTTTTTTCTAATATAAAGTGCATCTTTACCTTGGGAAAAAAAAAAAAAAAAAGGAGGGGACAAGGACAGAAAAAGCATCCAAACATGCAGTCAGTTTTAATGTTTTAAGTTCAACAAATGGCAAAACCACACAGTTAGTTAATTAGTAGCCAGGAAAGATGACCAGTGCTCTGGGGGAGAAAATAATAATGATGATGTTAACAACAGCAACCACCACCACCACCCAAGTTAGGCCATTCTGTGGGGTTTGTACTTTGAAGTCATTAATCTTCCACAGGTCAGTTTAAGGCCACAGTTGCATCTTGTAGCACCCTGTTGTAATCTAATTCTGCTCTCTCTGCCAATGGACAATATTAAGGCCATAAGAAAATGTCAACCAAATTCATTCTTTATATTATTTCTAAGGAACTATGAGGAGAGTAGTACTAAAACCCCACTGTTATATTCACATCTCAGCCAGACAAAAGAAGTCTGCTGAAAAGCATTTGTCCTTTCCCTTCTCACTGTTTAAAGCTAGGTTCTACTGTATAAACCACCCAGCACTGCCTGTTAACATGTTCAAAGAAGAGGGGAAAAAAACAGACTGAAAAGAATCTAAAAAGGGGAAAAAACATAATGTAAAGCAAACAAATCCAATAAACCAAGTTCCTGAACACCTTTTACACCCAGCCTCCATTCCCACAAGCAGCTGGAACCCATTGATGCTCAGGCAGTAAGAGGTGTCTACAAAAGGATGCTCTACCAGATAAACCCACTTCTCTTCAGGGCTCTTTGAAGGGGATGTGTTTGTGTTATTATTTACTTTTTAACATGAATTAAAAAAAAAAAAAAAAACCAACAACAACAAATGATACCAGGAAACCATAGGGAAAAGGAAATGAGATACTAAAAAGAAAAAAAATCCCCCCCCAGCTACAATCAGAGCCAGCTGTAGGCCAATTAAACTCAACAGTTTACAGATGTTCACAGGAGAATACTCATTCACAATTTAACTAAATTGATCCACTTTCTTAAAAAACTCTTGGGATTTGGTACACAAAGCTTACTTTTCTTTAGGGCTCTCAAAATAAAGTTTATAGCCCCTTTTACTCTAATGTATGCCAGCAAAATACTCCCTGGAAATGAGGAGATCAAACTTCATGTTTAACCCTTCCCTCCTGGCACCTCTGTGACTTCTCTTCCACCGCTTCAGGCCAGAGTATTGAGAAGTTCAGCTGAAACTCCAGAAATAATTTCTTTTTTGTTCACATCAGCCTCAACCATCCTCCTTCCCAGCAGAACCACACACCTCACTGATGATTCTTTCTATTATTAAATTTAATTAGGAAGGTATTTGGTCAGGCCACAGGGGGCCAGCAAGCAAAAAAAAAAAAGAAGGGGGGTGGGGGGAAAAAGAAAGAGGGATCAGTCAAGGAATTAAAGTTTAAAACCCCTATTAAGAGCCATAACAATTAATAATGGCATGCTAAGCTTTTACTTTTTTTTCCTGGACTCCTTAAGCAGTTAGATCAGTATGAGAATGGAGAGGCAGCATAATCTGCACTATCTGAACTACTTTGTATTAACACAGCTTTTCTTTCCTAGGATTTCTCCTGTTTTAACTGACTTACCCAGGATTAAGCTTAGTTTAACCCAGGACTTGGGTTTAATATTTTTTTCCTACCTCTTAAGACTCTTTTACAGAAATGCTACAAGTGAGATGTTTTCGTTCGCGTAAGAAGCCAGTATTAATAAATATTTCACAGTGGAGCACTTCCTATGATTTCTAAGTATTAACTAATCAGTCTTCACAATCAGTGAGGTTTTATAAGACATTAGCTTCATTATTCCTCTTCCACAGATAAGGAAATTATGGCTTTGGATACTTGAGTAGTTTATCTCAAAGAATAGTTAGACACAGCAGATGCAAAAGGTCAGCAACTGCCAACTCCATGTGTATTCCAGCAGACAACATTAGGACTTAAATACCAAAGTAGTCTACGTTCAACTTGCTTTAAGTCATACTGTCTAATGAGGGGTGTCAAGTCAAAGTTGATGCTCCTTAGAACTCAAAATATTCCCCATGCTGGTGCAGCTTTTGTTTGCCTGATGTTTTATGTAGCCAAAGCTTTTCGCTGCCATTACAAATCCATGTAACAGTTGTAAAAGACTTCTCCTCCTGAACAAACATTGGACCAGCGAGTGTCCCATGCAGCATTCTACTGACACTCTCACCTTAGAGAAAACAGCACAGCTATTTCTGCACAGCTCTTCCTGCAAGACCTCTTAGTGACTGCAAATGGAAAGGGGGCAGATGAGCTAAATATCTGCACATAGTGGCAACATGGAGGTGGAAGAACTGCTAGGAGGACCTACACCATGCCTGAACTATATTAGAAGTACCCATTGCTTACATTTAACAGACAGCAAGACACAAAATCTAGTTTAATGCTTCTCACCAGAGATAATTAACCTCTGAACCACATGGCACTAATTCACACAACTTCCATCTTGCCCATACTCCACATTACGTTCTGCTCAAAGCAGTAAGACAGCCTCACAATCATCTACCAAATACTCCACTGATGGACATTTAAGGGAACTGCAATGCTGCTGCAACTCCCCAGGATATCCCAGTCCCTTGAAGAACACCAGCATGCTGTACAGCCTCAACCGCCTCAGGAATGTTCATGTTAAGTCTCTTGAAATCAAGGTATCTGATTCTCAGAAATTAAGAGTTAATTTTTATATGCATGACCAGGCTAGTAAACAAATCTAGTGACAGATCTGGGGTGGGATAAAGAAGTGTGTACGGAGGACTCAATCCAACTTGAGAGATACACAGTTCCACTGTTAGCAAGACATGATGAACACTTCTGCTTGCTTTGAGTACTGTGGAGAACATCGAAGATATGAAAAATCAAGCCCAAAGTCTACAATAAAGATACCTTGTAATAAGTACATGCTATTTCCACTTCCAAAACCCATTTAAGGATTGACACTGAAACAGATGTGCTTCCTTTGCCCCTTCAGCTTCCCACACTGTAAAAGCCATAGATCTCCATACATTCCTTACAACATTTGCCCAAAAGACACCATCAAACATGGATGGTTTGAAGCTCTGCATCTCATCCCCAGCAAGTGGTTCCTGCTGACCACACTGTCCAAATTTTACTTGCTTTCCCCTCACTGTTTTTCTCCTCTGTGCAGCTGCTCACATTGACTTTTTTTTTTTCCTCCAGGAATTGCACATGTCTTTGCATCTTCTACTTCTCTCAGATATAGCTGATATGAGTCACATTAGTGGGGAGGGACAGACAGAACGATCATAAAGAACTCATTCGTTTATGGTAGCACTCGTTTCCTAGAAAATCAAGCTAAAACCATAAAATAGCTGCTATCAAGTGAATTTTAAATCTACATTCATCTTTCGGTCAGATAACATTCATTCCACTCACTTCTAAAAAGACAGTTGTTTTTTTTTTCCCAAATCAAGAGGATATTGAAGAAATTATCATTGATATACTGGTGATCAAATACCTGAAAGCACAGCCACGGTCTAGGTATCAATTTCAAATTTCTATCAGTCATCTTTCACGTAGCAGAAAATCATTGCTTCAGCAACACTGAGAGTGATGAACAGTTCAGAAAGAGAATAGACTGTGTATTTATGCGACAAGAGCATTCAAAAACACAAAATAATAAAGGAAAAAAACCTGTTTCCCCTCAAGTCCCACTATACAGGGGCACTCCTCTGGTTCCTTGCACGACAGATTCAAGTTGCATCACTTAATTCTTTTCTGCATATTCACACTCCACAGAGACAAACATTATTTGGAAAACAGAGTCAAGGAGAAAAGGAAATATATCACATGTATACTAATCTGCACTGCTGGGAGAATGGTCTCCCATTAACTACTCCTTAATTTCATAAATACTGAAGATGAACAAAATTTAGCACCAACATGAAACAGATTGATAGCAGTAAAAATTTCCTCATGCTAAAATTTACACAACATGAAACTTCATTAAACTTTCACAGCTTTATAGTAAATAGGTAAAAGTATTTTCACCCTTCTTTTCAGAGCACCACTCTATGTGTGTACCAAGGCACCACTGCACACAGCACAGAAAACATAAACTTACAATGTGATTTGTTTTAACTACCTCCTTCACAAATCCTTAGTGATTTACGATTCATATCATATGCATGTCACCTCTAAAACCCTCAACAGAGCTTAACCAACTCTTCTAAGGCAACAGGAGAACAAGGGAGCTTTTGTCATGTGATGTTCCTGTTGATGACTAAGACTTATAAGATGATAAAAATCTACTAAGAATATCTCTGAGTAACACTGTTCTATAGATAAGTCAAGTCTCTTAGCTGCTTCAAATTTTAACTCACTCTGCTTTTGCTTACTCCATTTCTTCCTCCCTCCTTGTTCTTCACAGAATCACAGAATCCTTTAGGTTGGAAGACTTTTAAGATCATCCAGTCAAACCATTAACCCAGCACTGCCAAGCCCACCACTAAACCATGTCCCTGAGTGCCACATCTACGTGTCTTTTAAATCCCTCCAGGGATGGTGACTCCACCGCCTCCCCGGGCAGCCCGTTCCGAGGCTCGACCACCCTTTCCCTGAAGACATTTTTCCTCACAGCCCATCTGACCCTGCCCTGGCGCCACCTGAGGCCGATTCCTCTCGCTCTGTCACTTGTTCCCTGGGAGCAGAGACCGACCCCCCCTGCCTACAGCCCCTGCCAGGCAGCTGTAGGGAGCCACCAGGTGCCCCTGAGCCCCCCTCTCCAGGCTGACCCCCCCAGCTCCCCCCGCCGCCCCCCCCAGCCCCTGCCCCAGCCCCTGCCCCAGCCCCTGCCCCAGCCCCTGCCCGGCTCTGGACACGCTCCAGCCCCTCTGCGTCCCCCCTGCCCTGAGGGGCCCGACCCTGAGCCCAGGCCCCGAGGGGCGGCCGCACCGGTGCCCAGCACAGGGGGACGGGCACTGCCCCGGCCCTGCCGGCCACAGCGCTTCTGACAGCGGCCAGGGCGCTGCTGGCCCCCTTGGCCACCTGGGCACGCTGGGGGCTCCTGCCCAGCGGCTGTGCCCAGCCCCCCCGGCCCTTTCCCCCGGGCAGTTCCCAGCCCCCTGCCCCCAGCCCCTCACACACTCGGCCTCGGCCCCTCGGCCCGGCCTGCCCAGCCCCCTCAGAGCCCCCTGCCCCCGGCACATAAATGCTCCCCACCAGCTGGGTGCTGTCTGCAAACTTATGTTGACCTACAGCTCCAATTCCACAAATAGAGACCTTAGAGAGGCTCCTAAAGAGCATGAAGTTAAAGGCTGTGCCCTGTCTCACGGACCTCATAACGCTGGTTTAATGGTGAAATGCCACAATAACACAAAATAATGGGAAAATGAGTGTATCTTACACGAGGTGGAGTGACCCACACAGACTGCAGAGAGGTTCTGCACATGTCAATGATTTTGCTGAAGGTTCTGATCCAACAGATCCCAGGTGAATGGCCACTGCTCCCAAAGACTACACCAAGGGTGCACCCATGATGGGTATGTGGGGAGCTGAAGAAGATCAGTTGGACTGGATGATATCTGTTTATGTCTGATGAAATGGAATTGGAAATAGAATAATCTTTTCTGATATCAAGTAGCTCTAGACACCTGTAGCAAGAGTCTGTCCTCATTTCTCTAATACTATAGAATTTAGACAATTTATATGTCTAAATGCATTTCTTAAGACATGTCAGATTACAAAAGTGCCATTATGACTAATGGGGGGAAAATGAATATAGACTAGAACAGATATTTTTTCCTTCAAGCTGTTTAGTTTATTTGCTATAAACATGAAGATATATAAAAAAAATTTGCTAAATTATTTCTATGTTAGTACTCACAGGCCTTGATCCCACCAACAATTAGGCACACAGACATGATTAGTCAAAATGACTTTCATGCATTTAGTGACATGTTTTCCATATGTGGACATATGGCAATATGAAGAGAGTAATATCTGTCAATATTTTTAATACAAACTTGCCTCCAATACAAAGAGGGAGAAAAAACCTTGGAGGTTTTGATTACCCCATACAGCTAATACTGAAAATTAAAGAAGTCACTAGTCCTTTTGAAATCCAGCACCATCTTATTAAGCCTCCATTTGTCCAATTCCTCCTTAATGGAACTCTTAAGCTCAAAATCAACAGTCAGGATTTTCTGTGATGCCAGTTTAATGTGATACCTCCAGATAAAAGTTGAGATTATTTTACCTGTGTATCTTCCCATGATGTATCACTGGCTTTCTTCCCTTTTTTCCTGTATGTAACTTTGATACCCAAACAGAATGGTCACTGTCTGTAGAACAGATATTTTTTTTATTGTTACTAAAAATGTACACAGTAACAGAAAGCTCAGAGTATAATCACACCGCGTGCACAGAAAAGACCTACTAGATGACTGTTTCCAAGGAAAATGCAGCTGCAACAACTGCATAATACATAATACATCCTCCTCTTTAGAAAGGAGGTACAGAAGTAGAAAGAGAAAGCTCCTTTGGAAGTCAGAAGAATTAGCTCCAGACACATATGGAAATTCCATTTAGGATAAGAATCAGTGACAGGAAACAGCCAGGAGGGACTATTTGTATTGAAATACAAGCCATTAACTTGAGCCAAGCTAACAGCAAATGACTGCACTGGCAACTGCTGGCTGCAGATAATTAGTTTAGAACCTATTTTAACATGAATATTTTATTGTGCAGCACAAAACTCGTTATGGAGAAGAATTAGAGAGCCAGGACGTCTGGAAGCACTGGAGAGGCGATCTGTCAGGTCCCTGTAAAGAGCCTTCCTGGAGAAAGCAATTCAGTGATTTAGCGAGACTGGATTTTATTAAAGATAGAACAACCCATTAAGAACATATCTGGTGGCAAGCTCAGGAGTGCAGGTAACAGACTATTTTAATGACTTAACTATGTGCTGCCATACAAACACACAGAGCAGCATTTACAGAACCACCCCAGCCAGTATGTTCCTCAGAGACATAGTGTTCATTTTCATCATGAGCAGCTAAAACATTCAGTGAATTCTTCCTGGGAAATCTAACAATTTGCTCCTTTTCTGCAGTGAAGCTACATGTCCCAGTATGTAAAAGTTGGACTGGTGCATTAAAACCTTTCCTCTGTATTCACTGTGAGGATACTGAATTGCTTGGCAAGGGGAACATTAAAAAGGTGGCTTGGATGCACATCTGGTACACTGGTAGGGAAGAGAACAAAAAAAGTTAATTTCATGGGGCTTCTCTTTTTTCTCAGTAGATAGAAAATTACATACAGGCCCCCAAGACCTTGAGTACAGTCAGTCATGAAAAATGTCTCGATTAGCTGAAAATACTGTACTCTCAATATGTAACAAGCTAAGCTGGAACTGAGCAGAAAAGCTGGGGCTTTTAAATAAAACAAGATGTAACAAAGTGAATGTGTATGTTTGAATTCTTCCATTCCACATGCCACTTGGGTAGAAAGTCCTTCATAAACTAATTGGGTAGACTTAGTAAAAATGGTACTATTATCACCAGCTATCAACAGAACAATTTTAAAAGACCATTTAAAAAAACATGAAACAGCTATGCCATCTCCATATTACAAGAACAACCTATATGCATGAGAAAAGTAACCTATAGAAAGCAGCAGGAGACAGCAGTATGTTGGTAACAGACTAAGGAGGAGAGGAGACATCTACAGGTCTTCTTAACTAGAGCATTATCCATGAGCACTAGAAAATACAGTTGACTGACAAAAAGTAGCCCAGAGTTGTATCCCTTGTCTCTGGCCTTTAAAGATTTGTGGTCACACTAGCCAAAACTACACACTGTGCATCTGCTTTTTACACCATTGGATAGCCTATGTATAAGCTAGATCTGACCCCACAGGAGTGAGGAAAAACCCAAACACAGAAGGAATCCATCCTGCAGGCATTGCAGAGGAGTATTTTCTTAACTACAGATGGTGGGTCAGCCAAAACTCTTTCAAAAGATGTGAAGAACCAGTGCTAGTGGTTCATCCATCCAAAGCAGTAACACAATTGCTAGAAAACATGATTAGACTAAAAAAACAGATGTTACAATATACATTATATATACATATACCATTTTATAGATTGGTATTTTCAAGAAACCCACCCTAACACAATAAAGCTATGACAAATCACTCATAGGATGTGTTTTCCTGGCTTTTTTGTAATTCAAAACTTTATGGTACAAAAACAATGATGTGACAAGACACATTTAAACCAGTTAGCAGTACCACTCTGAAAGATAACCAACCTGGTTTAATTCCATCTTCTCACAGAAGCTGTATCAAAACAAAAATTATTTTGTCTTTTGGGAGACAAGAAAGTGTATGGAGCCCATCTCACCCCCTTTAATGAGGTGCTGGAAACACGTGTTCCTGGATTACTGACATACTCATTAAATCCATTTATTTTTTTTCTTCTTCTAGTAATTACTGTAACAACAGTAAGTCACATAAAACTTCAGCCTTTACCACTGCAATTTTATTTCACTGCTGTACTTATTTTGCTTTATCTCTCTTGGGCAAATTCAGTGACTGAAAATCAGCTTGACTACAGGTGGTAGAAAACCAGAAAAAAAAATCACCATATGGAGATCCATATGCTTTGGCACTGTATCAGCATGTGACAGAATACTGGGATAAGATCGCAGAACAACCAAGGGACACTGCATTACTTCTTCTCTGACTGACCTCAAATATTCAAATTTTAATCTCATGCTACAGAAGGCATTCAAAATACTGTATGCGACATCAAGTATAGAGGAGCCAATTTTTCCTGTTTCACTAATGTGAAAGCTCCAGAGTTGGACAGAGAGTGACAAAGCCAAACCCTGGAGGATTTTAATATGCTGTTAGCAGTAAGCACTTATACAGTCCCTTTGCAAAGACAGTACACAGATACCACCTCCCAGACCTCAGGCTTACTGCTACGAACAGCCACTATAAAGTACCTCAAGAAATGGGTCCAACTTTGCAAGCTCCCACCTTGCTCTTACACATCAGCTAACATAAAAATACAACTACGTGGAAAAGTTGGTATACTGCTTGTACAAAGATCCTGCACAAAGATTTGTACCTAAGTGTAATACAGCATGCTGAAACTCAAAATAGGAACTAAAGTCGCTTGCTTGGGCTTAACACATCAATGGTTTTCATGCATCTCACTTTTATCTCAAATAGGCATTTAACAGGAATTTTTTCACAGCTAAAAACCCACAACTTTCAGACAAAGCTCAGCTTCAGATCCCCTCGCTTTTATCACTGGTACAAGGCAGAATAAGAAAGCACAGAATGAAGCAAAAGATTTATCCCCCTAATAACCTAAATCTGATCTCCATGTTCTTTCACACCACTAACTGCAAAGAAAACTAAAACAGGCTCCACCAGAAAAATAAACTGGGAATATAACAGAGCAGGTTTTTTAAAGACTTAAACCCAGCGGATCAATACCCTGTTGCTTAAGGAATGTAAAAAAGACGGAACTTGAATTTCCATTTCAAGAATGGGGTTCAACATCACCTACCATTCAGCAACAGCTGAAGTGCTTTTTAATTTTGTCCTTGTGCCACAGCATTCAAGAGAACAACCACCAAAAGGACAAAGCCAAAGTTCAAAGATTCAAGACACAAAGCAGAACTGAAGCTCTTGTACAGATGGGACACCAAGCTGTAACCTCATTTAATTTGCTGCAAGAAGAGGTATTCAGAAATTCCTGTTAATGGCAAAGAAAAAAAGAGAAATTAAACAGGCACTCAGAAATCAAGATGCTGGAATCAGAGAATTTAGGGAAATGGCTTTCACACAAAAGGGTAATGAGTGTTTGGCAGAAATCACTACGATATGTCATTGTGCCAAAAATCATTTTGCAAGAAATCCATTTATGCTTATGTTGAAAGGATTATGGAGACTGGGGTGAAAGTGGAGAAAAGAAAGAGACATTGGTTTTTCAGGTCACTCGAGATTCAAGAAACTGCCACTGGTCCTGAAATTAACTGAATGGTCCTGAAATTAACTGAATAGCTGGTATCATCCTATATTCTTACCCAACCACAGACATGAGTTTATAATCTGCTTTTCCCCAAGTACCGTATTTGGGGCAAAGAATAGAGATGAGGAAGAAAAGCGTATCACAGCTGCTGACTTTTCATACATGGCTGCTTTTAGTAGCTATATATAAAAGAGCTCCTAGATTACTAATGGGCAGTATAATTTGATTCTTTAAGGCAGCAATACCAAAAATAGGTCACAATCCTACCAGATCCCTTGGGAAAGGTTTCAAAGGGAATTCCAGAAATTCTGTGCTAAGCCAGGGGAGTCTATCCTCTCACAACTATTCACAGTCTGTCAGTACACATGTATGCGGGGATCTTCCTCCAGCAGTGGAGGCTGCATTACAAAGTGGCACTGGGCTATCCTCCTCCTCCTCCCTTCGCTACTGACCTAGGGTATGGTATGGGTTAATCTGTGCCTGGGAAACTTGAACCCTAGATGAATGGCAAAATGCTGGACCAAGAGAGAGGAGCACTGCAAGGTGGAACAAAGAGAAAACAGTCTCCCTACCTTTCAATCCTCTTCCACTGTTCAGGCAAAAAGTCTATGAAGGAAGACACAGAAGGCAGGAACTTTTACAAAGAAAAATAAAATAAGAAGTCAAAGAAAGCAAGCAGGAACTGTCCATAACTGCACAATAATTGACCCTCAACCAAAGGATTTTGTACTTGACAAAGTATGAAAGCAGTTTAACCCATGCAGAGATGCTCTCGGTCTTGCACAATCCATGAATTCTGGACAAGACACACTGATGATGTGGATCAGGACATAAGCAAGAAAGCTAAAAATCAGGCTATTCAATACAACCTTTGGTATTACACATAAATGAAAGAAACCCCATCTCTGACCCCTCTTTTATTATTCTGTAAAACTGACTTAACATTAAGACACTTCACATAAGGCTTACATCAACTAATTAGGAATATTTCTATAATGCTTCAAAAGCCCTTATATGAGGATAGTACTTAGAGGAAAGTGTTCTGTTAACTTATAAAGCTGGAAACTGTCTGGAGAAAACAGGGATAGTTAGTATAATATATGGCAACTCAGAGACTAAATGAGTTTAAGAAGAGATGAGAAAAACAGAGCATAACCAGGAGGATGAAAATACATAACTAAATTATGCCTGTGTTAAGGAGATTGTACTGTTTGCAAAAAGCCTTGGGAATTTTCGGTAATAAACACAACTCCAACTCAGCAATTAAAAAAAGTGTTTATAAAAATAAAGCTGTTCTTAAACTTACAATGTTCCTTCAACAGTCTCCTTAGGGAGCAGAGATGTAATTGTGTATAAACAGCTGAAATTACTCTTGTTTGTAAATTGTGTCATTGCTTTGCATTTCCCCTGTGTGCCAGTTCTAGGAAAATCTCAGCAACAATTCATTGATAAATAATACATCCCAAAACCTGGTATTATTTCCACCATAGGTGGATATCATAAGAGGTAATGCTGTTTTGTTTTTAATCTATAAGCATGATGCATCTTACAAAACCAGAAGTGTATCAGAGTACCACTAGTTTATGATGTAGAAACCAGAAAACTTATGTAAGGATTCTGCCTTCCATTAAAGCCTTAGATAAACAGGTACCAACACATTATTTATCCTCGGAGAACAATCTTCCTTTGGTAGCAGTACTTTTCATACAACTGCAAGCCTGTAACACCTCACAACATGAAACATATAAAATACACGCAGAGAAGAAAAACACTATACATCTGTCCTTAGGTGATCCCTCTGTGCTCAGTTATGCTTATTTTTATGCCTCCCACATTCCACTACACCCTTAAAACTGCTGCTCAACAGTTGATAAAGCTAAAGCTCAGCTGATTTTAGAACCAGCCATTAACTTTGTAGCTATAACCTGCCTTTATATCTGCTGAACTCAAGTTTTCACCTGCAGATATTGCTATGGCCATTTGGAAGATACTCCTGAATTAAGTCCATCGGTTTTGCAAGGAGCTTCTGCAATTCACCTTCACGTGGATCCTGAGGCCAAAGGCTTTCCATGCCACCAGACACTTCAGAGGGTAAAGCAGGCTCTGCCATCCTTGTATACTGTATATTCCATTTAGCCATCTTAACATCTCTACGTTAAGCACCCCAAGTTTTCCAACACAAGATCTCCTTCCATTATTCCTTTTCTCATCGTCTTCCAGCTACTCAATGCTGCCGAGACAGAGCTTCAATCTATCTGCTTCTTCATATGGAAGAACTCAGAGGCAGGAGATGCTGAACCCTGACAAATCTCATCCCAGGTAGTGCACTATTTGAATGTGATTTTGAATATATCCTACAAACAGACCACAAAAAAAGGAAAGCACAGAAGGAAACAAGGGACTGAGCTTATTCCTAAAGAGTGGTTTCTTTGACAAGCAACTACGTCAGCACTGGAAGCGAGACACCAGGGTAAAGAAGCTACCAGGGCTCTCTGGTTTAAGGACTCCAATTAAATCCAGGACTCACTAATCAAGACTGCACACAGGAATTAGTTGTTTCCAACATGTGTGCTCTTGTACTTTGCTGTTTTTGTTAAGATGGAGCCCGCATTTTCTTTTTCTTTTTTTATTTTCACATTGTCTTTTGAGGCTATAGCTAGGAAATCAGACCACAGGTCAGATGAGCCCTTGGGAAGACGACAGTGCCCTGGCAAGACCCTGGTGCCAGAAGCAAGATGTTAACCTTTAACCAGGTCTGATGACAGCTAAATAGGATGGAAGCGCCTTTTATCTGCCATCATAACTGGTTAAAGGTTAACTGTAACTCTCCTCGACAGAGCAGATCTGCCACTGACAAATACCGCATGACAGTGGTTTTTTCTCTTTGCTTTAATAAGGCTTGCATGGACTGTCATTAATTAAGTCTAATGCCAGTGAGGTCTATGGCAGTATTGACTCAATTATAACACAAAGTTGGGCAAAAACTCTTGAGAAAGAACTGCACACAGAAGCTGAGGGAAGAACCAGGGAAAATATGCCCCTGCCCCTCAGGAAGGCATTGTTCAAGCCACTTCAGCTATCAAGAGCCTCATCTGCAGTGCAGAATATGCATTAAAACCTCTTCGCCCAATGCTTATTCCATCACTGAGTCTTAAATGCATGCACATACATTTATCTTTATATGTAATTATAGAATAAATATACTTTTCTCAGTGTGGAGAAATTTAAGGACTTACACAGGGACTTAATTTGGTGCCTGGCTAGCTTCATTCTGTCACTTCTGACTTCTGTTATGCTACTGGGCACCACTGCTGGTTAATTTGCAGTTTCAGCTAATTATTAATAAATTACCAAAATGCTCCTTGCACTGGACTGGAACCTTTTGTGCCAGTTGGGGAAAAGCAAATTATTCTTTCAAGGACACATGA
Organism: Falco punctatus; assembly: GCF_963210335.1. Classification (NCBI taxonomy): domain Eukaryota; kingdom Metazoa; phylum Chordata; class Aves; order Falconiformes; family Falconidae; genus Falco; species Falco punctatus. The sequence continues at coordinate 62,200,344 of NC_137585.1, forward strand.
TGGGCCCACAGGTAGGCAAGTGCCTCCTCTAAATTCAACTGGGCACTGAACGATTTGATGAATAACAGCAGACATAAGATTTCAAGATAACACTTGGCAATTATGCTTGTAATCTAAAAATACTGTAGGAAAAAAATCCAGTTTTTAATTCTGTATGTTACTACGTCTGAGGATATTCCCGGCTATCACTGGTAAGGGGGGATTTTTCATCTGTACTTGTAGAGAGCTGCACACAACTTTTGACAAAGAAATGCAAGGCACAAGCTGTTTCCACGAGCACATGCATGGCTGGAGGCATCAGTGTTGGGTTCCAGAGCCAAGATCCTCCCAACAGTTCTGCGCCCACCTGAGTATCATTTGTGATTCCGAAATCACATCCTGTAAATATTCCTGTCAAAACATCCTTTCTGCTGAACTGTGGAAGCTTTTGTCTGTCTTCTGAGCCCACAGAAGTAACAATGGAAAGGCTGGACTAGAAACCCAGAAGCTTTACCTTGGACTTTCAGAGCAAAGCGGTAATTACCCTGGAAGATATAACCTACAGTTTGAATATGTAACTGGACGGCCTGTTCAGGTCAAAACTAGTACAAGACTTGCGGGAAGCGAGCAAGGTAGAGATACAGACAGAGACCACAGGGAAAAGGCAAGAAGTAGAGGCAGTAATCAAGCAAAACCCAGGTTTAACAATGCAGTGAAGATCTACTCCAAGGATAAAACAGGTAGTGCTCTGACGCATGGTTCTCTGCACTAAACACAATTCATACTCCCTCCCTCCTTGATGTTTTCCCACCTTGCCAAACTTCACAGTCTTAAATACCAATTTTTAAACACTTTGTCTCATTACCATTGAGGGCCTAAGCTGTTAATATGAGCAATGCTTCAATCTAAAACCAAGTTTCTGCTCCCACCCTGATAGCATGCGTGTTAAACAAAAACAGGGAATATGTGCACATATTAAAGCAATTCAATAGCATGAGGATAAAAACCAGTAGAGAAAACAGTTACAAGCCCTTGATTAGGGCCTGCGTTAAACTATCAGGCCCCATCAAAAACCCCGTTGATGAGCAACTATTCGGCCACACACAGAGCTGTGATTTCCATCCACTTTAATAATCAGGGGGTTCAGATTTACTGTTAACGTGACATTGATGAACACAAATGACACTAATGTGACATTGATGAACCGGAATGACAGTTCAAGCTTGCTTAAAATTAGTCACAGCTCTTCAGCACAGGACAAACCAGAAGGGCTTGACATATAACTCATGGCTCAGATACTTCCGAAGCAAAAAAGAAAGAAGATGGTAAGACAAAGGACAATGTCAGGGGAAAGCAGCACAGGGCTGCTAAAGAAAGCTAAAGGGTGTTCTCCAATTAAATCCAGGGTCCTCCAACAAGGCTGATCGCTCAAACTTTCCTCCCACTGCTCAATTCATCTGTTTTTGATCTGACCACATGCTCCTACAAAAACTAACCCATTCCACATATTCTCTCTTTAAATTTGCTTTCCAGAAGCACAAGGAAATTCTCCCCATCTTGGTCCCACCTGCCAGATGCTGCTTCCCCCTCTGCTCACTGCATGCTGGCATGCCACCTAGATGGCATCGGTAAGTGATGTGTTGCCTTTTATCCATTTGAATGTGTCTCACCTCATACGTACCACGTCCCTTCTTGTGAAAAAATGCTAAATTAACAGGCAAAACAATCTGAGTTAAAATGGCAGAAGGTGGGCACCTGCCTCAGGCTCATATTTATAGCTCCTAGGGACTTCACCGATTAGCAACAGAGCTTCAGTAACATGAGACTGAAAGTACAAGGCATGAAGACTTATCAGAAGCTCCAGAGCAAGCCAGCATTAGATGTGGAAACAGGAGAGAGCAGTTCTGCTTGGGAAGTAGAAAAACTGAAGTTAAGCCAGTCAACCTCACCCCTTTGAAATCAGACTTCTAATAGTAAACACTGTTTCTAAAGGGAAACACATTCTGACTCACCAAAACTGCCTGAAGAATGTTCACAGAAATGCTAAAGAAAAATTTAAGGAAAAGTTTCAAAACACACAACTGCTCAGACCTGGATTCTGTTCACTGAAACACTTCCATAAGCTTTAAATTTAGTATGGCCACTCACATATTTGTCATAAAGTTCATCTCCACAAACGCAAACCCTGTCCACAGCCAAGTTCTGCAAATGTTGCAGCTACTTACTCACAGGGTAACAGTCTTGTTAAACACCCAATGCTAACATCTCAGAACATATAGCGTTTATGCAGCAGTCAAAAACAATCTCCCAGATTTCATTTCCAGCTGTGAATTAGTTGAAATGGCCCTAACCTTCTGTAGTTACATTACTTTTTCCTTTTATAAACAAAATATTCTTTCATTCATGATATAATTTCCTAGATTACCCATTATTAAAATTCCCCTCTCAAAAATGAATTTACATCTGAATTATCTCATTACTTCTGAACAAGCCAATTATTGCCTCTAGTGAACAAAATAATTAGACTTGTGCTCACTGCATTCGAGATCTTCTTCAGCAGCCCCAGAGTAATCAAGTCCCAGAACACAGAAGTACATAACGCAAGAGGTACAAACATACAGTACAAGTGCATATAGAACAAGTAAATGGGGCAGCTTTTTTCTTCTCAATATTGTTTACCAAATGAACAGCTTAATTTTTTTATATATACACACTCACACATTGAATGTGCAATGCAAAATGCAAACCAGAAATACAAACTCCACTCATAAGTCGGGAACGATAGCAGCAAACAACTTCATCCAATTGGCTTCTCCACAGAGTCAGAAACCTCACTCCTCTGAGATTTTGTCTGTGCTATACTGCGTTAGCACAAATGTCATAAAACATTGCCTGAAGTTGGGAAATGTTTCCTAGAGGTTGGTGACGGGATTTATTTATAGTGATCTAGATTTTAAACTATATTCATAGTAAATAACACAGAATTTACGACACTTAAAAGTTTCCTCTAATATCCCGATACCTTCACTTTCCACGAATGGCTGGCATTGTCAGCAAGCCATTAAGTATCTATTTTCACTACAGTATTAATACAAATGTTTCAGTACATTTCCAGGCTTTACACCATAATGAAATACAAACGTAGCTTTCCCTTGCCAAAATATCCTTTACAAATTCAGAATTAGATCTTAAGCTCGTGGGAGCTTGTTAAATGAAGCTACTAAACATAGCATCTGCCCACCTGGGTACTGCTGAAGCTCCAAGCTCTAGCACTCAGCTGCCTTCCCCACACTGAAAGTTGGAGAGAGGCACAAGGGGTATGGGGGCTACTTATACTTACCCTAACTTACCCTGAAGTCCAACGTGAAGCCAGCATCAGCTGGAATCAGTTGAAAACATCAGTCCCCAAGCCCAAATCCAATGTTTCCCCTGAGCAACCAACTTTCCCACTCTGACAGAAGTTTTGCATTTAGTTCTTTTTCAGATCTTTGGTCATGTAGATATAAATAATATTTAAGAAAGAAAATAATTCCCTATATATTTTGATGTTTTTTACAAGTCTTTATGCTATCAGGACTCCTGCATTCTCTGGCTCTTTAAGAATGTGGAGAATGCAATGGAACCTGAATACAAAACATCGCATCAACATAGGTGTCACCTACCTCTTTCCACTGTTTTTTTAAGTAGTAATACTAGCTTTGAAAATCCCTCAATAAGCCCCTGAACTTTGCTGTTTGAAATCAGTTGACACCTTAACTATGAAATATGATCACTCTATCATTCTGATTACTTTCTTACGTCCCTTCCACTACACGCATCAGCTCTAGCATGCTTTTAACAACTAATACATCACAAACCTGCAGGGTCAGAGGCTAATGCTTTATCATATGTGAAAACAGAGTTTCCCAGCGGCTTTCAGGTGATATAAATCACCAGTCCCAAGCTCTAGTGGTTCCTGCAACAGCCATTACCAAAAGCAGGCCAAAATGGATGTGGGGTCAGCAGAGTCAAAATGGCAATTAACGATGTACATATTTACAGTCCAGGCTGATCCGGCATACCTGGGACAGAAATGAATCTGTTTTACAAGCTGTGGTACATGCAACAGGGTTGTTTCTTTGCACCGAATACTGTCAACGGGAAAAAAAAAAAAAATAATCAGAGCTTCCCAGCAAGGTCCCTCCCGTATTCATTGCTGAAAGAACGTATACTTCTAAGTACACCTTCTGACAAGCTGTAAGCTATGTAAACAATGTCTTTTAATATAAATTTGACTCCAACACTGGACTCCACAAGTCCTCTTTGACAAAGGAGTGAAGTGGAACTAGGTAACATCTTTGTACTTGTCACAGTGATTGACATAAAGTGGAAGCAGGTACCTAAACAGCAAAGAAGATGGATAAAAGCAGCCCTGCAAGTTCAGTATCTAAGAGCAGTTATACCCTGCAACCCACGTCAACATTAGGTAGAGGTGAGCAAGATGAATCAAAAGGAAGATATTCAAATGTGGACAGAAAAAAACTTTACTGATGGACAGGTTGATATTCTTTTGAATTTACTGCAAGATAAACACAGCAGATCTTGTACATTTTTTTTTTTTTTTTAAGTTGGTGTAGGAGTACTTACAGGTAATAAAGAACTGGAAGTCAAAATGATGGGTAGAATGTTATTTTCTAGCTCTGCAAAATCTTTCTGGTCTAAAAACCAATGCTACACTCCTGTGGTTATAACAGCACAGTGACTTTGAAACCCTACTTTCAACTGACCCTCAGTGGCAGATGAGCTTGAAGCAGAAAACTTCCACAGGCTGCAAAGCTCCTCTGAAAACAGTCAAAATAAGTCTGTGCTAAGCTCTGTATTATCAGCACTTGATGACTACCAGTGCCTTAATTTAAGTAATATTAGCACTGCTAGAATGGTCCAATTAATTATGTTTATCCATTTTTTCCGTCTGCGATAACAACACCTTGGCTTTGCTAATCTTTGTGATCATATAATCATGGAATGATTTGGGTTGGAAGGGACCTTAAAGATTATCAGTTCCACTCCCCTGCCCAGGGCAGGGACACCTTCCACTAGACCAGGTTGCTCCAAGCCCCGTCCAGCCTGGCCTTGGACACTTCCAGAGATGGGGCATTTCAGGGGTTTTCAGCAAAGTGATGCACTTTGCTGGAAATTACCATCTATCCTAAACCACAAGACAGATAATTGATTATCAAGAGCAGAAGTGAAGATGAATGTGAGAAGGGTCTAGTTCACTTGAACAGGGCTGAGCACTCAGGTTACCAGAACAAGACACCTCCTAAAGTGGCAAGAACATAGATGGTTGAGAAATACATGACAGGATTTGCCACTAAAAAAAGTGTCCACCGCTCATCTAAATACTGGGAAAGTATAAAACATCTCCTGTACCAAGGAGTGTTCTTTTCCCAGATGACAACAAGAGGAACTAATGTTCATGCTTAGTTCCCCTGTCAGTGACCTGAAGGTCCAAGATGAGAGATGCTGCAAAAGCATGGCTCACAATTTCATTAATGATTTGCAAAGACTCTCTGCCAGCTGTCAGAATGGATACACAGCTTCAACCTCAAGAATTTCTGAAGCAAAAAGATTTATTTTTATCTTTTGTATTTAACAAGCAGTGAAAATCAGGAACCTCACATCATCTTCCAGGGCCTCTTGGATACTTCAGTGATTCCCTGCATTTGATACAGCAGGAATGTCTCCTGCCACTAAGCATTAACAGCACAGCAGTCATCATATTGGAGTATATTACAAACAATGCAACCCTCATTTATCAGCTGGATAAAAAGGCATCAAGGCAGTCAACTGAGTAAGATGACCCATCAAAAAATTCTGAGAAGCAGAAGATGAAGAGGTTTGGGGGTTTTGCCCTTCAGTTAGAAATGATGCACTGCTCAAGCTACAGTACAGTTAGTTACAAGTGACTTGGAAGGAAAGCTTTGCCTCTCCTTCCTTCCCCCTCTCCCCAGCACTATTCATGTGGAGTGTTTAACAGGACATGATGGTCTGCCTTTTCTGCCAAGTGAAGCTTGAACTTCTCTCATTCACTTCTGCAGTAGCCCTGCCCTCTATATGATCCAAGCTATACAGCACATGCAGTCTAATATATTAAGTTTCTCAACATATTTTTTAATTAAGGAGCTATTTCAAATGGAAGATGAAAAGCAAAGTCTCCTTATCTTTTTGGAAGGGCGATCCAATAACACTGACAGTACCAGATGGCTGTTGCCTCAGAAAGCCAGACAAAGCACATGCATCCATAAATGTCCAGAATGTCAGATGCAGGCATCAAATCGAAAAGGCCCAAGCAAATACAGACAGCTACTGCTTTGCAGAAACCAGGAACATTTGCTAGCCCTGTCAAAGAACAGATTATTTTTTTTTTATTCCAATACCCTGAAAATTCTGAGCAGAGCTGAAAACACCGAGGTATCTTGGTCTCACCAGGGAAATAATTTTCCACAGCTGATCTGATCTGTGAAAACATTAACCTAACAGCAGCAGCTGTGCTCAAAAAGCAAAGGACTTCTCTGAAACAGCACAGCATCAATCGTCTTGCACACAAGTTCTTTTAGGAAACCTAGAAAACCCAAATGCCTGTTAATGTGATGCATGAAGGACCATGTGATGCATGGTCAAACACTGACTCAAAGTGTCAGTTCTGGGGTATCTACTGGGAGCAGAAAATAGCAGAGTCAAAACACATGCAGCTTCCTCCCCACTGCCTACATGGATTAGGTTATTTTTAAATGCTTCAGTTAAGGTACTCCTGACAGTTGTATTCAGAGTAGGGCACTAGCTGAAATACTTGTAAGACAAAGGCCGGAGCCTGTATCACTACCATCTAAACCACCTCTGCCCTGTGGCTTGCTTTGATATGAATATATATTTTTTTTCTGATATCTTTTCTTGAATAATCCCCAAGAGCAATATCCAATCAATTTAATTCACAACCACCTTGTTTTAAGAAATGTGTTCTGCCTGTGTTCTTCTTTGAACAGAGCAAAACAGAGCCCAGATGATGTGAAAGGCTTCGCCACATTTCTGTTTCATGACCAACCGGCTCTGCAGACAACTTGATTCCACATCAACACTGCCCCAGCAGTCATCTGTTCTCTTCCCTTGCCCTAAAATACAGTACTCTTTTCTGTCTTCGCTTCTCTCCTGCGAGTGCTGACAAAAACTTAAGTAAATACGTATTTATGTACTTACATATAACTTGTTAAGTAAAAGAGCTGTAACATTACCCTCCATTTTTAGCTGATTTCTACAGAAAGCAAGACTGATGTAATTCTGTTTCTTGATGCACCCCAGTCTCCTAATTCTATCAGTACCCCTCAGTCCTCAATGACTTTCAGGCCCTCAAAAAAATATAGCAGAGATGGAGGGACCTTCAGGATATTAAGCTGCTAGAAGTTTCACAAAAGACTGGAAAGTGGAGGCAAGAGACCTCAAATGAACATCTCAGCTGAAGGAAGAACTCTTGACTCCAGTCTTTCTTCTTACCAAGAGGCAAGGCAGGGTATTTCCGTGGACCACTGCTAAAGACAGAATTACTTTGCTCTAAGCTGGTGTTCCCACAATTGAGACAAGCAGTAGCTTCATCACTTCAAGCATCACATGCAAACTCAAAAATGCTTGGTTGTATCCTGTATATCCCTGAAGATGACACTTCTCTTCAGTACCTTAGGAGAGTATACCTTGTTTCCCTCTATAATCCTCAGACTCATGTATTTGAATTGATGTATATACATTAGAAATTCAGATGAACATTATTCAAGTCTTCACTTTTGCTTTACCACTTGGTGAATTCACTGAGCAGAATTCAGAGACCTACATTTCTCAAAAGATCAGGCACCACAACTGGAAGTAATCTATCTTCCCCTCATTTCTACAGCTGAGGGCTCAGCCTCAAAATGAACACAAACATCACAGCATAAGAGGTGTTTTGCGATATTTCTGGTACACTGAGGAAAAATTGAAGTATTTTAAGTAAAATAGGTCACTTAAGTGATTTTGAAAGTCATGGACCACTTCAAGAGAAAAAAGGCAAAAAGGATGCATCCAAGTTTTCAGAACCCCTTTGCCTTCTCCAGATTATGATTTTCAAAGCCTTGGAACAACATTCTCAACCAGGGAGTAGCTGATCAAAAATGGAAGGGAATAAAAAGGCGACAGAAAATATCTCTGTGCCAGAACAACTATTAAAGCAAAGTTGCATTTTGTCCTAATGCACAACATTCATTGAAGACATTCTCCTTTGCTCTCAATATGCTATCTGTTGTGTTGCTTTACATCTCTCCTGTGTCCATCCGTCTGTTCTGCTCATTGGCCTCAAGAGACCAACTCTTCTGGCTGCTCTCCCAAAGACAGCAACCACACAAGCCATCCAGCCAAGGAGCTAGCCAGGCTAAGTGGTGATAATGGGAGCACATGGCTCCAGCACTGCTTCTTACTGACACCAGGTGAATTGAAAACACAGGGGACTAAAACATCAGAGAGGCTACATTTCACCCTCCTACCCCCAAAACCACAACCCCCATTCTAGATAAAAGCCTTTGTCAAAAAGACACTTCTGTACCTGACAGAGTAAGAGGAAAAATGCAACTCTACATCCAGTTAAAAGAAACCTTACTATTTGGTATTTTTAATCCTTGACACCCAGCAGCTTGTCTTGTTATTAAAAAAAGGTATTTATACTCTTTTTCAAGGGACTGTCTTTGCAGGCAGTCATTAAAAAAGGTCATCTGTGTGGCACCGTAATTGTGTTTTATTCCCATCTGCTTATTTAACTTGCATTAAAGGAAAAATAAGCTTTTCTAGAATTAATGTTTTCTGCCTCCATTCAGTGCTAGTTATGTTTTTATTTATTCACTATACACATTTATATCCACACACTCACAAAGTATATATAGAGTATACCAAGATTATCATAGAACTATAGAATGGTTTGGGTTGGAAGGCACCTTTTAAAGGCCATCTAGTCCACCCCTCTGCAATGGGCAGAAACATTTTCAACGAGATCAGGTTGCTTGCAGCCCTGTCCAGCTCATATGTTCCTCCAAAATATTGTTAGTGAAAAATAAAAAAGGAAAATAAGAGAAAAGCTTCATAAATATAATAAGCAAGACCATACCGGAAAAGAGTTTGGAAGTCAAGAACAGCAATTTTCTCTAGGTAAATCTTTCAAATTAAATCCCTGCTGTTCTCTCCATGGGAACACCAGCAACTGGACACTGAGTGCACTGTATGGCTGTTTCCCAATTAAAACATTTCCGTGATTCTAAGAAGAAAGGGGAAAAAGTAAAGCTAAAACACTTCCATCCTTTACTTTTCTACGTAAGCACAACCAGAAAGCAGTAAGTGGGTTAAACACATTAAATAACTGTAATAATCTGCACTTAAGAGTGCAGAGTAATGGAGTCTTGCATCAAGGCTTGGAATTAACCTGCTTAATTTCACTAGTATTACATCCACCACATCCATCCCCTCGTTCTGCTTCATAACTGTGTCATTAACATCCTATATAGACAATCCAACCTATCACTCCAGCTTGCCCGTTTTTCATCAAAACTTATTACATCTTGCTTACCCACTGCCGTTTGCATCAACTTCCTATTAAAATAGACAGAAAGAGGTTTCAATCTTCTTTCCCCACATTTAATTCAATTGTATGGCATTATTTAGCTTTAATGACTCTTCTCGGTGCATAAGACATGGTTTATGCTTGTTTTAGACTAATTCAGAAGCTCTAACAACTAGTAAAGGCAAAACGACTGAAAAAAGTAAAACCAAAGCATTTTCTGTACTGTGAATAAGGCTGCTGTGGTTGTACTCCCAACAGACAACTGAATTCCTACAATCTGAGAAATAACTGGCAGGTGCAGCGTCCAACCAATAAAACCAACAGCTCTTTGCTTGGAACGTTTGCAACGTAACCTACCAAAGCAGTGAAAAAAAAAATGAAATCAGCTGTGACCAATGTGGATTTCATTTACTTCAGTGGGTAAGGAGGTAAATTCATTTATATACTCCTTCTGTGACTTAACAATATGTGATTTTCTGGATCTGTAGATTTAAAAGTCAACAGTCAACATGGAAAAAAAAACCAACCACAATGCAATCAATTGTGGTTTTCACCTAAAGCTGACTGTGTAGCACTGAGAGATGAGCTTTGTCTTATTAAACCAGCTAACAAAGAAAGCCTGGTACTGCTTTCTAGTAATGAAAAGACAGTAAGCCAAATACCTCCTGGATAAATTAGACTAAATAAACTTTAAGATGTCTTTTAAGGTGATAGGGATTGGGATATTATAGCATATTAATCAGGAAACACAAAAACCTAAAAGAAATTTTCAACTACAATCTTCAGTTTTTCCTTGGTCTTCTACTAGACCAGGGGTCCTCAAACTTTTTAACCAGGGGGCCGGCGCGCGGATGCAGTGGCAGGCAGCCATCTGCAGCTGCTTGGTTTCCCCCCCTCAACCCCCGGCGGGGGGGTCTGTAAATACCGGGGGCTGGACTGAGGACCCTGGGGGGACGTATCCAGCCTGCGGGCCGTAGTTTGAGGACCCCTGTACTAAAGGATTCACAGAGCTCTCAGAACACCTCTAGCTAATCTAAGTATGTAACAAAGCAACATGTGCAATTTTTTTCAGCTTTGCATTCTGCTTCTTTACTTAGAAGACAGAACCACATCTGCACCAGGGTAACCTAAATTTCTAAAAATCACATGGAGTATACTTAAGATGTCACACAAATCTTAATCATGGGCTCCTCAGTACTTCTTTCACTTGGTCCTCTGGCAGAAAACCTAGCCGGGACACTGAAAGTTGATTACTCAATAGCTAGACGAAGTCCACTGAAGTTACTAATTGTTTCAGTATAAGCTTACCCATGGCCATCATGAGCAGCTACTTCAAATCCTGAAATGCAATGCTTGGGTACTGTGAGCAAGCAAGTGCTGAGACTGATTGATTAAAAGCCTTACATATATTAAAGCATATCTCAGTGCTACAGCTATGTGAGCACAGTACAACACAGCCCTTCTCATGACAGCACAACAACTGAAGATGTGTACAAAATCACTAAAGATGGTGTGTTCCCAACTGGCCACATGCAGTTTTCACTTCCATGCAAGCCTGAGACTTGACCAAGTTCATGCAGCAGCCCGACAGCAACATCTTGCTGTTTTTTTTCCTTTTTAAATGCATCCATTAATGCAGACTCCACATGAAAGATAAAATAAACAGCAGGCCTCTTGCCATTTCCTAGGCTTTTCAGGACCATGTAAAAGCAGTGTTTCTGGCACTCTTCTAACCATGAGATTATAAAGCTTTGTTATTAATGCAGGTAACTTACTACATCAGAAAGGGTCCAAATCAGGCAGACATTTATAGAAGGGTGCACATTATGAGAACAGCGTGTATCTTAGAGGTACTTCCAAGGAAAGCATCATTAAGTGGAAATACGTAAGAGAAAAAATAGACTTAGATGGTAAGTAAGTAGTACATAACTCTGTACTAGAAGAGCTGGTGTAGCAACTGGACCAAAGTAGCAAATATTAATGACAGTTTGGTCTAAAGAACAGCAACATGAAAACTAGATGTATAGGAAGAATACTTCCACGAGTGCCAACAGTGCCAAGACTAGTAACTAGAATAGAAGATACAGTATTAAATCAGGAGAACATAATATTCAAAGTAACTTTTTTTTAATCACTTCTGCCTGAGGAGAATGTGTATACACCCTGTTACAAAGTAAAAGAAAAGGTGTCAGAAATGGTACCTTAGGAAAGATGTTGAAGGCCATACCTACCACGCTCCCCAGCTGCTTCAATCTCCTTGAGCTGACCAGGTAGGACTGTCTCTATACATTAGAAAATCCATCACTTCAATGCCTTGTTACATACGCAGACCTAACACTATCCAGGACAGCATATAAAAGTTTACACAAGCAGTCAATCACGAACTCTGCCACAACTATACCTATTAGCAGAAACTAACTATTCTGCAATGAGTCTGTTCAGACCACTTAAAATAATATTTTTAACACAAAAACAAGTTCTCTGTGTAAGGATTCTGGTTTTTCAATGGAGTAAATGCAGTGGCATAGAAGGACACAATTCAGAGATATGGAAATCGTCCATCAACATTTTATAGCATCTTTTGAGTGGGAATAGGGCATCTGCCCTTCTAGCTCCCAGACAAGAGATCTTGTAATTTTTTTCCTACCTCCAGCAGACGTATCTCTGTATTTCAGATCTCTATCCCCACTCAACAGGAAAAAGTAAAATTATACTGCTCTTTTTCTTTTGTATTTGTAGCGCCTGAAATAGGGTAAGAATCATGGAATGGTTTGGGTTGGAAGGGACCTTAAAGACCATCTAGTTCCAGCCCCCTGCCAGGGGCAGGGACACCTTCCACTAGACCAGGTTGCTCCAAGTCCCTGTCCAACCTGACCTTGAGCCCTGCCAGGGATGGGGCACCCACAGCTGCTCTGGGCAACCTGTTCCAGTGCCTCACCACCCTCGTGGTAAAGAATTTACTCCTAATATGTAATCTTAACCTACTCTCTTCCAGTTCAAACCCATTCCCCCTTTTTAGCTTAAAGCCACTGCTATGTGCCCTACTAAGAAGTCCCTCCCCAGCTTTCTTGTCAGCCCCTTTAGGTACTGGCAAGTGCTCTAAGGTCTCCCCGGAGCCTTCTCTTCTCCAGGCTGAACAACCCCAAGTCTCCCAGCCAGTCTTCCTAGCAGAGGTGCTCCAGCCCCCGATCATCCCCGTGGGCTCCTCTGGACTCGCTCCAACAGGCCCGTGCCCTCCTTGTGCTGAGGACCCCAGAGCAGAGGCAGCGCTGCAGGGGGGTCTCAGCAGAGCGGAGCAGAGGGGCAGAATCCCCTCCCTGGTCCTGCTGGCCACGCTGCTCTTGGTGCAGCCCAGGGCTCGGTTGGCTTGCTGGGCTGTGAGCGCACCTTGCCGGGCCACGCTGAGCTTCTCGTCCACCAGCACCCCCAAGTCCTTCTCCTCAGGGCTGCTCTCAATCCATTCTCCACCCAACCTGTATTGATACTGGGGGTTGTCCCAAACCAAGTGCAAGACTTTGCACTTGGCCTTGTTCAATTTCATGAAGTTCAAATGGACCTACCACTCAAGCCTGTGCACGTCCCTCTAGACGGCATCCCTTCCCTTCTGTGTTGACTGCACCACTCAGCTCGGCATCATCAGCAAACTGGCTGAGGGTGTGCTTGATCCCACTGTCCATGTAACTGGCAAGGATGTTAAACAGTGCTGGTCCCAGGACCGACTCCTGAGGAGCACTGCTTGTCACTGGTCTCCCCTTGGACATCCAGCTGTTGACTGCAACTCTGAACACAACCACCCAGACCAATTCCTTATCTACTGAGTGGTCCATCTACCACATCCAGGTCTCTCCAAGTTTAGAGACAAGGATGACATGTGGGAAAAAAAAAAATCTTTACACAAGTCCAGACAGATGATGACAGTTGCTCTTCTCTCATCCCCTGGTGCTGTAAACCTGTTGTAGATGGCCACCAAATCTGTCAGGCACAATTTCTCCTTTGTGAAGCCAAGTTAGCTGTCACAAATCACCTTATTTCCCATATGCCTTAGCATAGTCTCCAGGAAGATCTGCTTCACAATCTCGTAAGGGATAGATAGGTAAAGGCCAAATTGCAGTGGGCAACTTTTTGTCCAGTTCCTAAACTGGACCCTCTAGTCACAAAAATGGCCTTAAAAAGAAAGCCTTTAGCTATACACAAGGTTAACTGCAGCATACCGTATGAAACTAAGGTGCACAGATGGCACAGAACCATTTACACATCACCCAGTATCTCAGGTTACTAGTCCCAAACTCCATATATTAGTACCAACACAAAGCTCCTTGTCTGAAGCTTAACAGTTTGGACACAGAACTGTGTAAATTGGCCATTATTTCTAGAAGGCTCCAAAAAAGGGTCAACTAACTCATGATTATTAATAGGAAATAATTTAGAGTGTTTAACTGTAGCATACACCAAGATAAGCCCCAAATCAATTATATGAACTTTTAGAAATTAAATTAGTTCCTAAAACAAGAAGGAAAAAAACCTATAAATATTTTCAGTAAAAAACACCTCTGGCTTTTATCTTTAATACACTGTTCTATATTCCAAAGAGGCTCCAAGAGAATATACCAGTAGTAAGGCACTATATAATTACGGACGCAATATAACAGCAGAGGCACGTGCTCCATCTGGTATGGTTAAGGTAATAATGCCAAACTAGAAGTTACAGCCTGACATCTGTGTTTGTAACAGCAATGCAACTGGGTATTCAGACACAGCGCACCTCCTTATCACACCTCTAAACAAATATTTGACTTCAGTTATCAAGTGAGCTGATGAAAGTAAGGGAAGGCCTTTTGTTTGAGATTTCCCCTCTCCGCCCCATACATGAGATACCCAACACAGCACCAAAGTCATCAATTAGGGATAACAGACATGTATTAACACCACCAGAATTGTCAGGTATTTACATGGAAATGTATCTTGCCATACGTCCTCATCTCTTTATATACACACGTGGCAGCTATTACCACTAATAGAGTCCTAAGTGCTTCTCTTCCAGGGAACAAATTAGAAAGCAAAAGGCTGCAAGAAATACATCGGTATCCAGGTTCTCAGGTGAAGGCTGCATTTAGAAATATCTAATGTCTGGTTTAAGTCAGAGAGGGGAATAATTCAAGAAATCACTGTTGCTGAATTAATTTTTTGCCTTCCGTATCACAATGCTTCACTTACAAATTAGCTCATAAGAAAAAAACAATTAAGATAGAAACAATGCACAGAATGATACAGCCTGTGATTCCAGTGACAGAAGGTTGCTTCCTATACAATATGCAATAGGTTTACATTGCAGACTAACTTAAGTGTCAGAGGATTTTTCCTCCCTCTTCCCATCAATACCAATAAATCTCACAATTAAGAAATTTTTCTTTTGCATATAAACCCTGATCCTCCAAAAAGCCTGCTTTAGGTACTTTAATATTGAGAACAGAGACATCAAAACCATGCTTCAGGCACAATTTCACATTCAATGCAAAGACTCCTGATTGGGCTTCTCAAGACATGCTTCATTATAAGCACAATTACAGCACTCCTAAAACCTTCTGGAAGATGTTTCAGAAGATGCACTTTCTGCAGATGCTAAGTCCAGTTTTACTGTGCTAACAGGACCATGTACCCAATGAGGGTACTCAAATGACCCAAGGGCACAGCTTATTTCTTGGCTAGGACATTTACAGTACTAGACTGAGCATTGTCTTTTCTAACTCAGTCCTGTATAATCATTTTTCTAGCTGTAAAATTTCCCATTTACCCCATAGTTTAACAGCATGAATTTTAAAGATGCTAGTTTTACCATAATATGTCTCTATTTTAGGATTCTGCAAGGTCACCAGGAAACTGCCTGGTTCTCCTGGACTGAAATATTGAAAACCTTAAAAATAGGGACATTTCCAGATGAAGTGAGTTTTTATTGCTTTTTGCATAGTAGTTATCTTTAAAATGTAGTAACACCCTTCTGGGTATGTGCACCGCAAAAACTATTCAACATCATGGCTCCTTAAATCTTAAAGACTTTAGACTTTGCCCACTTATGGTGCAAATAACTTTTAGCCAAGTATAGGTAAATTATCACATTTCCACAGTACCTGAAAAGGCACAAATACGTATCTCCCATGGCTGGCAACCAACTCCAAGCATCATGCTATTGTACAACCACACACCGGGAATGTGTTTCTTCCTCACTTAACCTGGGGTCATGCCAAACTGGCATCTTACCTTGCTGAGGGAAAAGCACCAAGTGCACTATAAACCAATTATTACTGGAATTACAGCTTTTCCACATAGTATCAACATATCTCCCGTTATGAAAGAAATATATAGTTAGAGTCTAGGGTAGAGGCCATTTGAAATCACTTACATATTCATTAAGCAGACAAAGAAAGTGCCATTTGTTACATTTGTTCACAAATTTCTAGATGCCATTGAGGTACAGTGAATACAGTGCTTATGCAAGGGATCTCATCCAATAACTACTGATGACAATTAAGTCAAACATAACCACATGATCAGTGCAATTAAAATTCCCAAAGAGGAGCACAGATGCATTCTAAGCCCCCAATCACTTAGAGTATTTTTAATATTATATAAAAGAAGCCAGCTACAGAGCATCAAGTCTTTGCTATTATACTATTAAGTAATTACAATGAAATACGAAAACACTAATGAGATCTTTAGCAAGTATTTGCTGTACCCAATATTTAGAGGAAAAAGAATCAGTTTGGCTTTCTCCAGCAAACTTGGAATAACCTCCTTCAAGCAGCTGCAGAAGTTTTATATGGAGAAAACACATAGAAAAAAATCTTGTTTCAACAACTTCTCCGCCTTTCTGGTGACTGCATGGCTCAAAAGACTGGCAATGGAAGCTTAAAAATTTGGGAAATCTACATACAGAGCATGAATTTAAATTCAGACCCTGGTGGGCACATGCACGTGAGGAACTGCAAATGCCACTCTGAATGTAGAGCTTGGTTACCCTCCCTGTCCTCTTTTCTTTATGAAACTAGATACAAATGTGGCATATTAGTAACTATGAAAAGTAACCAGTCTTTGTTTTGTTTGGTATATAATCAAATGATGAATTCTGGGGAAGAAAGCTTTACATGCACACTTCTCTCACAAAATGAGCCAATTAATCTGATCCTGATTGCCAATGGGGAAGTAAAACACAAGGATCCTGTGACCGTATTAGGCATTTGCTGAAACTGTGAACCCACTGATGAAAAGGGACCAGTTGTCACAGGCAAAAAGGGGCCTCAATTTTAAGAGACCGGGCAGGAACTGGAGAAAGAAAGTACCCACAGAAGAGAAGTCACATCGAGAGGAGTCCTGGGACTCCCAAAACATCCTAACACTCCAAAATGATCCAGGGAACTGAGACAAAGAAGTGTCTCTCATTTTGCCTAAAAGCATATTTTTTGGTGATAATTAACTTGGAAAGAATGGTCTTTGAACCCTTCGAAAGTATCCTTCCTCCTGCTTCAACTAACCCATACCCTTATGTTTCAGATTATCTTAAGATTTTACTGAATCTTTCTATATTTTGTGTTTATGTAAGTTAGTTATAAGAATTTTGATTCTATAGGAGTTAACCTTCATGATAGAATTATGTTAGCACTTATTAACCAATGACGTATGAATCGCTGTCGCCATGCTATAGATCATAATACCCTTAGTCCTTACGCTCCAGACCATAACCAGAGCATCCAGGTTCTATTGTGTATAGGATGAGTTATCGGACAGCTTGGCAAGGCCGATATCCAGCTGTCCAACTTGGCAACAAAACTTACTTTTAAGGTGTCCTGAAGTGAACTACCTTCATTATCATACTAAAAATCACACCCACAGGTCAAGAAGATCCTTGCCCAGGTGAAGACACACACCCCCCCCGTGCAAGCGTAGTAACAGAAAAGGATGACACAGTAGAATATTACAATTATATGCAAATTACTAGCCAATCATTGTAACTGGGAGTGTACAACCTTGTAATTCTGCATATAGATGTAACACTAAAATCTACACAGGTGTACTTGATTTGTGGAGACACCACCGAGCACCCAGCACTGCAATAAAGGAGCGCCTGCTTCTTAATATTGCACTGGTGTGACGAGGTTTGATTCCCGATTTCGGTGACACTTACGGAAGCAGTCTGCAAGATCTGATCACTCTGGTATCTACCACTCCAGAAAAAGGACAGGCAAAGCTGCTACTGAATTTACAGGATTCAGAAACAACCTTCAAGATCTGAGACCCCACAGTCCACCCTTCACCTTTATACAAGAAAATGGCCTCGCCCAGGACACATCCCAAAGACAGATCCAGCACAGCTGACCATGAGGATCACCCCATGGAGCCTGCATGCATCACACTATTATTATCCAGCCAGAGAGATACTTGGAGTAAGGTAGCTTTCTCAGTACTACGTTGCCCATTCAATCATTATGCCATTAATGCATCCCAGTTCAAGACTCTTCAAGTCAGTTAAACTGGACTAACGACCAAAACAAGCTCCTATTAAAGACATATCCAATATGCACACCATGTCCTTCTACAACTGGACCTTGTAATACAATTAGAACAATGATGCTCCTGTCTTGTACTCCACAAATGCCACCACCTCATTTCTCTAGTGACTTACAAAAACATGGGCACAACAGGGAAGACACGGCAGAATTCCCCCACTCCAGTCCAAAAGGAATGACATTCATTTGCATTTGTCAAAGTGGCCAGGTCCCTAAAGGTGATACTGGCCTTGCTCTGGTGAGCTGCTATGAAAAGAAAGAGAACAAACAACAAGAAGTGAAATAGGGAGGATACAAGAGGCCAGGTCTTAACTCTATGAACAGCCGAAAAGGGATATTTTAACACTAGTTATAGGTGCCAGGTCTCTGCACTGTAACATGTACAAGCAGCAGTGAACCTGTTATCCCAAACCATTCACTGCGACATACACATGCAGCCCACACACTCCCGAATGGATAATTCCATTCAAGCTCCAAAAACAACAAAAAGCCAGGAGATTATAGATTTAAAGGCCCACTGACAGGAGGCTTCAAAGCTCTGGTGAGTCTCACAGGCATTCCCTTTCTCTACCTCCAGCCTCCATAAAAATACCCTTTCCCCTACCCATCTAGTTACATCATTAGTGGACGCAAAACCTTATTCTACGATACTCTCATCTGAAAATACATCTGTATTTCTGTCTTCCGATGATAAAATATTCTAATACCATACATGATATATTATGAAAAAACTTCACAGCAATTTATGCACTTAGCCCGAAGAGCCCTTCAGAAACTGTTAGCCTTTGTACCTTCAGAACTCTAAATCACATCACTTTATTGATTAAAGTTACATCTTCATTCTACGGAAGAGAATCACCTTCTCAACACACATTTATCTCTCTAGAAAAGGTACGGTATAATAGATAGATGAAAGCTGTTGCTGTTGGGTTTTTTTTCAATAGTTTCTGAAATACCATACACAAACAGATATACATGACAGAGACATCACACCTTCCGATGTTGAACAAAATTAATAGTGGCTAACAAAATCAAATGTGTAACATTTTAATCCTTTAATTAGTAAGAATTACTTTCCTCCCAACAGTTCTTCCTTATTAGGAAAAACTCAAGACATCTACAGATCCTCCAACTGTTATTCAATCTCTAAGCCACGAAAGTCTTTCAAGCATCTGGCATGTTTTATGCTCCGTGGCAGTTCCGTTCCTTCGAATTGAATGATTTATTACCATATAACCTAAGCCTCTGATGAGATTACGCTGCCAATTTGTGCCTTCCTTGTAAAGAGAGGTCTCCTCAAACCCAGGCTTTGGACAGAATGTTGTGAATCTCAATTAAAGGGTGACCTTTACAAGACAAGGGAAATGTTAATTCATGCTCACCTAAATGGCTTCAGCCCTACTTGAAAGCAGGGCTTTCTAAAGCTGCCCACTACTATGCCACTGTGAAGTTTCATTTCAACATTACCAAGATAAAACAAGTCTTCAGTGTAAAAAAACCTGTATATATCCATCCATCAAAGCCAAAGGAGAAAGTCCAAATGCTAATACAGCTGTCTCTGGTGCATTTTTTTATGCTACTTAAAAAACAACGGATTCGCATTTTTAAGGGACTTCAAATACAGATTAGAGGCATTAGAATGACAGGGCCAGAGATTAAACACTTCTTTACCCACTGAACAGGTACAAGACAAGGCAATTGCCTCCACACTCACCCTTAAGGTATGTGCTGTAATTTGCCATACCTCTAGAAAGCAGTTTGATATTACAGGGTGTCTCATCTTGAAGGGTATAAAATTTGCAGAAGAGGCAAAAAGGCAGTTCAGTCTCCACAGACAATTCTGTTTCACTTTTCCTTTAAAATGAGAATTAGCTACTCTATCAAACAGGAGAAATGAAAACACTGTTTCCACAATGTATTTACTGAGTTTCTAATTAAGTTCATGAAAACAAAGAAGAAATTACGAAGTAGTAAATAAGAATTTGACCCACATAAAAAAGCGTATCTGGACAAACTTCAATATGAAAAGTAAGAACTTGCTGAAAAAGCCAAATGTCAGCAAGACTTCAACATAAAACATGGCCACCTAAGAGCATCTTAAAACCACAGTATTTAACAGGCCAGATGGAAAAAAAAAAAAAAAAAAAAAAAAAAAGATAAACAATGCTATCATAGCAATCAATCACTCTAGAAAGTATACACATTGTATAAATCTCTTTCAAAAAGTATGTATTCTCTTGAAGGATACGTTTTGCAGGTTTGGCTAACCTGGTCGCTAAAGATCCTAAAAGAACAGGATTAACTGGCTAACCTTTGCCAGGTTGAATTCTGACCCAGTTAATTGTATTCAGCTAATCCACATTCCCACTGGATATTTTTGTTCATTTTACAGCCTAAGTCTATGGCGTTACCAAGCAATTGCCAAATCCCGATTCAAATGGCTGTTATTACTATTAACAGTAACAGAAGATAAGCATAAGAATCTAAACCTGGGGCAACAAAGACACACTGGAATGCCCTGCTAGCAAAAAAAAAAAAAAAAAACAACCAACCACCAAAAAAACCCACAACACAGGAGCAACCTAAAATCATCCCTTAGATGAGTTCAGGAAATGGCTTTGCAGTAAGTAATGTCATAAGGGAAGCCAGAGCTCAAAACCAGGATTTTGGCTTCAGATAATTAAGATTTTTAGAAGGAACAACAGCAGCACCATCCACTTAATAACCCACAGAGCCTTTTTCACTCTTTCAGGTTGTTGCAGCCCACTTCCACTAGTGCAGCAATGAGTGTTCCTCAAAGCAGAGTAGATTGTCAGAAACCAGACCTGCTTATACCAGCCAGAGAGAATCTTGATCCTAAACAGCAAGACAGAATGTTTTTAAATAAATGGTTTACTACTGAACTTTACACAAAAGCACAAATTCCAGGAGTGTGAAGCTCTCATATAGAAAGGAAGATCGTATTATTTCAGATCACAGTAAGCAGAGTACCTGTTCAATGGTACCATACTTTATTAGTGCCTGTACTGATGAAATGTTTCCACTGTCCTTCAGAAAAGCAACGCGTGATTTAACTGTTCCAGCCTGGGACACACCTTACACACTGACATAGCACAGCCCACCGCCTGGCACAGACTAGCCCAGAAAGCTTTGCACCGTATGACACAAGGGAAAAAGGAGAAAGACACTTTCCAATTCAGGTAAGTCAGATTACAGAGATGCTGCCTTTCATTCACCCCTGAATTCAGTTCACCTAGTGTTCACTTTAAGTTATACCCAATTAGAAATTAAGCATATGAAAACATACAGACTGATTTTAATGGATATGAGGACTTGAACATCTCACTGAACCAAGCTGAGATGGCTCAGTACCTCCAAAAGCCTAGTCGTTCTGAAAAAAAAACCTGCAGGAAATTATACAAAACAGGATATTATAGTTTACAGACATAAACATTTTCTACCTATTCTGCTTTAATCTGCATAATACAAAGTAATTCCACATTGTCTTTGTAAATTTACCACAAAGCCCTCAAATTCTTTAGTAATCCAAAACTCAGAGCCCAAAAGAAGCTGTAAATAGGTACCTTGAAAATCAATGACTGCATTCTAGACAAGGCATTGTGACATAGTAAGTCCCAGAAAACCTGAGTCTCTCAGCCCAGAACTGTAACAACACAACACAAACCAGACCTTGTCAGAGCAACCTCCCAGCAATATTAATAGGACGGAAGCACCCATTTGGGGGGGGGTATTTTATAAAAAGAGCACTTTTTCAACATGCTTCCTCATATCAATAGGGGAGCAACACATAGCACTAATGGGAGAGTCATGAAGATGAATAACCCAGGCTTATGACAGAACTCGTAACTTATTCCAGCATCTTTGATTTTCAGTCTTCATTTGAGAAGCTCCTTTAATGATAAAACACCTTGATTCCTGGCATTTTTGGTCTTCTTACTAAATAAAAAAAAAAAAAAAAACAAGTGGCATCTGGCAATCTCCATAGTAGACTACTAGAGGCCCTTAGGCTCTGAAGTGACTTGAACAGGGTATGGGGCCAAAGACTAAAGCAAGAGGAGCTTCATGTCAAGTCCAAGGACTTATTTAGAAGCCCTGGACAGAGACCCAAAACTGAACACCAAAATATTGTCATGGGTGAAGGCTAGAGTCCATTGCCAAGGCCACATCAGGGAGCAAAGCACAACTGAGCTGTGCTGCCAGGCTTGCATAAGGTCCCACCTGTGAAGATAAATTAAAGGTGCAAGCTAAAAGCGAGCTTCCTTAATAACGTCACTGCTGCTAAAAAGGATGCAGTAGCTGTGGGCACTACCAGGTAAGACCCAGGACCAAGAATGTGGCTAACATGGCTGCTGACAATTATCTTCACAATACTTGTTTTCATGAACAATTTTGCTCAAAAATAAATAGTAATAAGAACTACTGTATGGTCATTTTAAAAAGCAGACAGATGATTTCCCGTTGTCTTGTGGAGATCTAACTGGCACTCTCTGAACTCACAGTAGTCAGTAAATATCGACCTGCTATCAAAACTAACTTGTACTACCTGAGCCTGCTCAGAGTCTTTGACCCAAGTTAAAGAAGAGACTTCGCAGCCCAAGCCTGACTTTCAACACCTTACATCTCCCTGAGAAGTGAGAAGAATTAAGTGGGAGATGTAAACCTCCCCCAACCCTTAAGTGTTCTCTAGAAGTGACAGAGATGCCCTGCTGCTTTTTCACAGACCCTGACAGCTGGCCAAGGTCAGCCTTTAATAAGCAGTAATATATGTCCTCAGACACCAGCAATGGATCAAAAAACATTGTTTAAAAAACACACCACATACTCACTTAAAGGAACGGAGACAAAGTGATATGTCTATTAAAATGATTACACTGCCTCGTTCCCCTGGATACAAATATTTTGAACATTCAAAAAAAACCAGCCACTGCAGGATTCTCAAAATACATCGACCGGGAAAGGCAAACTAACCCTATGAAAGCAATGAAAACCTGCTGCTGTAAATCAAATGCAAAACGTGTTCTCACTAACGCCAGGACAAGGAAAGCTCTTTGCACAGCAAGGAGGGCACTAACAAAGCAAAGGGTCTCTCCTGCTTTCATTTTTAGCCATCTCCCTCCTTTTTTTTGCCTCCCTCTGAATTTTCCATAGCTTTAATAACAATCTCATAGGCAAAAATCAAGAAACAAATTATTTTCTTACACATAATCCCCCTTTTGCTGTCAAGTGGCTGACCCTAGTTTGATAATCTCATTTCCTGAGACTCAAAACGCTGGAAATTTAAGCTTCCTAGAGTGTTAATTGTGGCCCTGCTCCATTGCTAATCAAAAAATTGGATGTTTTGCATGAAAATGCTGCTCTAATTAATTCTCAGTCATAAAGCGCCCCGGTTTTAATAACCCCTTCTTGATTGGATAGCCTTTGAAGAGACAGTGCAGCTAATCCGCTAAACCAGAAAAAACACACGCAGAGGAAATAATAAGTGGGCTTACAAGGTCTGAACTAGATGATTGCATTAATACCGTCAAACCACAAAAAAGCGATTCTCTCCCCTCTCCTCCCCCTCCAAGCTCAAAGCAAACTGTGATCCTGCACATCACGGGGAGACAAAAGCAGCTGCATGACAGGAGATACATAACATCAAATCTTTTCCCGCTCCTTAGCATAACCAGCTTCCTGATTCTTCAGCTGGTTATTCCCCATCCTTTTCTAACTGATATTTTTAACTGGGACCATCCGCTTGTCACGTCGTCTCCTTTAACCAGAGAAGAATTATATTGCTTCTCCCCCTCCTCATTGCCTCTGACTGACAACATATTATCATACACATTTCTAAAAGGTGCTGAACTGAATTTTCATTATCCAAAATGTCAAGATTCATTTTTGTCACTGGCAGACACAGCTGGCTCCCTCCAGCAGCCCTTTGGTGAATCCAAATGGAACAAGGCACCTACAAATAACTGCTTTTTCCCCAGACCTGGCCTTACATTGTGTCCTTGTCATATCAGATACCATTTGCCTCCGCTGCTATTTCTTGGCATCGATTTCTTAATTAGCAGAGTTTCTCTTTGATTTCCTTAATTACTTAAAACCTTATGGTAAGAAATTTTCAGGCTTGGACTGAGAACATGTATGAACAGCATAGTGTCAAGTAACTCAAATCCACTCCCCATACTTAAATTTGTATCATAGGGATGTTCAGGGCTTCCCATCTATCACCTGACAAACAAGAAAAAAAAAAATCCGTAGAGTTTCTACTTCTGAGAAATAAGGTTAAAAAAAGGATCCAGTACCTACTGTCTCATTGCAACAGCTCTGACTCACCATTCTTTGCCAGAGTTGGATGTGATACACCGCCTTTAATTTTGTAGCCCTCCTACCGATTCACTGGGACCATGCTTGATCATTTAAACTTGCAGAAAGTGGGTATTTCTGAGCGTCAACAGTTATGCCTGAAACCGCTCAGTCAAGGTCCAAACTTCTAGCAAGATCCACTGCAACCCAGGAGACAAAGACACGACCAATATTAAGAGACATTCAAATGAGAAAAATAACATTGCATATGGTACCTGGCAAAAAAGAAATCTTACATATAACATGCATAGCTGAACTACCAGCCAACTGTGAGACATGGGAGTGTTGCATAATCTGAATCCACAAGACACTCTTGCATTAATTTTGAAACTCCAAAATGAAAATCTAAGTTCATATAATACTCTACTATTACCACCAACAGAAAAGTAACCATGCAAGAGTTTGGGGCATTTAAAAACACCTCTGACAAACTAAAGAAACTTAAGAAAACTGAAGCAAGGGGAATTACCCAAAATTTTTAAAAATTAGAAAAAAAAGAGTACTGCATCACAGCGTGTTGCAGTACAACACAGGGATGTTCTGGACAGAAACTGCATAAACTTCAGAAAGAAATAATGAATTTTTGCCATTTCAGTTCATCACGCAAAACATGCCCAGTAGCTGGGGGAATACGGCTTAGGGGCATTCATTTCATTCTTTGTTCTATTAAGACTTACTCTGTTAAGTCACTTAACTTTTTTCTGCTTTTCTTGTACAAGCACTGCCCTACCTTCCAGTGGCAGTAAGAGCAGAAACGTGTCTGCACAATGCTCAAGTAGTAGGATTATAGAGGGGACAAATTCTCACATAAAAAAAACCAAACCAAAAAAAAAAACAACACCCAAAAACAAATGAAAAAAGTCACAGGCACAATCACAGAATGGCTGGGGTTGAAAGGGACCTCTGGAGATCACCTAATCCAACCCACTGCTAAAGCAGGTTCACCTCTAGCAGGCTGCACAGTCGCATCCAGGCTGGTTTTTTATGTCCTCAGAGCAAGAGACCCCACAGCCTCTCCAGGCAGCCTGTTCCCATGTTCTGTCACCCTCACAGTAAAGTTATTCCTCATATTCAGATGGAACTTCTTGTGTTGCAGTTTGTGCCTGTTGTCTCGAACTGGGAATCCCAGCACCGGACCCAACACTCCATACGTGGCCTCACGGAGGCAGAGCAGAGGGGGAGGATCCCCTCCCTCGCCCTGCTGGCCATGCTCCTCCTCATGCCCCGCAGGGTCCCAGGGACCTTCTTGGCCCCAAGGGCACGCTGCTGGCCCAGGGGAAACATGCTGTCCGCCACAATAATACAAGAATATTTTCAACCCTCTTACACAGCAAAAAAGCACTTGCAGAATCATAGAATCATTTTGATTGGAAAAGACCTTAAAAATCAAGTCCCACTGTTAACTGAGCACTGCCAAGTCCACCACAAAACCACGTAGGCAGTGATTCCTCAAGATGCACTGCACAACAGCATCCTCCTGAGCTCCCAGGGCAGCACACACATGGCTGGGCATGGCAGCAACCCTGGGGCTGCAGAGCCGCTTCACTCAATGCATGGCTGCGTCAAGTGTGCCCAAGCCACCATTTACATGAATATATATTAATACCATGATATACTCAGAGTCAAACCAGTGCTACTTAACAAAAAAATGAAAGGTGATTCTGACTCTTAATTCTGCTCTCATCGTCCTTCCCAGGATGACGCATGGCATACCACAGCTTGCACAGCTATAATCCAACTAAAATCTTACTCTGCAAAGACACTGAGAAGTTTAATTAATGCTGAAGTGCACTGAGCTTCCCCAGCAAATAAATAAGCCCAAATTTTAAGAGGTGCTGAGCAGCTGTGGAGTCCATTAACATCCATGGGAACAACAGCTGCTCGGGAGCACTTAACATTTCATTCTTAAAACGGCCCAGATGTACACCACCAGCAAAGCTGACCTTCACATGAACTGCTAGGGCCTGCACGCGCACAGATAACAGAGAAGCTGGATGCTATTTTCCATGCCGATCAGCACCCTCGAGGCTCTTTAGATTTTCACAGCATGAAGAAACATCTTTTCCCATTTCTACTGATAAACTAAACTGAGGCCACAGTCACCATGAGCACAATATACAGCCACACGAATTCCCTACGGCCACAGGACTCTGAAACAATACCCAGCATATCTAGAAGGAGCCCATAACCATGCCAGAAATTATCAGCCAGCAGTGAGCAGCTTGGTGCACGGCTGCTGGCGAGACATCTCATGCCCTCAGAGCTCACCTACCCCGGGTCTTCCGAATCCCATGCACGCAAGGCTATCCACAAGTAAGGAAGATCACTAGCTAAGATACAGCACCTTCTGAAACAAAGATTATCATTCACTGAGCTTTCCATTTTCAGTTATGTCTCCTTTCACTTCTGCTGGCGGCTTGTGCTTATTTTTTTATATATTTAAAAAAAAAATAAAAATTGACTGGCACCTCCAGAATCCAGCTCCTGCCACTGCCCCTCTCCCAGCCACAAAAAATGGAGATGTGTAGACCCATGGAAGACAGACTTCAAGACACTTGTGCAAGGCAACTGTGGCGGTGAAGGCTGCTACATCATATGAAAGCTAATCCTTGCAGGTATATACAATGCACAAATCATGTGTGTACCATGCTCAATATAATGAAATTAAAACTTGGATTAGTGCTTTTAAAAAACATTACCATAATACACCATCAGAAATCCAGACATGCACAGATACTACCCAGAATTGTGGTCTTTATTTTTGCTTGAAAACATGTTTTGTAGACAGCAGTTACATTCAATTTAACAAAAACAGCCTCTAGGCCCCTGCAGACTGTCTCCTGCCCTACTGTGCAGCCCCAGTGACATCCTCCTACTGTCTACTGTCCTCTCCTGCAGTCCTTGACCTCCCTCAATGGCAAGAAACTACATTCTTCTTTTACTCCCAAGAAATCGTTGGTAATTGAAGGCAGCAGTGGAATGAAATAAGGTGCACACACAGGATTCATTCCACCAGTCAGCGACAAGCAACCATCCACCTCTGTGGTGAAATAAAGCAGCATTTTAGCCTAGTTTCCAATGAAAGTGCTGATCTTCTGTGTCTGTCCAGCTGGCCATCCCATCCTGAAAACAACTGCGCTGGTGAGCCGATTTCTGCCAAATGTGGCAGAGGCATTGATCTTAAAAGCAGTAAATTCTTAGAGGTATTGTAAAAGCACACAGCCACATAGACGAAAGCATGATAAAAGCGTGCCTCCATGGAAGGGAATGCTGCAGTGAGGATGTGTTAGCTTTCCATGCTGTTGGACTTACCAGCCAGGAAGCAACCTGCACATTTGCTTCCAGGGCACGAGGCTGCTTGCTTGATCCAGTCATGGTACATGCTGCTTTTTGCTTGGTTTGGGGGACAGTAGTTCAGGGACATAGGCAGGCACTGGTGGGTGCCTGGAAGAAAAATGTGAGGGGGATGAAGGAGCTTTAGAGACACAGTGAGAAGTGCAGCTAGCGAAGGAAAGGTGTTGAGGGAGAAAAGGTGGCACATCTGAGATGACCAAGGCTTCAGTCATTCAGCTGCTCATGGAATAAGCTTACTCATTTTTAAAATATACCTGCATTATTTATCATAGTCTATTACAAAAAACATCATATTTGACAAATGGTAGGAGAGGTCCAACAAAGAAAATGTAAATTCCTCAGCCAACACATAGCCAAGATGGGCTCCTCGGGGGAAGGGGGGCGGGAGGGGACGGTAGGATACAAGAAGCTTAATGATGGACATTACTCGTTGTGTACAGAAGAAACCACTTCTGACACTATCTCCAACAACCTGGGGAACCACATGTATTAGTCTAGAAAGAGGCATTTCAGTTATGTACTTCCTTCCCCCTGCCCCCTCCTCTTTTTAAAGAGAGCTGTCAAAAAACTTGTGCATTCATCTTCCAAGGGAAAAAATACATGGTCAAAGTCCTCCTCCTCTTGATTTCAGCAGAATAAGACAAGAGTTCCATGCCTGTATCAGGTCCCTTTCTCCCACTGAGGGATAATATGTGCCTTATGCACCGCACTATTTCAGTCCAAATGAAAGAGGTTAATGACAAAGCGTCACTCTGATCTCCACACATTTTAAGGCTATTTAAATTAAATTCTTATTTCAAAAAGTTGGCATGAGCCAAACTTTTATAAGTTCAGGGTTTTTTGGTGTGGTTTTTTTTTTTTTTAATGCATATGTTTCTTTGAAGATCTTTTCAGGAAAAAGATTTCCTAAGAAGCCACCCTCCCCCTGCTGCCACTGAAAAGTCATCCCTGTGGATAAGGCTGTCAGGAAGAGAAACTGTGGCATTCACAGAAGAGAGTGTCACATGCTTGCTTTCCAGGAACCTGATTGAACAATTAAATTGTATTCCTCTTTAAAAGAGGTATTAAAAAAAATGCAGATCTTGCTGTGGCCTGGGATTTGGGAAGATTAACGAGCTACCTAAAAGGGAACAGTAGCTTATAATAGAAAGAGAGGATAGTACATTTTTAACATAAAATTCAAAGGGAAACTTTTCTTGATGGTTAAACTGCAAAGATTTCTCAGCAAAGTCATCTCATCTATTGTCCCTATTGACTCCCTACATTGACTTTTTGTCACCCATTGCATCACGTTCAAGCTCTTCCAATTCATCCAGGAAGGGCAATATAATCTTGTCCTATCCACACTAATTCCTATATTTTGTCCTTTACTTCTTTGTCAGCTTGCAGGCTTTGTTCTTTCTAACCCTGTGCTAGCTCAGTGGCTGGAAGTCTGCATAGCTCTTTTGCATCCCCCTTTCTTGAAAACATTCACAATCTCCCACTCATGACAAATGTTGCTGCAAGATTTGTCCTGTATCAACAAGGAGTCACTCTTTCATGAAATCTGGCTGTGCCCACCAGTAAAGGGTTCTGAACCCAGAAAAGAAGCTATTTAAAACCAAATCCTCAGTTCAGTCTAACACCAATGGTAACCACAAAAAAACCCTTCTCTCAGCCACAAGGTACCTGGAAAAGGATAGAGATGTGGAGTGAGTCAGGTCAGGGTGTTGGAGGCAACCAGGAACAGAAGGCAACAGGACTCAATCCAAAGAGACCTGAAATTTGTGAGGCAAGCGTTGCAGGTTCCCTGATGGCCCCATCACTGATCCAAACTTAGTGCTCTCAACAGCTTCAAAATTCTTGGCATCAAACCCACATTTGTCCCAGGCAGTCTGTAACAGAGCTGTTAACTGTGGAGAAGCAGCTACTTAAATCCTACTGCCCACTGGTACAAGAAAATCATGATGCAATAACAATTTGCAGCATCCACTGAACTGGGTAACTTCTTCCAGTTAATCCTAGGCACAAGAGCACGTGACAGATTTTGGTGGAGAGAACCTGAGTCTCAGAAGGTAAAGAGCTGTAAGCTGAACACCTTTCAAGTGAGTATTAATGGCAATACCATGATTTAAAAGACAGGTATCTCCACTTTTGTTTTATTCCTATTTGCTGTCAGATCATAGTGTAGACAACTGTCAACTTCAGTAGCTGCATTTCAGATCCTTCCTTCACAGTCCATCCAGCAGTATCTGAATATTCACCACAGAGTGAATCACTATATCTTTAAATCACCAGTAATAAGATCATCTTTGTTGAGCCAACTAAGTGAAGCAATCTGTCCACAAAAATCTCTATGTCTCTCATGGCTTCCTTTCATGTTCTTGTGGGTTTAACTTGTTGCTGAGGACAACTGGGTTATAAGAGGAGGAAGGGAACAAAAAGTCACCCAAAAATTGTCTTGTGAATTATAAAACATCCTCAATTAAAAGCCAGCTGAAAATTGTCATAGGTAATATTTCAAGGGGAAATTCTACCCTTGTCCATCACTGTAATACTTGAAGAGTATATATTATTTTATTGTTATGATTCCTCAGTAACAAACTAGAATAGATGATACAAAACAATTTCAGTCTTGCTATACATTGCCGTTATAGCCTTAAGATCTTCCCTTGATTTTGCTCCCAAAACCAATGTTTTCATAAATTACATCATTCATGAGAAAACCATGGGATGATGTCATACTCAGAGGAGAGAACACTTCTCTGTGTATAGACAGCACTTGCCACAGGCAATATAAAACAGCAAGAGTAGTCCAGCTCTTCAAATTCACAGTTTTCAAACACTCTACGGTTCTTCATCTTCAAATGTTGTACAAAAGACAAAGAATTGGCCACTTTAGTCAATACAACAGAAATCTGCAACTTCAAATATGGGATGCTTGAGCTCGGCTCCCAAAGCAATCCAGAGTAAGTATCAAATTCAGCACACGATGTAAGGGAATAAACTGCAGATAAGGAAGCAGGCATTAGCTCCATGAATCCAAAAGCAGCACTCATGGTGAAACTGTTTGCATTTCACCCATTGTTTTACAAGTCTCTTGACCTCTAGCTGAAAATGCAGAGGGAATGAAGAGAAACCCTGCTGCTTCACAATGTAGTAATAATAAATAAGCAGAGCTCAGAAACTGGAGATATTTAGACAGCCTGCATGGCAAAGCAGAAAGGTATTAATACCCTGACATAGCATGGACAGAATATTCAAGCTCCTGCAAAAAAGAATTATCCGAACTAGCACAGTATCTGTTTTCCCACCTTGAAGTTCTCCACTTCTGCTGTACAGTTCTCTTCTCTGCTCACGCAAATAGGCACTCATGCTAATAGCATGGGAGGAGGACTCAAACCTGTAATTAAAAATAAACAAATAAATAAATAAATCTAGTCCGTTAGCCATCTGAAGAAGCACCCTTCCTGTAAGCACCAGTCAGCCCTAAACAAAAAGGACTACTTCTCTGCATGCTGGAGCAAAATTATCACAGCAGACCAAAAGCACATTTTTCCTGTAAAACTCCATCACTGATGCACCACATTCTGCCACCCTCAATGAACACAGCTCTACCAGCCGCCATCTGTCACAGAACAAGCAAAACTAGCAAGCTGCAAAAAGGCTTTACCCTTGGCCAGCTTCTACTACCCATGCTATTTTTCCATCCTCCCGAGGCCAGACCACCCTGCTCCTTGTCTCTGCTAAGTCTGGGTTCTTCCTTTTCTAGGCTCCTCCTTCATCCAGCACCTTCCCATACACCTCAGGGCTATTTAACCACTTAGCAGGAACAAGCTACAGCTGCACATCATCCATGTCAATCAACCCCCTGCCTTTGAAGCAAGGCCACAGCTGCGTGTTGTCAATGTTAAGCAACACACTGCCTTCATTCGTCTAGAGCCACCCATAACACCAACCTGCCCACAAAGCACAGAGATGCTCTATTAGCTGGGAGCACCTAGGCATTTAAGTAGGAATGGCCCCTAAAACTGGTAAAATCCAAACCAAAGCCATAAGCTAACACCATCTAAATTGCTAACTGACCTATACATAAAAATTAAAAATAAAAACCTAAATTTCTCCTGGAAACTAGGGAGCAATACGTTATTTAGTATTTATCATATGGCTCTAATACTCCAGAAGGACCAATCTGAGAGGCAGACACAAATATTTTTCCAACTACTGTAGCCCCATAAACATGATTTTTGCCACTGACAGTGAAAGGCCACAGACTGGGCACCAAGCTGATGCTGCAAGGTCTCAGACATCTCTGGGCTGGCCGTGCCCTGAGCTGGGTGTCCCTGGGATCACACATGTCCCGCGGCCAAGGGGCTGGTGCCCACCTGCCTGAGCTCCGCGCTGGGGACACCCGGCACGGCCAAGGGCTGCCGCCCCGGGCAGGCGCTGCCCAGCAAACAGCAGCCCTTGGTGTGCCCGGGCTGGGCGCTGGGCAGCTCTGCCCTGGTGCTGGGCGCCGGGGAGAAGGGAGCAGGCGGTGGGAACAAAGCATCTTCACATAGCTATAGACATAAGGCTTAGAGGGAGGGAAGTCATCTTTCACGAACATCAAACTTCTGGAGGTGAAGATCTCACAATGTTGATGACTTGCTGTTAACAGCCCTTGGCCCCTCCCTACCCCTTCTGCTAAGGAAGACTGGATCAGCCCTAGTGCTGCCCTGAGGGACACTGGAGAGATGAGCATCACACCAGAGAAAAAGGGCACGCATTTGCATGCGTTCTTGTGCAACAGTGTTAAGGTTATTACTATTAATGAGGCTTTTCTGCTTTAATTTGGACTGAGTGTTAGTATTATTGCAACTGAACGAATAACAATTTATCAAAATAGAACAAACACTTAAGACTTTAATTAAACAAACAGTAAATTCTTGGCTCCATATTTATGATGTGCTCTCTTTTACCCCTAGTGAGATATTAAGCATAACATTATCACCATGGCCTTCGCCAGGCATCAGAATCAGAAGCTTCAGGTCAAGGCAAACTACAGCAATAAACTTCAGTCTCCTCCTTGAGACAGAGACTGAGACTATTCCTCAGAGGCCTGCACTGGCTTTTGCTGCAGGATCTCATCACGTTCACTTCTTTCCCACAGACATCCAGTTTCTCTCCCCTGTTTCCCCTCCTCTGCTATCTCCTTCATCTGCTCTTATCCCATGTTCCGACTCACGCTTTGGTCCTCTGCTCTTGTAACTTCTTTCCCCATGCTGATCCTTCCATAGCAAAGCTTTCAAAATATTTTTGTAGTACATAGAATTATACATAATTACAGCCAAGCCTGAGACTGATGGATTGGGTGTTCAACGTCTGCTTGTAGAATTCACTCCTTTCCCACCATGCCCAATTTCCATCTTGCAAACCTGACCTGTAGGGAGATGGCAACCTGAATGTGCACTTGGCTACCTTTCGGAAGAGAAGACAGATTGGTTCATGATTGCACGAACTATATAAATTCCCAAAGTACCCCTTGTCTGAAGTTTTCTTTTTGAAGCCAACATTAAAAAACTAAATACATCATGACTTTTTTTTTTATTATTATTACACAGGGAAACAATGACTCAAAGTCTTTTCCAAATGCTAGCTACCGATTACCAGAGAGCGGGACACAGTTGCAGAGATTTTTCCCATTATTGCTAGAACACACAACTAGCAGAAGTACTTAGTATTTATAAAACAAGACTACAGCAAGCTATCGCAGGACACGGCACAAACACCTGCATCCATTTGTGAGTAAAAAGCGAGGTGGAGCCCTGCCCTAAGAGACTTCTGAAGTGAGGACTTAAATGCAGATATTCTGATGACAAGTGGAAGGCTCTTCTGATTTGGACAGAGCTAATGGAAAGGCAAGAAAAAGCGCCTTGCAGCCTGGCATGAAAAGCACTGAAGATGGGAGAGGAGACAAGAATAACACTCCATCAAACATGTACATCCCTCAGTGGACTGAGAAATTCCATTTCAATGGAGATTTCCACGGATACAGTGACAGCTGACAGAAGACAGATAACCAAATAAGAGATCCCAGTAAGTACTGCTGTCACTGCGGTGCTGGCAATGACTTGGTGACAAGACCATGAGTGGTGAGAGACATGCCGCTCCTATGAGGTTATGCACCTTCAATTTAAACAATTATACCCACCTTCACTCTCTGCTGACAAACTAATATACAGCCTTAAATTGCTGTAGGTGAAACACAGCATCCTTATTCCTCAAAGTGAACTGGTCCAAGTACACCCAAGAACAGACAGTATGAAAAGATGAGCAGCCCTATTTTGCTTCAATATACATCTGCAAGCCAGAGTAAATTCAGAGTGTGTAATGTTCAACCCAAATAGCCAAACAGCCATGAAAGTGTTAATTAAAAGAAAGGGTCGTGGGGGAATAACCATGGGTTGACAGGGACAGGAGGCACCTCTGAAATCCTCCAGGTAACAGTTAGCCTTCTAATAACAGAAGATTACATAGAGAACTCATCCTGTGCGAGGGAGAGAAAGCAGTGCAGAAGAGTTCTAACTGGGGCCTTAGGTACTACTAGAATACAGCCACCAGATATATATATGCCTATGGGGAAAACCACAGTGAGTTCTGGATAATCAAGAAATAAGTTTTAGCTGGAAAAAAAAAGCCCAGAAAACAACGAACAATCTGTAAACAGGATGCAGAACACAAAGCTCCCCTCCCACTTGCCCAAAACAGCCAATTACTCTCAGGCTTTCCCTCTACAGAAGTCCCTGGCATTATTTCCCTACCATATAACAACCTACTTCCAATCACAGATGAGGGGTTCTTTATTCAAAAAAACACCCAGACTTCATGGATCCCCATCTCCAGCAAATAAAGGGTGAAAATACCAGCTCACTTCCAGTCGCTCCTCCTCCAGCAAATACACCACCAGAATTTTTTTAACCTTGCACTCTGTTGACTCCAGAAAACAAAGGCACAGAAGGCTAAGCACTGCTTAGATGGGTAGTGAAAGACATCCCAAGCCCTGCAGCAGCTTATAGTCCAGAGGGGTGCCAAGAACCTGCCAGATACACTGCTCCTGCTGCAGCTGAGCATGGTTAAAAGGTTACTGCTCCAAGCTGCTGGCACTCCCCACCACTGCTCCACTCTCTGCTTTTTCCACAAAGCTGCTGTGGAACTTGCTCATACCGTCAGCAACTGTTTTTGAAAAATCTCATTCCAAAAATAATAAAAGAAACCCATCAGTAAAAAGATTATCTTGGTAGTATCGAGTTAAGACTGCAGCCACCCATGGAGTTATGCTGGCAGAGCCAAGAAAGCTGTGATCTTTGAACCTGGAGCACCCACTGCCAAAACAGCACATTTTGGTATTCCCCAAACTCCTCAAGAGGCCAAAGAGAATGACCAGCACACATAGTTAAGTGTACGAGATGAAAATTCAGCACAGCTCCCCTGAATCTAGGTGTAGTAACAAGACGGCCTCTCCTCTCCTAACAGTACTGCTCACCAACAACTCTTCCCCACTTGTTACTCTTGCACATGAAATTTGTTCCCCCAAATCTTTCCTTTGGCCACCTAGCCTTTCATCCTCTCTCTTACACTCTCTTCCCAACCGCTTAATTCTTTCCACTCTAAACTCCAAATTAAAGGAGTTAGTGATAGAATTAACCGCTTAGTCTATCTAGTAATTACATGGTTATTGTAATTCTCTTTGTCCAGTTCCCTTTATTGCTCTCGTTAACAAGTCCTGAATTCACCACTGACAAAGCCAGGCATAACATATCACTGCATGCTTTGCAGCAGCTTGTATAATAGGATCCCAAACCCAGGATGAGCCATGGAAAGAGCTACACTAAAAACCAGCAATGAATCCATAACAGAGATCTTACCAAGGTTTCAGCTTTGGGCATTGCACCTCCACTTTAAAACTTACACTCCTCTCACACTGTGAAACTATGACTAGCAGCCAGTGTTGTGCAGTACTTGAGGGACCAAAGAGAGCTTAGGCAAAGCTTTAACGTTGTCCCAGCACTTACTTGAACAAAGGGTTTTTAGGTCTTTGTGGTTTCTTCTTTGCGAAGAATGCTGCGAATTCTCTCCCAGAGCTGGCGTAGCTAAGCTGGGTGGATGGCTCCGAAGCAGTGCGAGTGTTCTTCATATCCAGATACTCTGTCAGCAGCATCTACCAACAGAAGGAAAAGGATCTCAGCATTTGAAATAAAACAGCATTATACTGAAAACTTGAAAGTCTAGGATTACTAGATACTCTGTAAGACTGCAAAACTAATAAAAATCTCAAAAATTCTAATTAACAGAAACCTGGCTTTATTTTCAGAAATGTGATCCTAGGGACTTACATGTCACTGTCTCCAATTTTTTAAAAGCTTGTTTTACGTTACTTGTCCAATTCAATCTGCTACAAAACCTAGATGGTACCAAAGGTAACTTGTAAGAAGTCCCCACTCCTCCCAAAACTGATTCCAGCAGCAGCAGCAACAAGGAGATGTGGGTGGGTTGCTGGCTGGCCTTTACTGACTGATTATATACCACAGCTCTCAAGGTTAGCAATATTGATCTGTTCAGTTACAAAAGCATATTTTATATATGTGTATGTATGCCTTTATATTTCCTACATAGTTATATGCAGAAATAAAAAACATCCATGCATCTATTTGGGTACATGTGCTGCATGTCACATATGCTGAGAAAAAATCCTGGTAAAGCTGCAAAAATTGCCCTTTAATACCTCCCAAACCAAACACACTTGTTTTACCATAGAAAATATGAATTCCCACAGCTGCCAGTTCTGCCAACATAGTTCAGGATTGATTCTCCTCTAGCCCGACATACTCAGTAAGTGGTTGGGGGGGCCCTTTGTGAGACCAGGGTACACTCTGTGAAACCCTTAGAGCCCTGAGCAGTAGCCTGATATTTGATGCTATTTAAGCAACTCCATGGTGCAAAAGCAGAAACAGATTCCAAGTCACTCGCTTTTAATTTCCTTGTGTCTGATGATGGAAAGAAACCCCTTAAAAATTAACGTTTGTCACTGCATTCAGAAAGTCACTATTTATTATAAGAAAATTCTACCTGCTCTGAGAATATTACTAATGTATTCCATTTTCATAACTAGCTAGTCAAAGCCCATCAAAGCGTTGTCTGCAATGAAAGGAATACATCAGTACTGTGCTGTCTGGGTTTACATAAATTACATAGGAATAAGTATCTAGGCAAAAGGTATCATGCCCCAAATTAGAAACAATTCAGGATACCTTGGGAAAAAAAATACAAACACAAAGGAACTTCAACTCCTAAAACATCTCAATTAAAACTGTACCTGAGCACAAGCTTTTAAAATGCAGGCTTATTGTCAGAAGTAAAAAATAATCACTGTGCTAATTTTTAACAGTAATTTACCAAATCCGTTTGTATTTGTATATTTGCATTTCATCTTCTCTACTTGAATTAACAACCTTAAAATCGCCACAAAAATGTAATTAAACCCTCAAACTTAATCAAATTTTGAAAAAAAAAAAGAAAAAGACTTGGCAATTTGTTCTTCCATTATAGATGAAACCCATCTATAATGGATTCCACTACTCCGGTGTCACTTTGTGTCCAAGACTAGGAAATGTTCAGCGTGTAATAATCTTGGCTCCAAGATTACAATAAGCCAACAGAGGTTTGAGCTAGGAACATAATGAATTATCCCTGTTGGTTAAAAACTGAATTACAGAAACAAAAAGATGAGTTCGCAGTTAGATACTCAGAACAGTACTGAAAATGCCACACATTAGGAAAGAAAAGAAATTTGTTAATTTATAGTATTACAAGACAGGCAGGGCAGGATGGTTAGACACAAGGCCCTGAAAAAGTCAAAAGCTGTAAAAGCAGCAAAAATAGATGGTTTTGATAACTATTCTCAAAGTTCATCTTTAAGTTATAAAACTCAAGCCTAGCAGAAACTGTGCTAGACAGATCAAAGCTCTTTCTGCTCCAGTGCCCTGTATTCAACAGTTACACAAATTCTTCAGAAGGAAGTAATTAAGTGTAAGCATGGCTGAGCATTTACAATACATAGCCAAGCGGGAGAGAAGTTAAGACAGGAGAGATCTTCAACACACAGTACATTTGGCTTATCACTGCAGCGTAAAGAATAAAACCCTTATAATATTTAAGCAATACAATTAACATGTGGGCCAGTCGGAAAGTCTTGCCAGCTACTTGCTTCAAAAAACAGCCTGAAGTTTTCATTTCTCATTGCGTTGTGCAATGCATGGCCGTCACCCAATGTCATCGACCTCAATTTATTCCCTATGTCTGGACAGTCAGAGTTACCCAGTTGTTCTGCTTCACAGGCCTAGTAGAGGATTTTAATAACTGTAATATTTCAATGTTAAGAGTTGTGGTCTGGCCGTGTACTTATTAAAAGCCACAGCAAGCTAGAACTTCAAAATCCACTTGAAAGGAAAGAAAACCCAGACATTTTCCTACCTATCTAAGTGAACAGGAGCTTTCCTTAACCAACGAACTAAGGGATTTCATGATTTGGTCCCATAACACCTGATTAGTAGTTGCTAAGCCATCAATCAAAAACCTTGTTAGACATTAATCACATAGACGTACAGGAAGATTTATGAGTGACTGTAAAGTTGGCAACATCCCATTCATCTGTAACAAGGACTATGACTTTCTGCTCAATGGTTGAATTCTGCCATCCATGTAGTATATTTACATCAATGTCAAACAAACAAAGCTGTACATGAAGCAAGAGAACAAAGCACTTTTTCTCCAACTGCTCTTCAGAAATTACAATTAATATAAAATGCTTTATTAAAAAAGCAGTGTTTATGGATTTGGAGGATTAATTAAATTCTCAAATTTCAAAAGGTTGTATCAGTATGTGTAGCCTGTCTATCACATTCATCTGATAACAGCTTGCGATACACTGTCTTTCTGAATGGCGACGGGGCAAGAACAAATTTGCTTCTGTGTCTTTCTGCTGCCTGCACTTGCTGCAACTCTTCAGATGTACATTTTTATCCTCTGGCTGAGCCCCACGAGAAGTTGTCTAAATCGTTATGTCTTATCATGCTCAAGATTGACCTATGAACAAAGCATGGGCAACAAAACATGTCTGGCCACAGGGCGACGGCTAAATTCATTCATTATTTGTACCTCTTGAGAGGTTTTAGATGGGCAGCCTGAGCTCTGAAGAAGCTGTATTCTGTCAATTAAAAGCTGTAAATAGGTATTTCACATCCTCATATAGTCCGAATTAAGATGGATGCTGCAGTGTGAACGGTCTGCTCCATCAGAAAATCATGACAGTTTCACACTCTGCACCATCAATGCTGATTTTCATCATGCCTTCATATATTTCAGGGGGTCCAGAAAAATCAAATGAAAACTAACACCACACCATAAGTTTTGCAAGGTTAAATGGGATGACCAGGTAATTACTGGCCTCTCCACCTCATATTGATCAGGGACAAAAATCACAGAATAGATGGTTAAAGACTCTATTAAAAAAGAATTAAGGGAAAATAACAGAATTCATGTCCACCAGCATGGATTTACAGAACACAGATCTTGGCTAACCAGTATTCTTACAACAACAATAAATTTAGCTTTAAGTAAACAGAGACAGATTAAGTTGTATTTCAGCCAAGGATCCGACAAAAGCCAAAATACTGAAAGTCAGCACAGCATCTCCTAAAAGAAAAACGGGCAGGTACATGACAAGATCCTTCACATACAACTAAAAATGAGGAAAGCACTGATACTGGACTTCACAAGGTCCCAAAAATCTTAATTCCTCTTATCCTTTTGTCCTCTGTATTCCAAGGGAAACAGAAGACCCTTTTCAGAACCCTTCTCTTTTGTTGGATAGAAGTCTCCTAGCTTTCAGCCTAAGCTCAGTCCAGCTTTGTTTTTAAAACAATAGTAATTAGAAGAAGTAATTAAAATATTAGCAATCAGACAATGAAAGCACATGCAAGTGTGGCTGCAGCAACTCCCTTCTGGACTGAACGGACCAGAACTTTTCCCATCTCAAATTCCTATGGATATAATGACTGCAGGAGGTTTGTAAATTTTAATGTTATGAGGGGAAAATGGTAAATAATAAAGTGAACAAAGTATTAAAAGAATAAAATAGTTTTGT
The DNA here is from genome assembly GCF_963210335.1 of Falco punctatus. NCBI lineage: Eukaryota > Metazoa > Chordata > Aves > Falconiformes > Falconidae > Falco > Falco punctatus. The sequence goes on from NC_137585.1 coordinate 62,240,380, forward strand.
TTTCTATTTTTACTATTTTTCATAATATAATCAAGCTACTATAAGAATATCAATGTCAGCAGAGGTAAATCTCTACATCTAGGGAAAAAAATACAAAAATCATTATTTTTGTTATTGTGTGTGATGGGTTATTGTGTAAAGATGTGACTCTAGCAAATTTGGGAATATTGAAGACAATCAACAACAGAGACAGTCCCAACTGTGATGACAAGAATTAATTAGCTAACTGGAAATGGCTACATAAAGCAGACAGCCTTGTCTGAAGTAAAAGTGTACTGTATCATTCCATATTGGTCTCACACCTGGAATGCCAAAAAAACCCTGGCACTCATAAACAAAAGAGAGATCAAGGAAAAGGGGGTGGAAGGATACACAAAAGAAGCCTAGAAGTTATTAAGAGGCCGGAATGCAGGACTTGGAGCAAAACAAGAAGCCATGAGCTCGGTCTTGTTCGCTTAGCAAAGAGAAGGCTAAGAGGTTACAGTATCAGTCTGCAAGTATGCCACAGAGGGCACAGCACTGATGAAAAAAATCTTTGCTAATTAATTTTTTTAAAAAAAATCAAAGGCTGGAAAGTTGAATTTGGATAGGCTTTGGTGAACAGTTAGGCATATATTTCCAGAGCACAATTAACCACTTACATCAAAGGTTGCACTGTACTGTCTTGCCACTGATTACTTTTTTCTCCCCCCACAGTCAAGACTAGACGCCTTTCTAAAATACGTGCCCTCTTTCCAGCAGGAATTAATTCAAGAAAGCACCACGGCTTGTTTTATGCTGAGGTCAGGTGAGAAGATCACAACAGCTCCTTATAATCTAGGGATCTTAATAAAGCTGTCACACCTTTCAGGGCCAGCTCTCAGGCTCTTGCACAAAAAAACCACTAGTGATCAAAGTACTATTGCTACACAGCACTTTTCATTTCCATTTCGAGTTGATACAGGAAATAAAACCATCTACTGTTAACATTTGTCTTTGGTGAACAGGTTTGTGCTAGTGGAAAGTTCTCACCCAGGCCTGTCTTTGGCAACCACTGGGCATGAAAGTGCAAATGAAGGCTACCTCACTTGTACTTTGAGGAAACTGTAAGAGGTAAAAAACCCACAAAATAATACTCTCAGCATCTGAGGATGTCGCTAGTATTTTGTTATGCTGTTACTAGCAATTGCAAGCCAGATTTATTTTCAGCTTATTGCTGCGTCACACCAGGCATCTGCAGAAATGTTGGCATTTCAGCTGTACTGATGCACTGTGGGCTCTTCCTGAGATGTATCAGGTTCTGAGACTGCTTTGCAGTTACATTTTAGACCTATCAGGAGGAATCAGACGCCAAGATTACAAAGCAGAAGAGAGATTTCCCAATGCTATTTCAACAAGGAAAGCTGGTTAAAAACAGAACAACAGATTCAAGTCATCCGGGTTCACCAGGGACGCACAGAGATGCCCGGTGACAGCAAACAACAGTGCATGCACTGAGGAAAGGCACAACATTCCTGAGAGAGGATGATATCCCGCCAGAGATTATTTCAGGGGCAATAAAAGCAACTGCAAATGAATCCTGAAAGAAAAAGGCTGGGAGTTCAAGTAGGATACTGTGACATGCACTTACTTCTTTGTAAACATACGAAAAGAGGCATTGTTCTTGAAGAGACTGGAGGTAACTAACTACTAGCAAAGTGCCAGAATAAGGCAAGAAAAGCAGTGGCATTCCATGTGAGACAGTAGCCTACAGCTAATTACCCAGTAATTTGCTGTATTAAAAGTTTTAATAATTAAAATACTGCAGCAATTGTGGAATTTAACAACAACAAAAAAAGTAACAGCTAATTGAATTCTAAGAGCACTGAGCTTTCTGCATAAGTTACACCACATCAAGAACAGGGGCTGAGTACACACATGGCAAACATGACAAAGGACACAGCAATAAGGTAAGTCTGAAAGAACAAAAACAATTTTTAGGTACCGTGAATACTGTTTAATGCTGCACAACCTGCTTTACCTAATCCTCTTGTTGCCCATGAAATTAATTGAACTGAAACATAATAATAAAAGCCCTTCCAGAATTAATTCTCTCAAGGCATCGCTCAATTCCGTTATTATACAAGAAGCAAGAATTCCTTTTGTTTTTCATTTTTGGGAAAAAGGGAAAAATAACCCTAGAACTGTTTAGATAACGCTATCATTGCCAGTACTACTACATTCATTATCAATGCTAATTGTCAATTAGCACAACTATTACTGTAGACCTGCGAATGTGCATCTACCTCCAGGGAGGAAGGAAGGGAGGGAACAAACCTCAAAACTACTTTAAAACCACCACTTCTTAAAAGCTGTTTTTATTGGCAATGAATCGCACACCTGCTCAGATGGCTTTGGAGAGTTTAAAACCAGACCCTTTTCATTTCACAAGCTTCTGATAACACATGCATGGACTTCACAACCTCAGCACCACAGACTCTGACTCAAGTGTATGGATGAGCTGAAGTCACTTGAGACATACATACTAATATAATGGGTTTCACAGTTGCTAGCACAGCAGAAGTAGAAACCATTACGTGCTGTCACAGTTGACACATCAGGCTGTAGGTTCCTCGAACAAGCCAGCGCGGGCCAGCACTCATTTCATTTTCCCACTCTTTATGCAAACTGCCACAACAGCTTACGCATCTATCAGGAAAGGGACTTTGGTTCTGTAACAAATACCTGGCATAATGATTTAAATAGCCATGTTTTCTGCAAGTGTTCACTAATTAACCCTCTGACGTATCAACACCCCTGTGACATATCATTATCTGACTGAACAGATTTAAAGTGAAACCCTGGTCCTGCTACAAGTGCCGAGACAAACATCACTGACATCCACAGGGTGAGGTTTGCATCCACTAACTTTCTCAGCCACTGAGAGCATGAGAGATTGTGTCTTGCCACTGACAAACACACATGACAGAAGGCCTCTTACCATTACTAACTTCACCCACTCCCCTGTGCTGCATCAGTATTTTAAGTTTCATCTTCACTTACACTTGTGGCTCAGAAAATAAGCAGGTAAAAGTAAAAGCTGAGGAGAGACTACAGCAGGTAACCTTATCTTCTGCAAGATGTGAGCAGGCACATGATGCTGAAAGAGGGCTGCCTCTTCCTAAGTCTTTTTTATAACATAACAAAGAGAACAGGAGCTTGGCCGTCTTTTTTCCCCATCTTTCCTAATAGTTCTGCTGTTTTATTTATTTACCTTAACGAAAGAGGAACAAATACTGATGGCAAATTTATTACAGCTACCTATAGTCAACTTGAATAACTGGGTCATAAAACAAACGGACAGTATTTATTTTTCTCCAGGCACATCAACTGTTCAGCAAATACAGATGATGCCAGCAGAAATGATCCAAAAAACAAGGCCACTTTCTCATTTTGGTATCAGGCCCTTAACAACAAAACAAAACAACAGTTAGAAAAAAGCCCAAACCAGAATGGAAGTGGGTGACATGGGGAGCCAGTCAGGACTACTCATTTCCTGCAAAGAAAATCCACATTCAGATGCGTGTTTCCACAGTAAAGCAGACATTTCATCTGCATGCCGATGACTGGAATCAGTGAGACCTACACATTTACACAGCTTGGGGGGGCTTGGTGGAATATCGGTCAATGCGGGGGGCGGGGGGGGAATAAATCTTTCTGCAATTTTTGACAAGTAAACCCAATTGGCTTCTGGGCAGTAACATGTAATTGCCAGGACTGTTCAATAACTGGATAAAAACATGGGTGCACATATGTGTGTGTATATATATGTGTATTCAAATACTGGTATGTATACACATGTCTACACACATGCATGTATATCTTTAGCACATGGTCCTTCTGATAAGAATGATGAGAAGTTGTAAAATACAGTCCAGTACAATCCAGAGGATGGATAGCTAGCCAACTGTGTTCTAAGATGAACCAAAAAGCAATGAACTTCATCAGAAAGGCATAATTACCACCTGCTTCATAGACAGCACAAAATGAAGTATTTTCCAGCAAGATTAAAACACACCGTCTTTCAGTTTGTCTGGACTTTCTTTTGTTCACGTAGCATGTAAAAAGGTCAAGGAGGAATGTAAGAGTTGAACAGGTAATTTGAGTGCAGATTTCTGGTCTGCAATTATAATTTAGTGAAGCTTCACTGGTTCTGCACGTTTTGAAGGTGGGGACAACACAGTTAGAAACTTGTGTTTATAACTGAGGTAAAGTTAAACATTTTTAAATCACAAAGAGGATATATTCGCTCAAGTTTAGTGTCAACTACACGCCCACCTTTCAGAACATCCTCTGCCTCAGGGAAGAAATGGGCAATTCTAAAGCACAGGAGAAACAGTGTTACACTTAACCCAACTGATCTGAGCTTCTGCTACTCAAACTGGCACATACAATACAGCAGCAGCAAAGAGAGGAAAAGACAGCATGCTGTTTAAATACCAACCATGTTAACTCATGGATAATACAGCACACTTCATGTATTTCATGCCTTCAACTAATTGCTTAAGACATCCTACTATAGTGTAGATGGTAACAGTAGTGTGCCCTCAGTCTTCATTAAATGCCAACTCTTAATAACAGACTCCAAAAGGCCTTTAATTGCATTTAGTCGCAGCTCCTGAACTTTAAAAGTTGTTAATCAGATTTCTATGTAAATGGAATGACGATTAAAGGTTAAGTACAGGTTTCTGAAATTTCAGCAGCTGAAGACGTATTGCCCTTAACAAGAAAGAGAAACTACCAGCCTTGACAGGAACTAAACATCTTAATTAAACACTCAGAAGTACAGTACTTATTTCTGCGTGAAGTTCTATTTTCAAATGTCAAACTTAATCAGGCACTTGACAAAACCGTGCAATATCCCTACAGCACAGAAGAACAAAAGTGTCTTAGGATTCTTTCCTGAGAAACACCTGTATGCCTCCCCGTCCTCAGCTCACCAACAAATTAAAGTTCTCCAAGCCACTTGTCCCAAACAACAAGGAGGGAAGTTTTATGGCTTTAAAACTGCAGGAGTCCAGCTGAGAAATAGGATACAACATTTTTCAACATGTCAGCTTTTCTTCTGCTTGCTTGGTTTATCCCTGTAACAAGTGTTGTGCTGCCAAATAAACATAAGGGTCCTCATAAATCTGACTTGCAGAGATTTATTTCCCTTGAGGGTACAGCCCATCAATTATCACCAGTCAAAACTATAAAAACTTCTTTGTCGGGAGTAAATTTAGTATGTCTGTATGGTGCTCTGTGAGCAGCTTGCTGCTCTGTGTTTTGATGCCGGATACTACAGAAAGCATCCAGGCGTGCTCCTGAACTTGAACCCTGAGCTACTCAGGACATTCACATCGACCAAACTGTTCAAGCATGGTGCTCCCTCCCTCATGCTGCCCCTGGTAATTAATCTAACCTCCACATTCATAACCTACAGACTCATTATAACAAATACAAAAACTGAGTGTGTCAGTCAGATAGAAGCCTGAGCCCCATTTGAAACCTGACTTAAGATTTATTCTAATTAACTAGGATTCCAGTCTCTGATTTCAATTCATTTGCAGGGATATATGAATTTCGCATTTTATAGCAGCGTGCACATCCTGAATTTACTTAAGAGAGCTGTACAGTGACAAACAGACCTAAGCAGGATCCGTGAACAGGATACTTTATGCCAAAACTTTACAAAATAAGGAGTATTTCATGCAATGAGGGGTTCAAATCCTAATCCGACTGAACAGCAACTGCACCCAGGATTAGCTCAGAGACTGAATAAGGGACCTCAGGACCAGAGACCTTTGCCTTGGGTCAGACAGACACTGGGATCAGCTGCCAGACTGACTCATCTATTTCACATACCTGGTAATTTGACTATCTAGAAAACAAATTAGCACACATCTTCATATACCATCATGCATGTTAATTAAAAAAACAAACAAACAAACAAACAATACCTGAATATTTGTATAACTAGATACAAGACTGCACCCATTTCTTACAGAATTAGTATTTAAAACTGGATTTTAAGTCTGAGTTGTTTTTTTAATTACAAATTACACCTGATCCTAGGAGAATACATTTTTCCAGTAAGCTTTATAGCAGCTATAGCAACTGCTAGACCACTGCAGCAGTGCTGCATGGGAGTGAAAAATCAGCCAACATAAAATGTGTACAGTGGAGGTGACTATTATACTTACAACCCAGAGTATGAAATAAATTTAGCAATGTAAGCTGCAGAGACAGACTGCCTCTAAGCAATATTGAATAGTGAGAAAGAAATGGTGTAAGGAACAATGAAAGTTAATTAAAGTGAGTAACAGAACTGTATAGCTACCAGTTGCTTTATCTTCTTTCAGATCAATTAAAAACTTCATCACAGCAGCTTGAAAAATGGAGGACAAGTAAGGAAACTTCCACCCACCTCTTCGTAATATGCTGTGGTAATAGGAGACATTACCCACAAAAGTGATTTACCAACTTATGTCAGGCATGCAAAAGAGTAAAACTGGATTAAAAAAAGGAAGTCTGCCATAGTTAAACCCAGTATTGTTGCTTCATTATATACAAAAAGCTTTTAAACAGATCTTGCAGGAACCACAATTCCGTCACTTTTCAAAAAGCCTACATTTTGCAAATTTGTATGTAATTTCTTGCATTTGTCAGAGTTAACTTGAAAGACTTTCAGATCTCATGCCTTTCAGACTTAAGAAGATGGCACTAAACAGTCCTGTTTAACAAGCACCAGACTAATAAAAAAATGTTGCCCTGATTCTTTAAACACGTTGGCATTCTCTAATTGACCAAGTTCTTGAAGATCCAACCACAGCTGAATCTACAACTGCGGCCCAGAGGCAAAGCACCTAACAGAGAGAAATGGCCCATAAAATGAGTTCTGTGAAGGGTTTACACAAAAGAACAGCAGATTCTAAATGCTAGAGCAGCAAATGTAGGCTTCTGTACAAACAAGCCTAGTGACTCCAAGACATTGATAGAAAGGCATGTTCCCCTTTGACATCAACCCAGCAGCCACCATTTCTAGCCCAGCTTATAAAGCCACTGACATCTTTGAAATGACATCAGAACTAGAGAACGTTTTTGTCAAACTTACAAGTACTCTGGCTTTATATTCCTCCCTTTCCCCAAAGGACGGAAGTGCATAGCAGTCCAGTGCTGTCAGCAGTCTCATTTTGGATGCTTAATACCACACTTCAGCAACAAACAGTCCCCCAACCTTATTCCAGAAATACATATTTCTGTAATGTTTCAGGGTCTTCAACATTATTACAAGTATCCTGATGCCAGAGGAGGGAGCTCACAGCATATACAAGATTCCTGTTTTAAGGCTTGGGGGAAAAAACAATAAAAATTACAAACTGTTTACAGCTCTTGTGCATGAGCCATTCCAGCTTTTTAAGTACCTGTCAGGACTGCTATCGCTTCTGCTTTTTATGCTGCTCTACAAAAGGTACAGCATTGGGCCACCAAAATGCCAACGTTAAGCAGATTATAACATTTCGGAACATGTTCCATTACAGTAGATACTTGAATGCCTTTCTGCATCAGGGAGCCTTTTCCTCCCCTTTTCACCAGCTTATCAAATGAAGCTAAACAGTAACGCTTGCATCTAATGATACCAGGGACCTTGTAATGGGATTAGGAAAAAACACCATCATTAGTTTCAAGAAGGAATGTGACCTTGAAGACATTTCTTACCCTGCACTTTAAAGGGATACAGTAGGAACAATGAAATTAATTCTTCCATAAGGATGAGGAATTGCCCAGAAGAAGCAAGGGGCTTTCAATTCCCAGGCAGATACTGTCTTTCCCCTTGTATTAATGGCAGGCAAAAAAGCAAACTGATTACCAGAATGAAACCTGGAACAGAGAAGGAAAAGACAGAGCACTCCTAAAGCCAGTCTGAAAGGCTCTTGGCTCAGCAAAAAACAGTTTTAATCAAGCACCCAACTGCAAACCGGTACATGCAACAGCCAGCATGACACTACGGTTTCTTGCCCAACATCCTCCAACACTTGCTCATCTGGCCCCCGAGTTAGATCAGCGAATGGCACCACACACAACGCCAAAGGCCTTTGCTGGGACATGGCACAGAGGCTGCAAGCACACAAACAGCAATGCCAGCTGAGAGCTGCTTTTTCCACAGTCCTGTCAGAGGGTGTCACTCAACTCTTCTAAGGAGTCCGGAGACAGCCGCACACATCAGGACGGCTCACCTACAATCCCACCCGAGGTCTCCAGCTGGTGAACACCCAGCTTAATTTCTGAAGTACTTCTCAGCACTGAGAACACTCTGCACCTTGTTGAAACACATTCAATTTGGCAAGTGTTCAAATTATTTTAGATAAAAATTTCTCCAGCAAAACCTGCAACCATTCCTTTTGTTTACTCAGAAAAGTGTAAGTCCTTCTGGAATCACTATGTGGCTTCAAATATCCAAACCAATCATGCATGTCATTGTTTCCTTCAGTGAAAACATTTCTTCAGATTGCCAAAAGGAAGTGTAAATGCAATAGCAACAGAAATCCATTTTAAAGCTAAGAGCCTGACAAAAAAAAAAAAGAAGAAGAAAACAACTCTGTATTTTTATAGGATCTAAAGCAAACAATATAACCATACTGTTGCTCAGAAAGGAGCCCCTCCTGAACAGCACTGTGATATCTCCATCCAGCTTTCTACTATGTTACTGCAAAATGCCTCTCTTTCATTCTTTGAGATGCAGGATGTGAATTCATCCGTATTTTCCCCAGCAGGAATCCCAGAGTGTGGTCCTTTCTACTGAAATTCAAACTCACAAGAACATCCTGAGACTACTGCCATATAGTCAATTTATTCTTCAGTCGCACTGCAATTACACAAAAGAGGTGGGGATTTGTTTTGGTTTGAAAACTGAAAGAAAACCAGTAACAATACATCAGGTCAGCAAGCCACCTGGTCCAGAGGGCTGGATATTTGAATTCAGGTTCCAGCTCTGGCTCCAGTCTCTCTGAATAATCATTTTACTGATGCATGGTCTTGAACAGCAAAGATAGGGACCAGGACAGAAAAGTCCAAACAAAAGCTACATTGTCCAGGACAAGAGCGGAAAGGCAGAGTGCATTTGTGTAACATCTTAACCCTTAACAAAAGCCAACACTAAATCCTGCACTGACATAAAATCCCCACCAAAGTCCTTGCAATGTGTGTGAAACTGGCAGGGTAATACCACTGGGTGGAGCCAGGATAAAGCAGATGGCTGCAACAGAAATTTCAGCACTCTGCCAATTTTGCTACCATTTAAGTGCTGGTTTTCTAAAAAGAAAAGCTGTCGCTACCGCAGCAAATTCTGGCCTTTGAGATTCAACCAAACCCCCTGCACTAGTTCCCTCCTGCTCCTAAATTTCAGAGATTAAAAGCCTATTTATTTACTCAGAACACTGCATAGACACGGCCATCACTTCGTGCTACTACAATTATTAAAACAACCACCTTGCATCCCCTGTTACACCATGAAAAAAACAAAAAGGACTGTCAGATTCAACTCAGCTGATGAAAGGACTACCTACCATTTTAAGATTCTTGGAATTCATTTTAAAATCTATTCTGCTGGAATCTGTAAAGCCCACCCTTCACAGCACAAGGCTGCAGCCAGGCATACAAACCTGACTCAGTAATGCCATCACAGGTAAGTCTATGTGTCCAGTTACAATACCGTATGTTTAACATATATACACAGAACTTGAAAGAAAATGAAGTACTGCATGGCTTTTAACCATGGATGAGAGTTAGAAGAAACAAACAGACAAAACCTACATTAACTTTTCTCCATTTCAGATAATTAACTGTGAGGTTTTTTTAAGACATGTGTGACTCACAAGGGAGTCTGTAAATTTGCCGTCTTCTGCAGTCTGATGTTGGCAGCTATGAAAGTTACCTATTTATTGGTGTGTGACAGAATCTATCTTCAATGGATAAAAAAGCTGTTACTTAAAAAGTTCTCCCTCCCCCCTTACTGCGTGCACAGCTTCTAGCAAACAGAATTTTTTCAAATGCAAAAAAAAAAAGTTAAAAAAAACCAAGCAACAGTCCACAGAAGATGACAGAGAAGAGAGAAGGAGGATGGAAGAAGTTACATTACTCAGCTAGACAACATGGCAGGGAGATCTGTCATTTTTATTTATGACTGATAAAATGGGGAGGCTTCGGAGAGACCACACAGGATGGAACAAAGCTACTGAACCAGGAATCAGAGATCCAGAGCACATTTTCAGTTCATGTATCACTTTGCAGCACAACCTTAATTTCTTCTCAAGCCGCATTCTTTGTCTCAAGGAACATTTAACAGAGAATTTTTGCTGAATATCTGTTCAGTGACAAATACACTAGTGGTCTGATCTTCACTGGAGTCTCTTAATACTACTGCGATGCAAATAAAAATGGTATTGAGAACAGAAGCACCTGTAACGTGGCTCCAAGGAAGGGCAAAAAAATCCAGGACCACAGTTACCTCTACAAATGCAGTCCTTCCTAAGGCAAGATGGTAGGTGATAGGTTACAGTCAAACAAAGAAAAGGCTACAGGCACATTTTAAAATACACTGTGCACTTTAAAACCTACAGACATACAAATCACTGTCAAGTATGAGCCAGCAGCTCCCAAGTGCTTCCTTATTCCCTTCCATTAGTCTGTTGCTTTTCCCCTGATCCTATCAGTCATAAATGGAGGACTAATATATACCTTTATTTTCAAAAGTTTAAATGCATCACAGTCCAAGTGTAAATAATTTATAAATCAAGGCAAATAAGATTCTGGTACATGGCTGAAATGAGGATAAAGCTTTTAAGAGGAAGATGTGTGCACACCCACAGAAACACACACACAGTTTGCCACTGCCAACAAAGACTTCACAAGGAAACCACCTCTCCCCCTCCCTCCTCCTTCAGATTCCCTTGATTTTAATACTGGTCCTTCAACCAAAAGCTCATTACTAATCCAATTTTAATGTCACTTGAATTCTTACAAATAAGGAGACCACACAGGGAGCTGATGATTTTAATTCTGGCACTTAAATCACAAGCGTGAAGTTAAATGCAACACATACCCTCCCCCTTTCATTAATTCTACATTTAATTGCAATGTCTTGTTCTTCCAAATCCCAACTTGCAAGGCAGTATTTAGAACTAAATCAAACAGGCAAAGTTGCAAAGCTTTGATAACCTGCGAGCTGGTGGATTGGCTCTCTAGCATTTCATCCATCATTGTGGATGGCAGGACCATAATCCCAGTGATTTTCCTGGAAGCACAGAAAATTGGAAAAGACCTCAAGAGATGTCCTAGCCCATCCCCATACCCCAAAGAACTAGTTAAGTTGTCATGCCTGACAGATGCTTGAAAGTTTTTAGGGATGCTACGCACAAAAATATAACATCCCCAAATCATTCACTGCTTACATACACTAGCCATTAGGTAAGACATAAAAGACAAGAAATGTTCAAGTCTCCCTTGCCAGTCTTTAGGCTCAGTAGTTGCTGTCCAATCATGTCCTGGAAAACACATGCTTCTACTCCTCTTTTCAACTCTCTTGATATATTTGAAAGCAAAGGCCTCCCTCCACCCCTTAGTCTTCTGATCTATAAGTAAATGGATTGTTCCTTTTTAAGTCAAACAATATTTTTTTTCCTAAATCTCTGATAACGCTGGTTGCTCTCCTCTGAATTTCCCCCCATTCTTTGGTTCCTTCCTTAAGATCACAGTCAAAGAGGACATAGGACCGCAGCTGAAATCTTTTCAGCAGTGACTAGAAAAGGATTATTTCCAGACATCCTGCAGGCCATGCTTCTCTTGTACACAGTAGGGCAATATTTGACTTTTTTTTTGGTGAAATATTGATTCACATCCCATTGTAATCCCCTGTACCACATGACTCCTTGTCCAAAGATGAGACGTACTCAACTCTTCATATTCATACACAGAAATAGCCAAATGCATACCTCTCCTTTTAAACTTAGTTTATTAAGATTTTCCAAATTCTAACCATATTCTCTAACATGCTTCCAAGTCCTGCCTTCCAGAATGGTATTTGCACATTTTACGATTCTCTGCTGCATTATATAAGACATTAACAAAAATATTGAATAGCACCAAACCCCAGACAGAGCACTCAAAAGAGCCATTAGATAAATCCCTTAATAGTAAACCCTTCATAACTTCTCCTTTCCCAGCCAGTTGTTTACCCTAGCTCATTACAGTTTTATCTACACCGTAGTTCCCAAAATCAGTTTTGAGAAAAAGCATACGAAAACCTAGTAGAAAGCTTACTGTCGCCAGGACATGGGCTACCTATTGCTCCTCCCTCCTCCACAATCCCTGCCACCAGCTCTCAGAAGTTAAATCAGTTGACAGCTTATGCTTGATATAGAGCAACAGTAATTCTTCCTCTGATTTTATATATTACATAGTTTATGCGTTTCTACAATTTTTTTGAGAAGTATTTTAATACAACTGCTTTAGAAGTCCCTGAGTTCTTCCCCTGCTTCCCTGAATACTTTTTTTTAAAAGCCTGTGTCTAGATTTTCTTTTTTAAGCTTTTCCAGAATCTCCTAAGAAGATTTTTGGAAGATGTTATTCTCCTCGGATGAAGGTGTGATTTATGCTATGATTACCACAGACTAGAAGGGAGAATAATGATGATGACCAAGGGCAAGTCAGGGAGAAAAAAAGACAATAAAAATAAATTAAAATACCACGAGTCCTCTAACTCCCTCATTGAAATCCAGCAGAGTCCTTAAAGGGAAGTGGAGACCGGACAAGACTCACTGTGGAAGCCCAGTAAAGTCGTGTTGCAACTCAATCCTTGTTTAGACCTTTTAGAACGGGATTCTGTAGTCAGTACATAACAAAGCAAGGGGGGAATGGGAAGAAGAAACACATGCACATATTGATGGAATAAATCCATGAATCCATGAATCCATGTGAGAAGCCTGGTTTTCTGTGGCATCAGTTCTCAGAGTTGATTCATCTCATGTATATCATAAAACATAAGCTCTGGCTGAAGTGTCTCATAGTACCACTCACCTCTGTAGGTTTATACACATTTATTATCCTGCAGTCTTTCACTCAGAAGTGGCACTAACCAGGTCACATACCTACACCAAACCTGCAGAAATGCCTAAAGCTAAATTCTAATCTGCCAGTCAAATGTAAATTATAAAGGTTTTAGAGAACAAAACTCAGACAACACAAAAGCAAAGCCCTCACATGGGCAGTCAAGCTAAAAATGACACCAAATCTAAACGGCTGCTTTTCATATTCTCAGCATGTTTCCTCCATTCAGGATTTCCTTCTTCTTTAAGATTTAGTCTTTATCCTCTCTGGATGGTCTTACTCTGGCCACTTTACTAACAATTAATTCAGTATTAGCCTTGAAGAATGAGAATTATAAAAGCAGACAATATCCTCCCCACGTAATAGCCTATCTTCCCTCAGTTTGGGCCTGGCAAGTGACATGAAAGAAGGTGTATGCAAAACAAATACTAAACAAGTTGAGTTATATGGTGTTGCACCACTAGATTTCACAATACTTTCTTCAGATTTCTCCAGCTTTTCAGGTAAGTGCCAATTTCCTCAGACTTGAACTCCCTTACGGTACTGCAGGAAGAGGGACAGTAGGATGACAGCTAGTACAGACTTTGATGAAATCCTCTGCAAGCAGAAAATGGAACACACAGAGAAGCATCATTAACAAATGGATTTGATTTCTCTATTTAAATTTGAGGTTTGTCAGGTAGAGCAGACAAGGAGTTTCATTCATTTCCTTCCTTACATTCCACACGTAAATCTGCCCATAACGAGTCTGTGGGAAACACAAACTGTTGCAACGTATTTTATGACCAAAGATCCACCCAAGTGCCTGCATTGTCAGTCCATTTCTAGTTAAAAATTCTAAACCCTTAAAGAGAAAATAAATTATGAATATCGTGGACCTTGGCAGAGCAAGTTTTGATTCAAGCAGTTCCTCTGTTCAGCTGCAGTCAGACGAAAAATCTACCATTTTACCCATTGCCTGCCTTTTAGCTGTGCTGAAGACCCTTGGTTTCATGTTCTTGGAGCAGCAACAAACAGGAACTGCCACCTACCCTTCCCATCCCACCCACTGTTTTATCATGTTCCTCCTTATTTAGTCTCTTTCCTAAGGGAAGCAAGCCCAGCTTTTTCTGCCTCTCTTTAGATGGCAGTTTGTAAGTGTGCTATGTTCATCCCTGCACCTTTCCTAATCTGTTCTTGTTCTGCAATATCCTTGAAGATGAGCATAGACAATTCAGGGCTGACCACCTACAGAGGAGGCTTACAGCATTCATTTCTATAAAAGCAATATGAAAATCGATTTGATATCTATCCTTTACACACTCTAGCATCTTCCCAGTTTGGAGCGCAGTTTGCACATTAAGAGTAGTTTGCCACTAAGCTTCCTAAAAATGACACCCACTTTCCTGCCTTTGGCTAATTTAGCACCAAGGAAGCTCAACAAATAATGTTATCTTCCACCTCAATATATACTTGCTAACTTGTTTAAACATCTCACAGATTCATCCACCCCATCTTGTCCCAATTAATTCAAAAAATCTTGTGGCAAGTGTCAAAATTTGCTGTCTTCCTGTACAGAAGACCACTAACAAGCCGGATCACCACCACAAGGGTCATTAGAAAAACAGAGTTAACTTTCTTCTTCCCATTATGATAATTTTTCACAGATTGTTACTTTATATTTCCTGGTCAGTTTTTTAATAATTGAAAAAAAAACCAAAACAAAAACACCACCCAACCAATAAAACTAAAAACCCTGCATTTCAACCACTGCCTACTTTCATTTGTTGGAAAGATAGTACCCCTTGCAAGTGCACTCTGTGAAGCATTAAAAAAGAAAAAAAACAAACCAAAACTACCCCCCCCACCACCCCCTGCCCAAGGGCTTTTCCCCCTACAAAAATAATTTGCAGAATCTTTTGTACATGTAAATAAGACATTTCTGCTTCTCCAATCCTCAGCTGAAGACTTTAAGGAGAGGCTGCTTATCTTTCCCGGTATCTCGGTAACTTCATACTCTTCCTTCCTAAAAGTCTTCTGACATACTGCCTCTGAGCTTAAATTAATTACAAAGTTCCTTGTAAAGCCTCTAGCTCTACCTGCATGTCTTTATTATCAGAAGCGAAGAGTTTCTGGATAGCTTCCTCATCTACACTCTCTAAAACTAAACACTTGTTTCAGAGAAATCATTTAGCTTTCCCATAATGTTTAGAGGTTTTTTTAACACATAATCTTGTACAACTCAACCAAACCGTGATGTTCTCTGCATATGTCTTGCTTTTAACAGTCTAGAGAATATCAAGTAGATTTTATTCATAAAACCCACAAAGGTCGTCTTCACTTCCCTCCTCCTGCCTACTCAAAAATACTTCAGCTTATTAGCTCTCCCAGGACTTGATTTCTAAATTTTAAGTTATTTGCACCAAATAAACACACCTCCAACCTTGGCAGCCGTACTGTTTATCTATTTTCTGTTTTTCTTTTTGTTTAAGGGAACATAATTCCAAGACTAGACAACTGAAATCCAGCAGCCAACTATGAGTTTTGCTTCCTTTGCCTGTTTAGAACTTTGCAATTTGACCTTTTATTTTACCTCCTTTTTCTGTCCATTTCATTATTCGATACTCAGCCTGCTCCTCTGGACGCTTAACGTAATTATACTCTAGGAACTACACAAGGCAGCTGAAATTGTTCCTTTTGAACCAGCTACAGTACATTACATCAGATAGCAATCTGCAATTTCACCTAAAAAAGACTTCCCTCCTCCTGTGGGCTCTTGAACTGGCCATTACAAGAACCAGTCAAAGGCAAGGTCTCCATCAACAGGTTCTGACTCTTCCACTTACACAACTGAAACATCAGGAATACAGGATGGCAGCCACCACAATTTTGTTAACAGGTCCTAGCCTCTCATCTTTTTAAATTAAAAAAATAATAATAATTTCACTCCATTTCCACTCCTGAATCCATAAACTAATGAAATCTGCTAATACACTTCAATTTTTACAACATAGTATTTTTGTCCCTATATATGGTCCTCTCTACTCCAAGATTTTTATATCACTAGACAAGAGAAATTCTTTAAATAAAGGCATGTTCCTCCACCTCCTACAAAAAGTCTGTCTTCCATACACAGTCTGCAAACAGCTTTACAGATTTCCACTGACATTTGTCATTTCACCACCTTTGCATAACGCACTCTATAATTTGGTTCTCTCAATCACAAGGGAATCCAACCACCTAATTTTTATTTAACTTGGTTTTTAGGTTTATTTGGTATCTATTTTTCATTCAGTTGCCTCATCTTTAATTTTTATGTTATTTCATGCATCCTCCTTCTTGCAATATGTTGTTGTTTGCAAGTGATTTGTTCACTGATGGGGACAGTTAGATAGCAAATATTTACTTTAGTACTGAAGACAAATATTTGACACCTATCACCACCCAATTTTCATATGGATGAGAAAATAGTCCCTCTTGAATTATCATGACAAGATGCATCCACATAATATCCAGTGCACCCACCTCTGACTGAAGAGCCACCACATATTTTAGACATTTTCATTTGCAAATATCTAAAGACAGAAAAGGCTAGAATTCATTGTTTTCTTTGTTGCTGCTCTATCTTTAAGATCACATACATAAGTTATAGTTGCTGAAAAAGCCCATCACTCATTTTTTTCCTCTTAAAAAAAATAAAAATACTTGCTCTCTCTAAGAAATAATAGGCAAAAAATACCCTTCAATCTGTGCCCTTAATCTGTTAGGTCACTGAGTTGCGTTAGATTTTATTAGAAATAAGATGTCTCATGCCTTCTTTAATTGCTACATACATTCTGTAGCAAGTTTTCTGCAAAAGGTTCCATTTCAATCAAATTGTCTCAACCCACACCATGTTCCAAGTCAGCTTTTTAAGCTGAGTACTTCCAAAGTGCCTTAAACATGAATGTCATAGAAGCTGAATGACCTTTGGGCTCTAAAAGTCCTCCCTTCTTGGGGGGGGGGGGGGAAGATTCCACTAGTTTGAAGAATCAGACTGTATTTAAGGAAAAAAAACACACCAAAAACCCACAAACTTTTCTACTTTTTCCACAACGTTCTTCCATGTCACTTGAGTACGTGCTGTACATCAACTTAAGTGCTTCTCTTCCTATTCTTTCTCTTGTCTATTTCGGTTTCAGGTAGGACTGTGGTTTTCTGGGAATCTGTTTCAGCAGGACAGGAATTCAATTTCAGTGGGAGCTTCCTGAGGCATCTGTGCAAACTGCCTGGCTTTTGAGGAGGATAATGAATCAACACTCAAATTCTTGGAGAAATTAGATGCCCATGTCTTGGGGGAAGGGGGGAAATCAGTTCCCTATTTTCACTGCATACTAATATTGGTAGAGCTGATAGCATAGGAGAAAATGTTATCCATTCACATATGGAAACAATATAGCACTGACACAGGTGCCTGGCTCCATTAATATAGCCAACCCCTTCACTTTCTGAGGAATGACATTTTTAATCCCCAACATGACAGATTTTCTTAAACAGATAATGAACTGTTATGCACAGATCACCCCATTTGCAAGCTGACAAACAGCAGAATATAAATGACAACTTTATTCATAATCCTCATAGTCCAGAAGTGACAGAGATATTCAATAAACACACAAAACTCCCTTAAGCTACTCTGAACCTTGAAGATTCAGACCGAGCTACTTCCCAGTCCAGATATGGAACTCTGCTTCAATCACCTTCTGAAAAAGGTTCTACCTTACCTTATTACAAAAATATTGTCTTCATTCTGCAAGGTGCCAGGCAGTCTGGCCATAAGCCAGGAAAGCACTTAAGCACACAGACAACTTAAGACACGTGAATGGTCCCAATCATACCACACATCTAATTACTTCTCTGGATTAGAGCCAAAGTACTCAACACATTGTAGATCAAGACCTCACTGAGAACACTGATATCCCTTGTACATGCAGACCTCAGGCACACAAAAATCCAGCAGCATCCTTGAAGCCTGTTCCCAACTGCTGCTCTATTGGTCTAAACACTAGATGGTAACAGATAATTTCTAAACTATTAGTTCTATCCTAGGAATGAAACGTTTAACAAGAACCCATTCAAATTCTGATAGATTATGGCAGACAGATTAATCACTTATCTCCAGCTCAGAACTTGCAGGTCAATATTCGCAGATAAACCTCTCTCCACCTCAAAATGCTCCTTTTTCCTTAAAGTCTGCACAAGAAGGTTTTTACTTATCAGTCAATGACTAAATTGCATCTTTTGCTGTTCTGTTTTCAGTGAATGGTTTGTAGAGGAACCCAAAATGAAATACTAAATTTAAATCATAGTATCAAGATTTTTTCCTAATCAAAAAAACAAAACAGCTTTTAATGCTATGCTGAAAACAAAGCCTACCAAAGAGACAAGAATGAACAAAGTGACCTTAATAAAATGACAACTCAACAAACAAGAATATCAAACCTCTTCAAAACAGGTTACAGGAAAGATTTTAAATACTCCTCGAGATCTTAGGAAGCACAAAACCTTCCCTGGCCAAATTACTTCCAATTCTTCACAACTGTGTACAGAAGAGGAAATGATCACCAACCCATAAAATCAATATGAAATGTTCCAGACTAATGCAGCAGTAAGGAAAGAGCAGAACAGTAAATTCCAGGAAGATAGGAGTTTAGGGAATGAAGAAAACAAGTCAGCTAAACAACAAAACAGCTACTGAACAGCCTCTGCATCCATCTGACACACAAAAATAACATGGATATTTGTTTCATCAAGCAGGCCATATGAGAATAAAGATCTGACAGAATATTACAGGACCAAATCCCCAAAAGAAAACAAAGGGTCTATATGAATAACGTACTGGAAAATGTAAACATTAAGGCACAAAAGCCTTTACACTGCCTTTCACAGCCTTTGGCTTAGCACCAACTGGTGTAAGGCAAGCTATCCACCTTACTGCATACGAGCAGCTTGTCTGGTTGTACAGAAAACCAAATGCAGAATCAAGACAGACTCACACTGCTCTCCAACCTGATACTCTGCTACAGCGAGTCCATCTTCAGACAAGGGAAGTCCAAAACCACTGATGAACACCTTGGAAAAATGGGCAATTTACAGGCTTTACCTTTACAAGCTTTTCTCATTCTGTGCAAGAAAGCAACAACAGCAAGTTGCTTGTCACTGTACAGTTGGTTATAAAACTTGCATGTGTATTTATAGTCAGAGCATGACCTTACCCTGCAGTAATATACAACATATAGCATATAATGGCTAGTAAAATCATTAAAATCATTAAGAAATTAACCTAACAAAGGTGATCATAAGCCAACGATGGGCAAGTTCAGAATCTGAGGGAGAAGCAATCAGAGGCTTGGGTGTAGAGGAGAACCACATCTGAGTGAGGAGGCCACATCTGGAGCACGGCCCAGTGCCAGGCTCCCCAGTACAAGAGAGACATGGATGTATTAGAGAGAGTCCAGCAAAGGGCCATGAGGTTGGTGAAAGGACTGGAGCACCTCACATATGAGGAAAGGCTGAGAGAGCTGGGAAAGTTCAACCTAGAAAAAAGAAGGCTCAAGTTGGGTCTTATCAATGTGTTTAAGTGCCTGAAGGGAGCGTGCAAAGAATACAGAGCCATGCTCTGTTCAGCAGTGCCCAGTGATGTGACCAGAGGCAATGGGCACAAACTGAAACACAGGTTCCCTCTGAATACCAAGAACAACTTTTTTACTGTGTGGGTGACAGAGCACTGGAACAGGTTGCCCAGGGAGGCTGTGGAGTCTCTAACCTTTGGAGACATTAAAAATCTGTCCGGACACGATCCTGGGCAACCAGCTCTGGGTGGCCCTGCTTCAGCAGGGAGGTTGGACCAGACGACTTCCAGAGGTCCTTGCCAACCTCAACCAGTCTGTGAATCTGTGCAAATTCAGAAACAGAATGAGGTTAATCATGTCTTAAACCCAAAGACTGCCTTAAAACAAATACAATTACCTGGTGCCACTCTACTGATAATCAAAATGAGAAAGTCAGCTGTTTAAAGAGAAACACTAATTTGGACCTAATTTAGAATCATAGAATCATTTAGGTTGGAAAAGACCTTTAAGATCATAGAGTCCAACTGTTAACCCAGGACTGCCAAGTCCACCGCTCCGTCTCCCATCAATTAATGAACCAGTTTCAAGATTGCAAAAATAAGCTGAGGTTCAGCAAATACTTTGTGGAAATCATTTCAAATTCATTAAGTACACCAAGTCAGCTTTATTCTGCTAAGCCAGCACATAATTTAAGTGAAGTCTCACAGGCAGTCTTGCTGGCCTTACTTGCAAAATCAAATTAAGCAGGTGCATAAATGCCAGCGTCATCAGGATCTTACTGAGGACTGTCAGTATTTTACAACAAGCATCAGACTCTTTAGTAAGGCAAAAAAGGACAACTATGAACTATGAAAAAAAAGGACAACTATGAACAAATCAACTATAGCCCAATGCATCTAAAGAAGTTCAAATTCACCCCAAAACAATCTTTCCCTTCATGAAAACTAGTCATTGCTTTTCTTCCCTTGTCTAGCACCACACAGACACAACACCACAAAAAACCTCGAATGTGGCACTCTGAAGCTCAAAAGGAGCAACAATCCCTGTCAGTGCAACATAAGCATTTTCACTGGGCTACTGCAGCTGCAACTTGCCATTATTCAAGCAGCTAACAGCATACAGTAAGCTAAGCTCCAAAAGTTTTGATTCTGTGCTTATAAAGGTATTTTAAATACTCTACACACCTTCAATCTTCAAAACATCTTTTCTCCACAAGATAGCAAAAGTTATACATGATTTTTTTTAAACAGCTTGCTTCTCCACTAGAGAGGGTTTCACAGAATTGGGATTATAAACATAGTACTACTACATTACCCCTGCATCAAGCTGGAAGAGTTGCAAACAGTACCACATATAGACATATGATTAAACCATTCAGCACTAGAGAGGTTATTCTGAGAGTAAAAGCACAAAAAAACCACACTTAAATACCACCCACTCCCTTGTTCTTCCCTTACCAAACATGCACATGGTTGCACACAGCTTTGGCAGTATATCCCAAGCTCTAAATTATGTCTTTTGTAGCAGACTAGTATGCAAAACACAAGTTATTTGAGTATTGATATTTCAGGATTATATTGAGGAAATTGATTGACCAATACCTAAAACTGCTCATCTCAAGCTGTCTCTGAAAGATCTGTCCTGCAAAGCAGCTGGTGTCATAGGGGCCACTTGATGAATCTTTACTTCCAGATTCTTTTAAAACTAAGCTTGCCTATTTTTTTCTCATTAAAAGCGCTGTTTTGTTTTCAGTTTAGGCTACAAAAGTTACAAACGATTCTCTGCTCCCCAGCTTGCGGGGAGGGGTCGCGGAGAAGAATAAATTTCCCCTAAAGTTAACTCTACTGCTCTACCCTGAACATATTTGCTCCCTATAGTATTGTTTTCCAGCACTTAACCCTTTAGCAGACACTGAGTTACAATTCTCAGGGGGCTGCAGCTGGGAGATACTAAAGGGATTCCCATTCCTTCTACACAACCTTTCTGAATGAAGCCAAAAACTCTCACAATCATTAATACAACACAATATTATGCATCCAACAGAACAAGCCCCTAACAGAACATGCAATAATCCTACACAGACCATGAAGAACTACTATAACTTGTGCAGAAGACTCTTTCTATACCATCAATTAATATGTGAACCTTCAACCCAAGTCTTTAAGGAAACTGTTAATTACATAGCTTACAGCGAAACTAAATGCAAAAGAGAAGAATGTTTAACAAAACCTTCAACCTGAACCCTTGGCCTTAAAAAGACACCAACAGAAAATACAAGGTTAGCGCTCTTAACTAATCACAGGAGGCTGAACTTTTGGGAACATGTAGCACCAGTTACAGCACACCATGAACAATCCACTCAACACTACAATAAAGACTTCTCAAAAGGCAGAACACATCTTTGTGACCTTGGAGATAAGTCTCATAATCTCATTCTCATCTGCACCTGCAGAGTCCCTTCACTCAGCTATTTGATGTTTGGATTTTCGTTCAAATGACTTTGCAGAGAATGTCAATACATGTTTAGGTGGCCTGTAAGATTGAGGAAATCATTTTGCTTCTGCTGGCGTTTAACTACAGAATACATTTAAGCCTGTCAATGCAAAAATTCAGATTAACATCTAGCTAGTTTTCAGAAAATGCAGTATAGATAAAGGGAATATAGGCCTAACAGTAGATATGAAACAGGTAACAAAGAACATTTTTCAGACTCAGTCTCTGAAGAGTATTAAACCAAAGAACATTATGCTGAAAGAATCACTGCTAAGAAAGGATGGTAAGGTATGGGAATACAAGGACCAAATTCTAACCTGCTTTATACGACCTGCAACCTCCAAGAATTTAAAGGAATCGCACAGGCTGCCATTAAGGGAAGACTGACTTCTAAGTTGCCATACAAATTTCTACAAATCACACCATATGATCTACATATACTCTGATGCATTAAAATACCAGTTACACAGAGATGCAGAGTCTTTATTCATCCTTCCAAACAATTCTGAAACACTCAGATTTGAAAGTCACAAATTAATAATTAATGTAACCATGAAGAGAATCACAGTTCTACTTTTAAGCAAAGCGCTGACTAGTTGCTGGTATGACAGTCCTGTCTTGAACAGCACTACATGTGAGTTAGTGACTGAATTCTCTCTCCCTCAGTACTACTTGCCACTACAAAGCTGAATCAGAACGATGTTCAAATTCAGACTGCAACATGGCGTTTTCCAGGGCCTTGGCCTATCCCCACACCAAAATCAGAATCAAAACCTAACCACACACTGAAAATTATTTTCATATTTTAACTGTTGATACAAGTGTTCCAACCCCTGGAATCCTTATTTTGTTCAGCATTCCTCTAAGTGTGAAGGCAAAAGTGCAGATTATCTCGAACATACTTACAAATCCATTTTCTAATTGCCCAAGCAGTGGATGTAAGCCCTGAAGAACTGCAAGGCATGCAGGACACTGAAGAAAAAAGTAATAGTGTGTACTTTGCAGAGACGAACGCCTTCTCAAATACATGACACCTTAAAATTGGTCCCATTGGAAAGAAAAGTGTCCCATACAAAAGGTTATCCAACTGTAATCACCTTGCAATGCAGAAAGAAGCTGAAGCTTCTACAGTGAAAATATGGCTAACTTGGAAAAACCCTACAATTGCTTGTCTTACACAGCACTGAAGAGGTCCAAGCACCGTAGTTTTAACACACCAATACAAACACATATGCTGTTGCTTTCCATGGCTGGAATCGCAATAGTTGAACTGTGTGTCTGATACCACACTGCAGACAAACTGAAGGGTATCACTAGCTCTTCTCTCTAGTCAAATGCAAGGATCTGTATATATTAATGGGGTGAGATATTACCATCACTTTCACTGAGATATGACAAAACTTTTCAGAACACTCTCCACTGCAATTGTCACGTCCACAGATCTTTGTTAGCATCTTAATTTTTCCACATTAGGACCAACATGGGCTCTAAAGAAAAGACAACATCATGAATTAAGGCAAATTATCAAGAGAGGTTAGTGTGAGAGAACAATTCAAAGGCACTATCATTTATCACTTCGGCAGGTAATGTGACCGGGAAATGCAGTTTTTCTAACAGGGCACCAGGCACGTGACACACTGATTACACAGCAAGGAAATATAGCACCAAATCAGTGTAATAAAGTGAGATCATCCTTTTATTGTGTCCTAGCTAATCATGTGTAAATCTACTGGGTTTTTTTCATTGTCCTTTGTAAGTAAAAAGGGAAAGATATTTGATATTATGCTTAAGGGAACACTCAGATTTATCTATTTACCAAGCCACTGGGAGGTGTAGCTGATTTAGATTATTCTCCCTCTCACATGCAGCAACTTCCAACCACTTAAGCCTAGGAGAGAGAATTAATGACACGATTAACCTTTCTGCAACTGGAATGAATCTACCGAATGGCAGACAAAGAGTCCTGTTCCTGCTTTCATCTTGGGTATTGCATAAGGCCATAGGTCAGCCCTCGGAAAAGACACCAACCAGCCCTTCATCCTCCACCCTTCCATCTGACCTCCTGCTCCAAGCCTTTTCCAAAGGACGTTTGACACAAGAGACTCTGTCATCAGCAAGGCCAGGCAAACAGCTCCTATGTCTATTAAAAAGAAGATTAAAAGTTACACAAAGTGTTATTTTTCTTGAAGGTTTACCCCCCTGTAAAATCATGTTATTATAATGCAAAATTAGATATGGGATTTTCAAAAGAATCTAAAGTAATTAGTTGCCCAATTCCCACTGGACTGACAAGGGAGTTAGATCCTATATGCCTTTGGCTCTTTTGGAAATCCTCATCCATCACAGAAATTCATAGGATAGCTCAAAAAAAACTACAGAAAAACAAGTACTGAGTTGAGCACATTTTCAGAGTTATTTTTACAGCACTGTACAGGGCCCCTCAGCCACTACTAGGCTGGCAATAGTAGGCACCACCATCACCACGTTTTCCACAAAAAAAAAACCCAAAAAACAACAAAACACAACTTTGGGAAACAACATTTCACCCACAGAAACCATG
The DNA here is from genome assembly GCF_963210335.1 of Falco punctatus. Classification (NCBI taxonomy): domain Eukaryota; kingdom Metazoa; phylum Chordata; class Aves; order Falconiformes; family Falconidae; genus Falco; species Falco punctatus. The sequence goes on from NC_137585.1 coordinate 62,265,127, forward strand.
GTAAAAAGTGATCAGTGACACTACGTCACACTGTAATACTAAAAATAAAAGGCAATGCTCCAGTATATAAAAGCACCAGAGCCACATCACTCAAAACCCCAGCACCTAAGCAAGGCACACATATATTTTTCATTCTCCTCTCCTAGTGCTGCTCTTTGAAGTTTTCTCAAGCAAATGCAAAGCAGAGGGAGTCCAGCTTTTATTACTGGAAAGAATGAATTAACAATGCAACACATTTTATTATTATTTTAATCAGTTTCCAGATCACAGCTTCACCAAGAGTACACCAACAATTACACATTTCTCAGGCCTTTTCCAGTAAATAAAGACCCCAAAGAGCTTTACAAGGCATTTAATTACATACTAAGAGTAGAATTGACTGCATAGAGGCCACATTTAATTACCTAATTCCCTCATCTCCCCCTTTTCTCAGGTGAAAATGGGTTTCCATGGTTCCTAGCATGGACACAGTTACTGTCTTTTCCAGTCATTTGCTTACAAGCAATAGTTACAGTTAATTTGTTGCATCTAGAATAAACACTACTGTTATTTTTGCGCACATATTCTGTATTTTGATAGATATGGGTCTTTCCTGTTCTTCCAATGGGTCTTCAACACTGCAATATTTCAAGCTATATATAGGATTGTGATGAAGACCCCTATTCAAAGAACAGGGAAAAGAGAACAAGATCTTGTCTACAGACCACGAGCTACCAGCGGCATTACAGAATGCCACCATCACTCGTATTTGTGGTATGACATAGGAAACTTCAATACTCAGTCTCGCCAACTTTGATCATGAACTGATCGATCATAAATATGGCAGACTAATTTTGTAACATGGAAGTGAAAAGCAGTCTAGTCATGCCTGGAAGCTCAAGCTGGATGATCACAGCAGAACAAATCTGCATACGAAACCAATGCAAGACCTGCCATCTCTGTGAAGTTTGCAGATCAAAACAAGAGGAACACACATAAAGGAGGTAAGGGAAAGACTACAGGTAAGAAACTCAGATATAGTAAAAAATATTTTCAGGTTGCTCCTTCTTAAAGACGCAAGGTATTTACTATGGGCAGAAGACAGAACGACCACACAAATAAAGTGCCATCAATATTTGTATCATTTTGGGGAAAATGGGGTGACTACAGAAGATTCTCAGCTTTCCTTTTAATGGTTCCTAGTGGTCAGCTTTTGAAGAACATCTTCAAAGTTAAATCTTAAACAGAGCGAATGCATACTACAATATTGAAATTTTACTCTTTTAAATTGGAAACCCACTGCAATCCTTGGCCTACCAAACTGTAGGGTCACTGACATAAGGAAACTATCAGGCTTACTTCTCCCGTTGTGCATTTGCTGTGGTGTACCAGACTGGCCAGCATGGGGCAAACTGAGAATTAAAATAATCATGTACCTTGAAACAAATCAGTACTGGCCAAATCAATTCCCTTTTCCTGCTTCCACAAGTTCAGGATTTGGGCTTTTGTGTTATCATCAGGCTCATTTTCTCCTCATCTCTCTAAACCTTATTTTGGTAGTCATGTTTGCTGAAGGCATGTGGGTTGGGAGTTCCACAGCACACAGCCTGCCAGGGAAAAGGGGTTTGCGGAAACACACTGTATGGTTATTTAAAATTCATGTAAAATCCCGCATGAAGTTCCATTACCTACTGCTAGCTCTGGACCAGTCAAAACATGTAGATGTAAATGCTCTGTGGTTAGAGATATACCCACTAAATGATCATGCAAATCAGTATCCCACTTGATAAGGCAGAGAAGAGCAAATTTCACATTTAAAACTTGATTTTTGGTGTTGGAGGTGGCAAAAGGGTCCAATCAGCAGGCCTGTCATAGCTCTCAATGCATAAAGGTAAAACCAGTTACTAATCAGTAAATGTTCTCCAAAGAGTCAAAAAGCATGTAAAACCAATAAAAAATAAACTAGATTGTTAACTACATGAAACAAAATTAAAGTTTAATTTTAGTTCAGATTTTTGAAACTCTTTTTTGTTCATTTTAAAAAAGAATTAAATCAAAACATTTATATTAGAGAAAGAAAAATCAGCCCATTTCAAAGTCTGTCTATGTCATATTGGCACTTTTGAAGCACAGAACATCAACACTTCCCACAAAGAAAGCAAGACAGAACAGAGGTATGAAATGCAATTCAGATTTTCCATTTCAGCCACCAGAATAGAGGGAAAACAGCTTCTCCCAAGTTTATTTCTGACAAGTCAACTGAGATTTATTTTTTTTTAATGTCAAAATGCTTTAAATGTCAAAAAATGCTGACTTACAATGCCATTACCAGAACACCACTGAGCATAACAGAAGGATTTGGGGGTGCAGAGGGGGTTGTTTGTTCTCAACGTAAGTTGGGAGTTTATCATTTCCTGAAAAGCACACAGGCTTCGAGCTCTTCTTCAGCCTCTCTCAGTCCAGAGATCACCGCTGAATCATCAGTCACTTGCTGGTGGTTCATACATACACATTTGCACAATATATATAGAAGCAGAAGCAGAGACTAAATTCTCTTGCAGCTGAGTACTTTGGGTAAAACTTGGTGAAAGCCTGGTACAGCAGAAATTTAAGCAAAAGAATAAATGTAAAGGAATTGCAAAAAATATATCAAGGCTGATTCTGTGCTTAAATACTTTCTCACCATGCCTCACCAGTCATGTACCTAACCTGAAGAATCACAGTCCAACTCAAGCCTTCATTATCTGTAACCAGAGTTTGCACTACCCATTGAAACTGTTACGCAAATAAAACCCAATGGCATATCGTTCAAAAAATTCTACTGTTTGCAGACTTCCTAAATAAAACCACTTCAAAATGCAGCTGCTCAGCAGAACCATAAATAAATAAAAAAAAAGTAAGTATAAAATAAACAAAATATCTAAGCCTGCAGATCATCAGCAATACAGTCGACTCCAGTTTTTGTTGAGTGGTTTGCATATTCATGTCCTGATTCTCAGTGTCACAGAGCATCCATAGTGTCAAGAGAAACACAAAAATGTCTTATAAACTCTTGCTAAAAAACCAAAAAACCTCACACAATATACTCCCTCCTCCTATAGTACCAAATCAGGCACACCAGAAATAACAGAAATACTCCCAAACCTTTCCATTTGTTTCAGTCATTCAAACATTAGCTCCCCCATGTGTAAAATACAGAATGGCATCACCCTGGTGAGATCAGATTACTAAGTCACTTTGATGACAAGATGCATACTGTGAAGTAGATGTTCCTAAAACGCTTTATGTGTACTACTAGTGACATACAACACATTTCAAAGTGGTGTCTATGTGTCCAGAGCTGCAGCAGCAACAGCTTCCAAGTGTATATGCGCAAACTTGCTTGCAAGTGATATGGAGCTGCTGTTGTCCCATCTATAGTGTTAGGTCCTCACACCTGTGTCTCCATAAATGCTGCACCTTCTCTTCTTACTTGGGCCCTGGAGCAAGACTGAGAACATGGTGTTGATGAAGAAAGAGAAAGAAGGAACGAAGATTGGGGGAGAGGTGTGAAGGGATGCGTGTGTGTGAATGGAGAGCAACAAGAGGCCAATAGCATGGCTTACAGAATGAATGGGAAAGAAAAGAAGAAATCACTACCCTTGCAGCCCCTTCCAAGCATAACAGATCTAATCTTGACAGTTTCTGTCTTGAGGAGGGCTGAGCTTCTTGATGCACATGGCCTCAATCCTAGGAGTTTATGGCTAGGGATTCACCTGCAAACATACCTGTCTGTCTGTGAGCAACAAGCAAAGAAAATAAGATAACAGGAAGATAAATTTTAGAAAGGATTTTTGCTAACGCTGTTTGATAGTTTTCTACATCACAAATAGTTACTGAAAAAAAAACATGCAGCCCCCCCCAAAACAAAGTTGAGATTTCCTATCAGAAAAGAAACAGCAAGAGCTGGTAAGCTTCCGGAAAAAAAAGATTCTACCTTACAGTTTTATAAGTATCATGCATGGTAAACACAACAAGTAGACAGCACGGGAGCAGAAAGGCTTTTAAGCAAAACAGTTTCCAAACATTTCCCTTGGATATCAGCTACTCTAACACTAGCAGGAATTTGCCTGCATGAATCCCTCATGCACCGCTGTCAGATTAGACGTCTTGCAGTGAGGACATGATGAGTGTTTGGCCTTTTCCCGTTCACAGTATTTTTATGATGCTAGTAAGAGAACGACTCACTGCCTTTAAAGCTAGTCACACAGGGACTAAGTGTGAATAAGCTCAGCACATCAAAAGAGACGTGGTTTTATAGTCCTATAAAACATGTCTACAAATGCTGATGAACTACTTGTAGTCTCTCCTAATTCTAACTGACAGCAGGAATAAAGTGCAGTGGACATTGATAGTAACATGAAAAAGGAGCACATCAGACCTAACAGAACTGTTCAAGAATCTAGGGAAATGGTTAAAATGAAAGACATTGCACATATCTGCAGCCAAGTTTCCATTTCTTCTACATCAACCCATTTATTAAGTTCGAAGAAGACAAAGGCTAACAAGCAATTTACAGGCTGGAAATTTTGCATGTTTTATTTAGAATACCCATATTCCTGCTAGCAATTTGAAACACAGACTTCACATCAGGTGTGACGGATACTTCACATCCTTCCTAGCTCTTCTCAGCAAACTTCCAGCTTGCAAAAGAAAGGCTTCCAAGTGGCAACGCTGGAACAGAGGCTGCATAAATTCTGTGCTCTCAAGTTGTATAAATTAGAAAGCATTTGACAATGGCCCAGGATTCAAAAGGCACAGGTTTCATGCCAACTGCCAAATATCAAAGTAGGGAATATGTCATACCCCCGTTCTGTATTCTCAACCTCATCCTCAGTGCAGACTTTCTCTCAGCCTAACACCTACCAGAGTTGACTTCTACTTTCACAACTACGCTAAACAGCTTTTCGAAATTATTTACTGATGGGGCTCATTACATACAAGAATTTGTGCACCTTTTTCCTCCTTCAGAAGGCAGTCTAAGTATATGCTTTTAACTCCTATGGATTTAGCTATTTAAATATTTAGGCATAAACTCCAAAATCCTTTAAAACTCTAACTATGTAATTATGCTCAACCATAAACCGGAAAATCCACTTGAGGTAAAGAGCTCTTCAAGTACAGAGCAGCTGGATGCTCTACAGCATGGACAGAAGAGCCTGAGTTTTTTTCCTTGCTCATATACCTTCAAACATTTTATTAAATGAGCTAATCTTTCTTAAAATCTCCCAAAACGTAAGCCTGGTGACCTCTTTTGCAATAAACTGCACCAGTGGCTGTACACTGTTCAAACAATTCATTTTTATGCAGGGGTTTGTCTCTTTGAACTTTAGCGTAAACGTTAGTGTTTGAAATACAATGGATCAACAGCTCCAGGATAAAAATGACTGTCAAAACAAAAGCCATTAACGCAGTAGTATTTGTGCAAACTTCTGCTATGTCACACTAATATAGCACAGATCAGTTAACAAGGGCCATTCCCAGGAAAGAAAATAATCCAGTGTTTGTAGCCAGCTCAGGTCTGGACCTCTCCTAGGTACCTGTTACCAAAGCAATTCAGTTAAGTTTTAAGCACACTTTGCTTCAGCCAGAATCATTCACCTAAAGAAAAAACAGATCGATTTTGTGCATTTCTACTTCAACTTCATAGTCTTTGTTTTTAAAAGGACAGTATGCCATTGCTATCTTGTTCTTTGCCTGTCTAGCTACATAATACATCCCAATGCTACGAAACCTCTTTGCACTTCCTGACACACTTTTTCACCTTTATCAAGGCCACTTCCACCATCCCAAATTCCAAGTGCATCTTCTTAAGCACTTAAAGTATGTACCAAATTATTTTGTTTCTAAACGTAAGGAGAAGACTTGAATTATTAAGTTGGAGCAAATTACAAAACATTTTAACAGAGAGGGGAGGTGGGACGTTACATACCTTCTTAGCAAGGCCAACATTGAAAGAAATACCTTCCTGCAAAATAATCTTGTCCCTTCCTAGATTCAGAAAGATTTCATTCTTCCTGGACCATAAACTTACACAGAAATTCTCATGCTCTTAGTAGTACATAATTGCAGGAAATAAAAGAAAAAAGAAGTTGTGTAACACTGTGCTGGACTACTTAATGCATATTCTGAGTCCACTTCAAATAAGAAACGGGGGGGAAAGTGTCAAGTGATCTATTCTAACTATCTAAACTCCATTTTTAAATATAAATATCCTGGAGAGTAGAATGCTCACTCACTCTCTCCTTCATGCACCCAAGATTCACTGAAACTGTATTTTCCAAAAGCTGCAGACAAATCACTTTCATGACCACTGTCCTCTTGGCTAAATGAGACACAAGCGTTAATGAGACAAACCAGTCAGGAGTCCAAGGGCATCAGTTCCACACACTTAAGACCATTATAAAAGAACCAGAAAGACCGTTAGGCACATTATTTTGAGGACAACCACAAAACCATTACATTTCTGTAAAGAAGACTTTCTGAAAAATAATGCTACTTTGGTTCGAAATACTACCTGGTGACCTTCCCAAATGCAACAGTGATTTCATGTATTGCTCTGACATTTATGTATTTATGGCATATTAACATGTCTTATCCAAGAATCTTATTTTACTTTACAAGTATTAACTGTATGTGTCACGAATAGTTCATTCATCCTTTAAATGCAAAGGTCCAGCAAAGAGAGATTTAATTACCTATTCCAGAACATCCTTATTTCACTGAAGAGTCAGACAGCATCACAACTGCGGAGAGATTCAGAGCTCGTGACTGGACACCATTCTTAAGCTACTGCTCTTAACATCATGAGCCATTTTGGTTAAGTGTTCTGCACGGCTCTCAGACCTGTACTGAGCCACCCAGGGCAAGGGCAAAAATCACCTTGTTTTTGCATGAGCAGTACCTTGAGCTGCCACTCCACACAGCAGCTTCAGCTGGTGAAAGCTGCAGTTGCTAGGAGAAACCCTTTCACTTCTTTTCAGTGCGTTTCCCTCTCACTCACTCCTGTGCCAACACTGACACAGTTCAAGGACCTGAGTAAGCAGAAAATGTTTGGCCATATCAACTCCCTCAAATTAGATTACTGTCAGGAAAATGAGCAACACTGCCAGAGCAAGGAAAACATCCTAGGCTGCAGAAGCGGAAGAAATGGGATCACAGCACAGCTGGATCAGATCTGCATACACTGGTATGGAGTTGAAAACTCTACACCTCTTCCACTGAGTAATGGGTACTATGACTGATGAAAACCACTGTTTTTCCCCTGCTCACCTGTGTGCCTGAGAGGATCAGTATTTTTCCCCACTAATTCACTTACAAAACCACAGAGTAGCTCAGCTTACAGAAGCAGAGCCATGAAATACATCTCCAAGTCCTTCAGCACTACTCCAGGAGAAGTATGACATAGCAAACACAATTCAAGTGCAGCTTTTCTGTGAGATCAGTCACGTTGCTGGCCACCAGACCTAGCTGTGTACTGCAGAACTACTCCATCTCCCTGCTCAAATCCTGCACTTGAGTGCCATTCCACATTATAAAGAAGAGTATATCATACAGCCTGTGGATGGTGGAGCATCACATGCAAAGAAAGAGGCTTTCTCAGTCAACAGTTTCTGCTGTCTCCAGCTCTTCATTAGCAGAACAGTAGTGTGTGGGCAGAGAGTAGGCTTCAATTTCTTTTGCTCCAGTTTCCTTATAGATTCAGCAATGTTTAGGCTGCTAAACCACACCATTTTTGGAAAACACCCAAAAGCATTTGACAGAAGACCCAAAAAAAGGAAAGTAATTGTTGTTGTTGTCTTGTCAGTATATCAACCACCAGACAGCCTGCTAATGTCCCAGAGCATATATGTGGTTTTCCATCTCTTCTGTAAAAGCAAGCAAATAGACACAGACCACTCTCAAAAAACTGAGATCCATCAAATACAAATACTACCACTACAAAAGGAGAGATCTCTTCCATGGAAACAAGTAGCACCAGTCTAAGCTGACAACAGGATACTGAGCACACGTGGAGATGTCTCTGGAATTTTAGACAACACAGCTGACAGGATGGTCATCCTATCACTAGAAAGGTGACATTTCTCAAGAAACTGAATGAACACTGGCCTTAGCAGGGACAGATGCCTCTCCCTCATCATGGCATCAAAAGACAGTGCTAAAAAAGGTGAATGAACAGTTGAAAGTTCTGTGCTCTAGATAACAGCAAGGAAGAACCATCACACCAAGCACGAGTGACTGCTATATAACACGTCCACCAGCTGTCGATCCCCTGACACTAACACAACAGGACAGAAAAGCCCTTGTCCCGGCTAATGAGATTTGGCCTAGACTAAAAAAGTAAAACAACAAAGAAAGACTATGTTGAACCCAAAACCTTCTGCCTTCTTCCCAAGCATGTCTTTCCCTCTGTGTCTTTCACACAGTATAGCCTTCATAACTTCGGCTAGGACGAAGTAGCATATACATTGAACTGTGCCAGAAAAACTCTGAATTCTTTCACTGCATTGTCCTGAAGCATTGTCCTGAAGCAACTACTTATGTCAGTACACTGCTAACTGCTGTTGTAACACAGCTCACAGTTCTCTCCAGCTGAGTATTTGGTCCTACAGTAATTACGCTTTTCAAAAGGATATTCCACCCACTCCCACACTGAAGAGCTAAATTAGCTCCAGGACAAAATACCAAGGTAAAATTTAAACAAGTTTCAAATCTCTCCTCTTGGTATGGCAATACAACTACAGGCTAAGCTGGTTCTACTACAAGTAAATAATTTCAAACTTTGTTTTCCTGCACAGGGCTGCTCTTAATATTTTGACAAACCAATTCTTTTGTTTGTCTTCTAGCACTCCAGTACCCAGCTCTGAAAGGTCACTCTTCTCCTGACGAGTTCAGTATTCTTCCATTCTAGAGAAGGTCAAAAATATATAATATCTGCATGTTCAGTCTCTAAACACTGCACAACACTGTGTCACCTATCTAATCCTACACCACAGTGCCTGGTGCAGTTATTAGGAAGCATTCAGATATCCAGCTACAAAAACAAGCTGCTGGAAACAACCGTCTCACATTTCTCACAAAGGACAATTTGCAGCCCACCATGAGTGCACATTATTACTTTTGTACAGAATTATAGAGAACCTTGTTGTAACATGCAGAGATGCACAATATATGTATGCAAAAGATTATCCATGTGAATTGCACAGTCATGTGATATTGTTCTAGCATGATGAATAAACGACATTCACTATGATCTGAAAGAATTGCATCGTTTCCCTGATGCACCCTGCCACGAACCCACTTCCTGCAAATTTTTGTCCTCCCCCAACAGCAGGAACATTTAAATAAACACTTTTAAAACTGAGTTTTCCGCACCCCCTGCCACAAATATAAGATCTCCTCTCAAAAAAAATTATCCTTTCTTGGAAAACCACAATAGAAATAATTTAGTCTTGAGATCAAACGTTTTCATACACTGTAAGGTAAAAAAACCCTAATCCACTCCAATAAAACTAATGTACAAAAACCCCCTAAGATTTTGAACAAAAAAATGAAAGATTTCCTCCTCTCTACGTCAGTCAATGTTCTTCTCTTACCCTAAAACAGCAAATGATTACGGATCTTAAATCACTGCTTTTATACACTGTAAAGCTCTTCTGGAAGCTTTTCTGACTCCTGCCGACACCTGTGCTGTCAGGCCAATAGCAAGGAAACCTTTACAAGTGAGTTGTTAGATTTTTCTTGGCACATATTTTATAGAAATGTTATAGAAAATAAAATCAAGTATCTTCTGCCCAATACAGAAAGCACATTCACCCTCTATATGCACACCTACGCATGCTTCTGTATAGAAGTTCTATCACTGTTGTTTTGGAAAAGCCAGTGTAACTCACTCCCAATTTCAACACTCACAAGGAATGAAACCATCACAAATGCTCACTTATAAGGGGGAATTACCAGCCTTGTCATTCTGCTTCACTGAAGATAAAATCCTGGAGGATTCTTACACGCAAGGCTTTGTCCTTCCTGAAGAACTCAAAGCTCTTGATGTTTTTCTAGACCTCACGGATGACAGTAAAATGGCTGGAGGTACCCCATGCCAAGCCCATTCCTCAGGTTCTTAAGCTGAATTCTTCCCTGTAACACGGCCAGACAACTTCAATCCTGACATTCTTTTGTTTAGAAAACCCATCCTTAACCTCTGGCTGGACATTCCAAATCAAATTTTTGCAAGAACAAATTTTCACCTTCCTTCAATATAGTATCACGGAGAAAACTAATCGAGATTTCTTTAATAAAAATACTAACTCCACTAGAAAGACAAATAAGTAGGTAAGGAGACAGTGGAGGTGATCAAAGGCCCATACCTTACATTTATCATGTCCAAGAAGTATCTAAATTCACACCATGCACACAGTTGGCTATATTTGTGTAAGCAAAAAACCTGTGTACATTAATGCACAATCCAACAAGCCTTTAGAGAACAGCTAAATAGACCTGTGCCCTACAATGAAATACTGTGTTAGAGTAGGAGCAGAGAGCATTTTTCATGAACAGGCCAGAGGTGGAATGACCATCATAAATCTTGCCAACTCTGCTAAGCAATGCCAGGCTCATTTCTTTGACCTCCTCTGTCAAATACTGGGTGAGGTCTGCATCTGTGTACCATATATAAAGGCAATTCCAAAATAAATAATATTTTAAAAAATAATCTAACATGCATGTGTTAGCCTCACAGCAAGAATGAGAGAACAGACATGTGACAGATAGCTCTGCCGCTTTTGAGAGTCTCAGATACTAAGGTGATAGGCATGGTACCAGAATAAAGCCTAAGCAAGGTACTCCTTTAGTACGCTACAGTTAAGAATAGGAATCGAATAAGAATTCCCTGAAAACATTCTGGCAGCAAGCGTCTCAGTTGACTATAACCAAGCCATAATGACATGAGAAGACAAGCGATTAGAGCTGTGACACTTTATAAGACAGGCATGACATGGTAACACAGAACAAAACTGTCACTGTTCGAAAGCTTCTGATAAATCACTTGGTAGGCAAAAGGAATCAACTTTTCCATACACCAAAAAGATGAATCCACAGAAACTTTCCTGCTGACATTTAAGCTCTCTAGAGTTTAACAGTCTCTTATAAATGTGACCACTTACCAAAAATCAAGACAAATTCCAGCACAGCTGTCTCTCAAGTATGACAGGTATTGTCTGGTATTCTGGATAAAAAAGGTGTTTCCAGCTGAAAATGTGCCCACCTGAAGGATTCTTACCTGCAAGACATCTTGGATCTTCACCCACACATCAACCATGTCATAGAGCTTGATATCACCATCATACTGGCTGCAAGGAGATGCCACTGTTTGCTGAAGGTGTCCGAGGACAACAGCGTGTGCAGCTGCCACAGCGTTGAATTTGTCAAAGAGAAGCTCTAGCAGTTCCAGCAGTAGCCTGTAAACCATCAAGACAACCTCCACTCAGTTTCTAGAAGACCACAGGCACACAGGCATGCAGGAGATGCAGGCAGCAGGCCAGGAGTCAGAAGACTGCGAATTCATATATCCTGTTTTATGACAGATGTTGCATGCAAGCCGGGAGGTCACCTAGCTTCAAACCCTCTCTGTGGGCTTCAGGTAACTAACTTCAGCTGCTAGCAGCTCAAGTTTGGTATCCAAATACTTTCCAGGATTTTCCTTCTCACTCCTTCCTCTGTATCAGAGTCGCTCACTTTTAATGTGTTCTACTTGCAGGTAATGGGAAAGACAAATGCATTAGAAACTACACAGCAACCACACTTCAGTACTATGACGTTAGAGAACATTTTAAGTTCCCAGATAGAGCTGCAGACAGGGAGGACCAAATCAATCTACCTGCTTTTCCCCCAGAAGAATGTAAAAGTCTCATGTTGATAAAAATTTACTTACCCATACAAACAGAATACAAGGTATTCATTTTGAACTGTGAAATGAGTAGTATGGCAGGTTTTAAACAACACGAAAGATCAGAAACCTAAAACATTAAGCCTTATCAACTGTGTCAGTTATCAAGATTTTACTATTATATAGAAGGTACTACAGCTATAACCTCATCTAAATGTACTACACTTCACCTGCTCGTATGGCTTCCTTACTGTCCAATTTTTGTAACTAATGTACCTTTGCAAAGTCCTAAATATTTTGTGATAAGGCAATGACTCATCACATTTTATTATTTGAGAAAAGAAAAATTCTGATCAAGTTCACTGCTGCTAAATGAGCATTTCAAGTACACATGTAACCCCAACAAAATGTGAAGATAACACTTCCCAAATCCATATGTTAGGCACTTCAAGCACTGACAGACAGGCTCCATCACATTTAACTGCAGCAGCTGAGAAGTTACCACATGCTTGCTGTGTCTACCCATCAGAAGAAGTTGCTATCCCCAGAGTAGCACAGAAGATCTGCACCAGAACTGGAGTTGCACCCACTCAACCACCACAGTTCAGTCTTCTGTGTTCGTTAACAATCACTAATGAGGTGCGTGTTCATGCCTCGGCCACTTTATTTCAGAGTGCTATAATTATCTGCACACTTTCATCACCTGGGTAGTTAACTGGAGTAATTAAGAAGCTGTTGCACGCTTGCTGCTGTTACCACCAGGCAGTAAGAGTGGCCTGGCCTGATGCTGTGGCTACAACCACCTACCTTAGCCTATAGCAATCCTAGATTGAACTTTAAGTCTGCAAAGGGCAGAAAAAAGAATAGACATTATTTGTAAAATTTGCTATCAGCTTACTGTGTCTTATTCATACACTACAATTTTACATATAGATATATATATGCGCACAGCACTACACAGCAATCTCTTGGGGATCTCTCATGGGCCATTCACCTACTGATGATAACAACTACACAGCTCAAAAGTTAAGAAGAAGAGCACCTTGATTCAATAGAAAGAGCTGTTGGGTAAGTCTGGAAGGGTAGAGTGAAGCACAGCAGAACAGATCAAGTGGCCAGATATATGGCATATTAACAATAAAGACATGTTTAGGAGTCATGGTACTCATAAGAAACAGAGGGGCATTAATATTGCCATATCTTAAGTGACTGTAGAACTAAGGCACACATTTAAGCAAAACAAAATAAACCACGTTTTGTATCCATTTTCATCATAATTAAGATTAGCAACAAATGCCTAAAGAAAAGTGGTGTTGCTACTGAGAGAGAAAACACTGCTTTTTTACAAGTCTTTACAAATTCAAGTAAGACACTGGCAGGGGATAAACAGAAGTACATAGGACAGGATGGTAACAACAGCACCAGAAAAGACAGCTATTGTCAACATTAACATTATTACATTTTCAATATGGGAAAGTCCAGTGTGGAAGAAAAGCTATTCTCCTCCATTTAGACTTTGTACAAAGCTTAATAACTAATCTGTCCAAGTTAAATTGAGAAGTTGCTACTGCGGAAAGACCTATGCATCTTCCTGCTGCGCTAATGTCTGTTAGCCCACCACCAATGTTATCAGTGAAGGAGGTGGGACAATATGCAGATAAGGCTGCCTTAAAAAACACTCTCCATCGCTGCTAAGCAAGTTATCTTCTCCAACCCACTCTCAGACATAGGAGAGGCAACTACTGCTTCAACAGCTTCTAAGAGATACATAGAATTTATCATAGCAAGTGACAAAGAAGCAGCTGGGGCAAGTGGCTTGTCAGCCAGAAGCCAAACAAAAACAGGAGGAAAACCAGATGTAGAAGACTTTTGGATAGGTGAGGAATTTCATGTTGGAGGTACTTACATATAGCCTCGGTCGAAATGCCAAAAAAGTTAATATTATGGGAGACAATTAATTATATACCACTGAGAAAATTTATCACTACAAGTCCGATTTCTACTAACATCCCATTACAAATGAACATGTAGTTACCCATGTACCTCCTTACTGCCCCAGAAAAGTACAATTTTGCAGAATCAAACTACCCAGATAGTTTGACAAATTAATTTTTATTGTCCCTAGGTGAGCCTGACCTCACATTATCAACTTGTTTATGGAGTCATTACTAAAATACTACTATACTGAACAGAATTATTTGTTTTTAAATTCCAGTGTCTTCCTATTCTCATGTTACAGACTGACAGACATGAAAACTCCCCGATCCATGTTCTTCAGTGGTGCTAACTACCACTTCATTTTCCATTCTCAAATAATGACTTATTTCCACACCTCCCTATTTTCAAATTAGTCAGCATCTCGTATCTTAATTTTCTTTTCTCTAGAAGTCTCCTAAATCTGTCAGGTCATTTTTGAAACAAGGTGACCCAAAAGAGACACAGACACAGTCCATGTTAGACAGCCAACATGACAAAACAGCATAAAATAATATGGCCTAGATTTTATGCATATGGGGTTGCAGCATCGAGTGACCTAAGCAGAACATATACAGAGAATGACAGGAGACTGGCTTAGGCAATTTGTCAAAGCAATCTCATATCCCCTTCACTGAGAAATATGGTAAATATATTGAGAGACAGTGACACATACCTGGAAGCAACTCCTATTGTCCAGGCAATAACAGAGAATGAGTTGATGCAGAGTGACTGCTGACACCTGAGTGAGGTCACTAATGACAATTCATACATTTTAACAGCAATAACATCCTCTGCCTGGTCGGTGTGTTGGCGTGTATATAATTTCTGTATTTATTTTAAAGCTTTGAGATGAGGTAAAAAGCCAGAAGTGTATTACGAACATGTATGGAAAAGTACATTGAATCAAATCGATTGGGTTTAGTAGCAAAATTGTCAATACACCATCTCCTACTGGACCATATTTTCATTGTATCCCTACCAAAAACCTGTCCTATAGATCTGACCTTCAAGTAGGCATGCATCCAATTATTCTTATTCTACAGTCAACAATCTTCCATAATTTTTAACAGACCCACAGGTTCATGTAGCAGTACCCCAAACTAATGCAACACAGCCTCTTCTATGATGCTTTGTCCTCCACAACCCAAGATAAGTATTTCTAAACATGAAGTTACAGGGCACGCTCTAATAAGCCACTAATTAAGGATAAGGCAAAGGCAATTCCTATATTTAAGCTCTTTTTCACAAACTTTTTCCAAGCACAGATATCTAAAAAACTTTAGAGAACCTACCTAGACTTCGAATCCACTTAAATTAAAGCTGAGGTTAGCTGCAACTAAGCAAGATTTAAGCACAGTTTTCAGAATTATCTTCTACCAGTGACAAGGAACCTGCTACCGCCCATTATCAGGTTTTACTATCTTCATGTCATTCACATTTCATAGTGGTAAGTGCACATTAGTAGAGAGGGTTTATATTCACAGCAAAGGATCTCAGAGCCAAAGATGCTCCATCTAGTCAGGTCTATCCTAAGTCTGTTTACCTACGTGACTGCATCCATGTTGTGTGTTTTAGGAAACCTAAAAATCAGTTGTATCACAAAGCCATGCAAGTCTTTCCTTTGTGACCCCACTGGTGAAAAATACACTTCTGCCATTATAAGGAGGTCCTTACCAGGGCCAGTGTCAATCTACAATAAATGAGCCTATCCAGTTTCACACCAACTCTACTCAGCTGCACTGCTGGCTGAGCTCTCAAATCAAAGGACAAGGACAATGCACCCATGACAGAAAGGGCCACACATCATCAATGCTGCTATCATTGCTCACTCTTGTGCATGTGTTTAGTAACAAGTCTGGTACACAACATCTAGTACAGCATGAACTTGCTCCTAGCAGGCTTACAGAGTCTTCAGGACTTCCATGTGAGACAACAAACTTCATGAAGCTCTGAGGAACTGACCCAAAACCCCAGTGCCTGTTGGATCTATGACGAGAGCATGCAGAGGTGCATGACAGAGGTAACTCTCTGGGAGCTAGCTGCTTTAGAGCCATAACAAAACAAACAAACAAACAAAAACAAAAAAACCCTTGGTTTTAAAAATTTGGGAGCAAATAATCATTTCTTTACATACTAATGAATAAGGTGGCTGCACAAATTCATGTGGAAAAGCTTGCTAGGTAAGGAAGCAGACAGCAGTCAAATTCTAAAAATAAGAAGAATGAGATCAGTGTCTCTTCAGACTCAGTGGGCTTTTACCAGATCTCTAACTTTTCTGGCCAGGTTCTAGAAATTATTTTACCCTTGCACAATGATAATAGGGCTCTACATAATTGCTGCATGAAGTCTCAAAAAGAATTACACCAGAACCTTCACAAGCAGACTATCACCCTCATCCTCACACAGAGGAAAGCACTACCCATTTCACAGAGAAAAAGTAAGAGCCAGCCTTTGAGAGCCACCACACAGCAATGAAGAAATGCATATAACTTGTTCCATGCATACCGAAATTGCCGCAGGGACCTTGTCCAGTAGAAGACTTAATCTACGGCCTCAGACCCCGCAGGCCTCTCTGTCATCCTATTGGTCATTTTATTTGCCAGAAATGAGAATTTTTATGGATATCATTTAAAGTACAGTAGCTGAATACAGGCTTTGAGCTCAGTGATAGAAACTAAGAGGCATCCAAGTGTGACTAGTTTTAAGGTGAGCTGAAAAACATTTTTTTCACTGAATCCTGAGGTCAAGCAAGTATTGCAGCTGACAGCCTAATGAATAGTTAAGCAGTTTTGGTCACTGCATCATGCTCAAATTTGGGGTCTTACAGAACTGTCTTGAAATAGTAGGACCTTGTTGTTCAGATTTATTTTTTTCTTGACAGCAGGAAAGTCACTTAGTTTTGATTTAAAACTGTAGCTAATTTAAGGGGCAGTATACCCTTCCATACTATAATTTATTCTTTTCAATATAAATGAATTCACCTAACTTGCTGTAAAATTCACATGTGATTTCGGTTTAGAATCAGTTCTAATCATCTCCTCATTCAACAAGAATTTAAGATACTTTCCATGCTCTAGATATAAGCACCTTAAAAAGGCACACAACCTCCTATTAAATGCATGCCAAAACCCATTCAACGCTTTTGTACCTTGCTCAACCCTCTGGGCAGGTAACCTTCATTAAAATATGATCTGATCCGATTTATCAATTTCAATGGACAGCCGGTAGCCCATACCACTTCTCAAGACTGATTCACAGAACCAAGTGTCAAGCATATGCTACACTCCCTCTCGGCATCAGAAACTAAAATTCTGCCTTCTGATCCATTCCAAAAACCTTGTTGTAATTTCACCAAGTTATCAGCACCCTAAGTCTATGAATTCTTCAAAACATAACTGATTCCACAGCTATGATAATGATAAGAACTAAAAAATAAGTCTTTATCAAGCTAACGTTTTCCTTGGGAGTGATTTTCCATTACAAATATTATATGTAATGAAGATACACATTTTTATTTTCATTTTTCTTTTCCAGTACTAATTCCCTTTGGACAGTGATCATTACAATGTGTAGTGTCACAACTCATTATTTCAGCTCAAAGTGAAAGCTAGGCCTTATGGAGTCCTATTTTCCAAAGAACGGTTCTATTGAATCCTGAAGAACAGCAGAAACGTAGTTCTCGGTTGGCTTGCACACCTTGCTATTACTGTAAATGGGGCTGCAAACCAATTAGAAACTTGGCCATATACTTACTAATGTAATTAGTTCCACACATTATTTCAAAGCTTAGCCCCTGCATCACCTTAATTGGACTCTGCTACACTTGAAATAAATAACTGAGCTTAATCTTCTCTTTTCAAGTCATATTACATTGGAATTTTGGCATGAGCACCAGTGTAAAGCTATGATTCAGTGCAATACAAGGAGATAGTACTTGTTTTGGCATCAAGTGTGCTTTACACTATACATACCAGCAATCTGAGAAAGCATTACAATTCAATCTGTTGTAAAGCCACTTGAAATGAAAGATTAGGTTACAAAAAATTAAAATCAAGTACTGAACATAATGCACTCTTGCTAGTTAAATAATGCTGGCTTCTATTGTGCTTCCACCTTCAAATCTGCATTTCAAACATCTGTTTAACCAAAAGATTCTCTTTTAGGGCCAAGCACAGAAGCAAGCATCTCCCTTTCCCACATCCTTAACTGAGAAGCAACAATGCCTCCCCATTCTGAACACATTTTGTAAATTCCCAAGACTCACAGGTGCTCAAGCACATCAGCCTTTCAGTGAGACGCAGGCATTTCTGAAAACTCTACCATTTCAGCTCTCTGCTACTGCAAAAACATTATTGTCATTCCTTCAAATGGCAGTTTGGCAGATATGACACCTTTCTCCAGACCTCTTTTCACAGTAACCAAGGTTCAGTGGTTCAAATATCCTTACCTAGGCTGATTTTCCTGGGAAAGATTCTCCCCTCTCTGGTAACCATTGTCTGCCACCTGGGTTGTGGACCGCTTAACAATCTGCTTGAGTTCTTGTTCTAAGCGATCCTGAATGGCTTTCACTGTTTCAGGGATTTTTTTCAGCTTGGCCAGCCCTTTGATGAGTATGCCCATGAAGACAGTGCTGTTCTCCTCTGGATCCAGTTCCGTATCTTCTTTAATTTCCAGAAGGCTTGCCTCTCGCACTGCAATAGAGTTAAGAAGACATAATCCAAGATTTAAATTATTAAAACCAACACTTAGCACCATGCAGAAGCAGCATTATAAACTACTTTGCCTTCACAGAACTCCCACTACTTTGAGCAACCAAGGGACAAGGAAACCAGCAACACTCTGCTTTGGGGGGAGGCAATGGATAATTCCGTTTGCTTGGGGGCTTCCCTATACATAAATAAAACAGACTGCACATTTCATTGATTTAGAAACAGAGGTCACGGTGTAAGTTACATATTAGTTAAGAAACAAAGGAAATCTGATGTAACTAAGATATTCATAAACAAGAAGGTATTACATCACTACAAATCCCTTGAATCTGTTTCGAGCAGGTAAGAGCCCTAAATTTCTAACCCAGGTGTTTTTCTTCCCTATATTCTTCACAAGAGCAGAATTTTCATTATAAACAGTATCAAGCATCAAGACTTCTGACAAATTTGGCAAAGTTTACACTGCCAAAGTGAATGATTGTTTGATAGTATCCTATTCTGCTTTATTACATCCATCAAGGGGTTGATGAAGTTACTCAAATCTTTTAGCAAGGCTTCCAGAAAAGAAAAATGAGAAGAATTAGAGAGAATATTGTGGATACAGTCCTCCTGAAGTAACAGAGATTGCACAGGGAGAAATTCTGTTGCTAAGCGACAAGAAAGAGAAAAGCAAGAGGTACTATGTTTTTTTAAAGTATGTTCATTAAGCAACATTTCTTAATTTACAGATAGCACCCAGCAACAACAAAACATGTCTCTGTTAAAGACTAGGTGAAACGTTTCATAAATATATTCAAACACTTATGTGAATTAAGTGTCTTCAAGGAAAGCTCAAAGCAACTTGGAAGATCTACAGCCGCATGGCTTGTTAACAGCTGGAGTGGTAGGTACTACATGGAAAAACAGCACTCAAGTACACAGCTGAAGCTATGCCATCCACCATACCATTTCCTTGCATAGAAACTAAAATCTAACAGCTGTTTCACCTTACCAGTACAGAACTCTGCTAAGGGCTGCTGGATGATAGATGAGTCCCATGGTTTCAACTGCTCAACAGATTTATTTTTTTTTACTTAAATCAAAATTTGCCCAAGAACGTGAACAAATGTCAAAAGATCCACCAAAAGGATTTAAATGACATGGCAAAAATGAAAAATGGCATATCACAAGCAGAATGCAGCCCTGCAGCTGTCTAAAGGCATGACACTGAACAGACCATCAGCACTGCTAAAATAACACAAGTTCAAGAAAACAATGTCCCAAAGAGCCCATATGGTGCCACTTTATAAACAGCAATATGATAAACAGATAATGCTTATTTCAGTGTCAGCTTACACCAACTTCCACAGCAGAGAATGTTTCTTTCCATCAGTGTAATCCCTAACATGGCACCTCTAGTTCAAACCAAACTCACTGTGCACATGCCCTTACAATTCAACCTAGAGCACCAGCAGCGCTGTCAGGTAAAAGCAAGATGAGAATGGATCCTTGTGAGACTCACGGAGAATGGAGAATGATATTAGGTCTTAGATAATGAGCACCAGGGAGATCAAATAGTGCTTTTTTCCTTTCTCACACACGCTTTTTTCAATTAAATTTGGGCAAGTTATGGATCAAGTACTAGAAATGCCCAGAACATGTTAATTTTTTTCAAAAAGAAGCAAAAAGACCAAGGATAGTACAGGTGATACTTCAAACACGCAAAAGCAGTAATACCAATTAGAAGTTAACAGCTGGAAGCCCACTATTTCTGCTCAACACTCTCATCCATCACACACCTTTCAATCCGCAAGACTGCAAAGCACTTTTGTGTACTGTGTACATCATCTACCCACTTTGTTAATGCTACTTGTTATTCTCAAAAAAAAACACAGCGTGCCGGGCACAAACACAGAAAATGAGCTCTTTTGGAACAAGAGCTGTGGAAAAGACAGTGCTGGAAATGCTAGAGGAAGAAAGGTTTTAAATTACTGGTTTTTTAAAAAAAACAAATATCTTGTTCCTCTGAGTTCAATGCAAAGATTTCACAGCCTAAGCAACCTTTTAGAGGACAGGTCCCGATGATTGTGCTGCCGCCGCTTTGTAAGCAGACTGTAAATTATTCTTAATATCACACAATGAAAACCCAAGAGGGAGGAAATACTCCTGTAGCCAAATGTGAGGACAGCATTTAAGAGGACTAAAGGCAGCAATCTTGCTGAGAACTCTGCCAGCACACTAAGACGAACACTCTTCCATTTTCAAAAGAGCAAACCAATTTTGAATACCCTCAAATAGTTGAGACATTGATTTACATCTCTTAGAAACAACAGTAAAGTGAATAGTTCAATATCTAGTAGGAACACACTGGTATATAACTACTGTTAGATCTGGTCTTTTGATAAAACAGTAGGGACAACGTTTCCTGCACACTGTGCCTATTAAACAGGTATCCTGGGAAGCTTTGGGGGCCCATTTAACTGTAAGATCTGAAAAGATCCCAACCCCACGTAATTGAAGATGTTCTTCTTTTCCTCTGTCTTCCCAACTTCAAACATCCTCTTCTGCCATTTAATGTCATCAAGAGGTTATTTGACCACAAAGCCTTGCCCCAGGAATAAGCTCCTCCTGTCCTCTACTACTTCAAAAAAGGCATCAAAGTAGACAGGTGTTTATAAAGAGGTACACCTTTAAAATTGCAACCCCACATGCTATTCTCTCCGGGCAAAGAAGCTTCACAGGTAAAGGAAGATGTCCCTACAGATCAGCGCCAGTATATACTCAAACCGACAATATGTATAACTTTGTTATTCATTCGTATCAAGACAAAAGCACAACACTGCCAGAACTTAATCCTAGTATCAATTCTGGGAGAAGTAAAGGGCAGGGTGCAGCAGAACTGCCCCCTTGGATTTCCAGAAAGCTAACCTCAGCCTGTTAAGGAGCCTGGCTGGCAGAGTCCCTTGGGAGGCAGCCCTGAAGGGCCAAGGGGACCAGGAAGGCTGGACCTTCTTCAAGAAGGCAATCTTAAAGGCACAGAGCAGGCCGATCCCATGTGCTGGAACACAAGCTGGCAGGGAAGAAGACCGGCCTGGCTGAAGAGAGTCCAGTTCCTTTGGCTGGAACTCAGGGAAAAAAGAGAGTTTATGACCTTTGGGAGAAGGGGCAGGCTGTTCAGGAGGACTACTAAGGCTGGTGTGAGGTTACGCAGCGAGGAAATTAGAAGAGCCAAACCCCAACTGGAACTTAATCTGGCTACTGCCATAGAAGACAATAAAAAAATATTTTATAAATACATTGGCAACAAAAGGAAGGCCAAGGAGAATCTCCATCCTTTATTGGATGCGGGGGCAAAACATAGTGACAAAGGATGAGGAAAAGGCTGAAGCGCGTACTGCCTTCTTTCCTTCAGTCTTTTAACAGTAAGACCAGTTCTTCTCCCAGTACCCAGCCCCCTGAGTTTGGAGGGAAAGGCTGTGGGTGCTGCTCCCTAGACCTTAGCGAAGCCCGTAAGACCGTTTCCCCCACGCTCTCCTGGAGCAGCCGGCTGCTCCTGGCGTGGGGACCGGAGTGACATCCCGCTGGCGGCCGGGCACAGGGGCTGTTCCCCAGGGACCAGGGCTGGGGCCAGCCCTGCCGGGTACCTGCACGGCGCTCGGGGCGAGGGGACGGAGCGCGCCCTCAGCCCGCCTGCGGGTGACACCCGGCCGGGGGGCGCCGATGTGCCGGGGGCAGGGGGCTCTGAGGGGGCTGGGCAGGCCGGGCCGAGGGGCCGAGGCCGAGTGTGTGAGGGGCTGGGGGCAGGGGGCTGGGAACTGCCCGGGGGAAAGGGCCGGGGGGGCTGGGCACAGCCGCTGGGCAGGAGCCCCCAGCGTGCCCAGGTGGCCAAGGGGGCCAGCAGCGCCCTGGCCGCTGTCAGAAGCGCTGTGGCCGGCAGGGCCGGGGCAGTGCCCGTCCCCCTGTGCTGGGCACCGCTGCGGCCGCCCCTCGGGGCCTGGGCTCAGGGTCGGGCCCCTCAGGGCAGGGGGGACGCAGAGGGGCTGGAGCGTGTCCAGAGCCGGGCAGGGGCTGGGGCAGGGGCTGGGGGGGGCGGCGGGGGGAGCTGGGGGGGTCAGCCTGCAGAGGGGGGGCTCAGGGGCACCTGGTGGCTCCCTACAGCTGCCTGGCAGGGGCTGTAGGCAGGGGGGGTCGGTCTCTGCTCCCAGGGAACAAGTGACAGGGCGAGAGGAATCGGCCTCAGGTGGCGCCAGGGCTGTGAGGAAAAATGTCTTCAGGGAAAGGGTGGTCGAGCCTCGGAACAGGCTGCCCAGGGAGGCGGTAGAATCAACTGTCCTTGATAGCATTTAGAAAAAATGTACATTATGTACATGAACATGGTGGCTGTGGCAGTACTGGGTTAACAGCTAGACTTTATGATCTTAAAGAGTATTTCCAACCTAAACTATTCTATGATTCTACATTCACCAGTTTCTACCTGAAATGCACCTGTAAAACACACGTCCCTTCAAAGAAGATCATTGTTCACAGCATAAGCACTTGCTTTATGTAGAAAAGTAATGAAAAACTAATTTATTCTATGGATGTTCACACTGATTATTTTTATTATTCTTTTATTATTATTTTTTATATGATAGGGGGCTAGGGAGAAACGGGAGAGAATAAAAAAAGTCCTATTTCAATTAACAGCTTCACTATATTAAAAATAATACAGGTAGAAAACACCAAAGAATTACACAGGATTTCTTCAGGAAAACAAAGTAGTAAATTTCCTCACCCTGAGTATAACAAGTGAAACATGTCACCAAGTAAGTATTTTAACACTTAAATTATTGCAGTTGCCCTTCTCCAATATAATGAAGACTTAAACCTTCAATTTGCAGCTTTATACTAAAAAAACCAGCTTCAACATACTGCTTTGTTGTACAATAGCTGATGGCTGTGGGGGGACATGGTGCCACGCAAGCCAACAGAAATACTAGATTGTATAAAGCCTTGTCAAGGCTCTTCCACATCAGTTTGACATATAACCTGAAATGTTTTTAACTAAACTGACCTCTCTGGAATATCACTTATTTCCAGTGGTTTGCATTATTTAATTCCACCCAAAGATGACAGTAAATCATAGAAAACAGTTGATGTCAGAAGGGAGCTCTGGAGATCATCAGGTCCAACCTCCCTTCTCAAGCAGGACACCCACAGCCAATCACCCAGGACCATGTCGAAGCCAGACGGCTTCTGAGTATCTCCAAGGATGGAGATGCCACAGCCTCCCTGGGCAACCTGTGCCAGCACTCGGTCACCCTCACAGTCAAAAAAAAAAAAAAAACAAAACAACAAATGTTTCCTGATGTTCAGAGGGAACCTCTGTTTCCCTTTCTCTCATTGCTTTTGGCCCCAGCACTGGGCACCACTGAACAGAGCCTGGCTCAGTCCTCTGCACCCTCCCTTCAGGTATTCATACATTGTTATGATCCACCTTGAACCTTCTCTTCCCTAGACTGAGCAGTCCCAGCTCTCAGCATTTCCTCCTAGGACAGATGCTCCACACCCTTAATCATTTTCATGACCCTTTGCTAGAGTCTCTCCAGTATGTCTGTATCTGTCCTGTACTGGTGAGCCTGGCACTACAGCCAGCACTCTGGATGTGGCCTCACCAGTGCCGAGTAGAAGGGAAGGACCACCCCTACCTGTTGGCAATACTTTAATGCAGCCCAAGATACCTTCAGACTTCTTTACAGCAAGGGCACTGTACTGGCTGCTTACATTCAACTTGCTGTCCACCAGGATCCCCAGGTCCTTTTGTGCCAAGCTGCTTTCCAGCTCAGTGATTCCCCACATTCCCTAGTGCCTGGGGTTCTTCCTCTCCAGAGTCAGAACTTTGCAATTTCTCTGGCTAAACTTCAGGAGGTTCCTGTCAGTCTATTTCTCCAGCCTATCCAAGTCCCTCTGGATGATAGCATGATCCTCTGGCATATCAGCCACTCCTCCCAGTTCCGTGTCATCTGCAAACTTGCTGAGGGTAAACTCTGCCCCATCATCCAGATCAATAATTTAGATATTGAACAGAACTGAACCCAGTAGAAACACCACGTGTACCCTAGGGTACACCACTAGTTAGCGTCCCCCAACCAGACCATGCTGCTAACCACCGACCTCTGTGCCCAGCCATTCAGTCAGCTTTCGATCCATCCCACTGTCTGCTCACCTCGCCTGTATAACAACCATTTCTCTATCGGGATCTTATGAAAGACAGTGTCAAAGACATTACTGAAAGAGCAAGTAGACAATATTCACTGCTCTCCTCTTGTCTACCAGGCCAGTAATTTCCTTGCAGCAGTTTATCGAGTTGGTCAAGCATAATACCCCTGGGTGAAGCTATGCTGACTACTCCTGATTATTTTTTTGTTCTAATGATCTTTGAAAATCGATTATGAAGCGGAATATTTAAATATGGTTTCTCAAAAGCCTACCAAGATAACCACCTAAAGGACTGATGATTTTGCTGCATTATCTAATGATATATCCAGTCATTTTCAGAAATTTTTCATCACTGAAGCAGCGCATCTGAAAACACACAACTTTTTTTTAAGCAGTAAAAAAACCTACCCTCAGTTTAAATCACTAGAAAGTTGAATCTGGTGTATCGTTGATGCATCACCTCCGTAGTTACAAAGGCAGAAACTTCCCTGACAGCTCTCTGGTTTGACAATGCCCTATAAAAATGTCTGTTTCAATTGGTGATACCCTCGTTTGTACAGTTCTGCCATTTCACAAGAAACAAACCTGCTGCAAGAAGCACTTTAATAGCGCCAGTCTGATCCCCAGAAAAGTCAATGTTGATAACTCATTTAAACAAAGCAGCTAAGGAAAAGACTCTTGGGTCTTGTTTTTCATTCCAATGAATGGTCAAAATTTGCTGCTACTCATTACAGAAGATTTCATTAGCTGTGTGCTTTTATGGGCAACTAGTAAAATTTAATGTACTATTTTCTGTGATTTACATGCTTTCTGATTATATCCTTTTTGCCTTTAATCCTTCTAGAGAGAAGAATGGAAGTTCACAGTGCCTAAAGGCATAATTTAAGATTTGAGGAAAAGTCACATGCTAATTTCTGGTGCTGAATCCTCATTCTGACCCATGCATGGAGACACTGAGAAACAAATGTACAGTTAATTTAGAAATGGGTAAATGGGTCCTTTAAAGATTTTGGTCGTTTTCTGTTCTTCGTTACTACCAGGCCCAAAAGAAAATGGGTCTCAGAGATCAATAACCTCAAAGCCTCAAGGCAAATCTCTTTCTAAAACTGTTGTTCACACCATTCCATCTATGGTTTTAAGAATGTTAGTCTTTCAAAAAGAGGCATTTTAATTTGACAAGGCCACTCTTCCAAATAATTTTAAGAACATTTCATTCTGAAAAAAACTGTACAAAGCAACTCTAAGTCCCATTCAAAATCCTCCTAATATAAACAAGCATGAAAAACAAGTCTCCAAACTAAAAAAAAAAAATAGTAAGTGCACAGTAATCAAGTATATTAGGACCACATACAGGAACAACTAATGAAATCATACAGGAAGAGAAATAGGCATTACTCTTCTGGCTTTCATCACACAGATCTAAAATCACCGTTTTCCCCTTCCTTCCCCAAACACTCACAAAGATTACACGTATCACTGCTCAGCACTGAGTCAGAACATGAACTATTAATAAGAAATGAGAGAAATCACAGTCCTACAAAAACCAGACACACGGAAAGCTACTTCATAGGCTTTCATGTTTATTGTGTAGTTACAAATCCTTCTTAAACTGCAGGAGTAGACTTCTCTAACACAAGAAGCTCAGTGTGGCCTGGCAACATGTCCTCGCAGCCCAGC
The DNA here is from genome assembly GCF_963210335.1 of Falco punctatus. Classification (NCBI taxonomy): domain Eukaryota; kingdom Metazoa; phylum Chordata; class Aves; order Falconiformes; family Falconidae; genus Falco; species Falco punctatus. The sequence continues at coordinate 62,291,569 of NC_137585.1, forward strand.
AAGCCAACCGAGCCCTGGGCTGCACCAAGAGCAGCGTGGCCAGCAGGGCCAGGGAGGGGATTCTGCCCCTCTGCTCCGCTCTGCTGAGACCCCCCTGCAGCGCTGCCTCTGCTCTGGGGTCCTCAGCACAAGGAGGGCACGGGCCTGTTGGAGCGAGTCCAGAGGAGCCCACGGAGATGATCGGGGGCTGGAGCACCTCTGCTGGGAAGACGGGCTGAGGGAGTTGGGGTTGTTCAGCCTGGAGAAGAGAAGGCTCCGGGGAGACCTTAGAGCACCTGCCAATACCTAAAGGGATCTACAGGAAACCTGGAAAGGGACTTTTTGCAAGGGCCTGTAGCAATAGGACAAGGAGGAATGGTTTTAAGCTGGAAGAGGGCAGAATTAGAGTATATAATAGAAACAAATTCTTTACCATGAGGTGGTGAGGCACTGGCACAGGCTGCCCAGAGCAGCTGTGGCTGCCCCATCCCTGGCAGTGCTCAAGGCAGGTTGGACAGGGCTTGGTGTAACTTGATGTAGTGGAAGGTGTCCCTGGTGGTCATTAAAGTTCTTTCCGACCCAAACTATTCCATGATTCTGGCCCCAAAAGTTTACCCTGCCATAAGAATAAATTCTGCTTTTTGTGCAGCACTGCAGTGATAGCAGGAGAGAATCAAGACTCACCACAGGATTCCCACACCTTCCAATCAAGTCCTTAGCTGGATCTGTGCAAATGCAAAACAGCTAAAACAGGAAAACTCTGGTTCAGTAAGGGAATCATTTAATTTTAGTATGAATGATAGAGAAATATCACCTAGCTGGTGTCAGATCCTCAGGTGACGTTAACAGAAAAAAAATACCTTCTGCATATTTGTTGAGCACGTTTGAAGTAGAAGCAACTGCAACAACAAACAAAATGCCACAATGGCATTTTTAGAGCCACCTTTATCATTGGACCTTAAAGCTCAAGCTCCTGCAGACACTTTGCCGGGCCAAGTTCACAGATCTCCGTATGTTCTCACCCACACAGAAGTACTTGCATTCTTCAAGAAACAGAGCCAGGAGCAGTGACTAGTCTTGACCTCTAGAAGCCAGCATACAGTTTGGATCTAGAAGCTACATTTTTTCCCCTTAGACCTGAGAAGTATGGGTCACTGAAATATATTATCCATGCAGAATAAAATTTATATATACCATCAATAACAACCTTAACTGTCACCACCTCAGCTCATCTTCTGCCTGATTTCTAAGGAGCATTCTCTGAAATTTTTCAGGAAAGGGCACTCTCTTGGGTTTGCTGTGTACTGGGTGAGCATATGTTTTATAGTCTGAGGAAGAACCTGGCAATGCAGGAACCTTCATAAATACTCTTCAGAGTACAGAAGGTTCAAGCAGAGAAATATAATTTACAAGTGAGTTTATTTCTCTGAACTGGCATGAAAGGAAAATGTTACTGGTGAACTGCCATATCTACAATCCTCAGGTGAACATTACTGAAGGTTTTGTTTATTTTAAGTGCAGCAGGAACAGCTTTAATTTCCTTATAAAGATTCTACAACACAAGCTAACATCTCCTTTGGGAAATGAATACAGAAAGGACTCAAAATTTTGGCATCTTTGCTGAGATGGGTTGAATGAGTCAGTACTTTATAATGACATGCATTAATATGCACAGTCAATTTGTTACATCAATAAAAAGCCAAAAAACGTAATGACTAAAGACAGAAACAGCTTTTGCTATGCATACACATAAGTTTTAAATTCTCTGGTAGTTCCACAATCCTGGAAAAGGCTACTTTTAAATAAAATTATGAGGAAAAAATATACATAAGTACATTGTACACTTGTAACAAAACCATATGCCTACTTTATGCTGATCAAATATTTTCTATCATCATCTACAAGTTCCCCAGTCTGAGGGACACTTGCCCAGCATGTCACTGAGTGATACAGAATGTAACAAGGAGCCAGGGAAGATATTTTTCTGGTGCACTGGGCACAAAAAGCAAGAACAGATGTGCAGAAATAAGAATTTTTAAAGCAGATTCTCAACTGTCCTATACCAATTTACAAGCTGAGGATGAAGCCATCAGAGCCTTTCTTTTTAGGCATTTGGAGTGAAAACAGTGACACCGGTTTATGTTCACAAATAGCCTAGTTCTTAGAAACCACTGCTGTGGTTCTTACCTGTTGCTTGTACCCTAAAACCTTCATTTAAATACATCCTGAAATAACTTCTTATTGAGGGCATGTTAGGACAAGTAATTTTAAACACCATCTTAGAAGATTTTCTGAACTCTCAAATGAGCTCAGAAAACACTTATTTCTCAACGCTTTAGGAATGTTAGTACCCCAACTTGTTCTGCTATCACAAGTGATTAATAACACACTTTTTTTCTATTCTTACACACGTAAAGATTGCCTGGTATACTGTGGGGGGAATCACTATAAAGAAATAAAGGAATAACCTAATAACCTTCCTTATTTGAAAGCACAGTCTCACTACTTCTATAAAAAAATGTCTAAATGGCTCAGGTAAACAAATCCCAAGCCTGCTATTCTAACTGGAGCTAATAACAAAACAGAGGTCCCATGTCCTATTCCAAGTAAAAGATGGTGGCAAAGAGTCTTGGCCTAATCTCTGCCAAAAAATGGCATGAGATTAAGTATGATACACTTCACTCCTTCCTTACAGAAGGAACATCCTTCACATATTGGTTTAACTTTCTATATTAACGCACATCTGTCATGGTTTAACCCCAGCCACCAATTAAGTATCACACAGCCACTCCCTCTCTCCCCAACCCCCTGTGGGATGGGAAGGAGAGTCAGAAAAAGGTAAAACCTGTGGGTTGAGATTGGAACAGTTTAATAATTGAAATAAAATATAATACTAACAATAATACTAGTAACAAAAAGGGAGATAAAAAGAGAATGGCAAATCAATCAAGAGAAAAACCCCAAAACCAAGTGATGCACAATACAATTGCTCACCACCCACTGCCTGATGCCCAGCATCTGCACCCCGAGCAATAATTAGCCCCCACTGACCAACTGTCCACCAGTTTATATACTGAGCATGACACCCCAACGGTACGGGATATCCCTTTGGTTAGTTTGGGTCAGCTGTCCCGGCTGTGTCCCCTCCCAGTTTCTTGTGCCCCTCCAGCCTTCTCATTGGCAGGGCCTGAGAAGCTGAAAAGCCCTTGACTTAGTGTAAGCACTACTTTGTAATATCTAAGAACATGAGTGTATTATTGTCATTATTCTCACACTGAATCCAGAATGCAACACTGCACCAGCTACTAGGAGGAAAATTAATTCTATCCCAGCTGAAACCAGGACAGTATCATTCCTGCTTTGTAGAAGGTATCTTGGGAAAGTTTACAAACAGCCCTGTCAGATGGATAACCCAGGCTTACTTTCAATTCATTCTGGAGAAGTTTTATCACAATTTTAAATTTAGATTTAGTTCCAACTGCAGCAAGATAAGGTTATTTTTGGTTCTGCTCTTCAGAAGACTTCTGTAACCAATAACTATCAGTCAATGTACAGGATGACACTGTTTATTCTTATATAACCTTGTTATCAGACAAAGCCAAAATCACAATGGGCAAAGACCATCACGGATAATCACAGTCAGTGTAATGCAAGAACTACACAGTGATAATCAATACACAGGTATCGATATTGGGCCCAATGCTCTTTAGTATCTTCATAAGTGATCTGGATGATGGGATCTGGAGTACCTTCATGAAGTTTGCTGATGATACCAAACTGAGTGAGGAAGTGGACACTCTGGAAGGAAGAGCCACCCTGCAGGAAGCCCTGGATAGGCTGGAAGAGTGGCCTTAACAAGAACCTTATCGAGTTCAACAAGAAAGGATGTGACGTCTTGCAACTGGGAGAACATAATCCAGGAGTGCAGGACAGGCTGGGATCTACCCAGCTGGGGAGCAGCCCTGTGGGGAGGGACCTGGGGGTGCTCTGGACAACGAGCTCAGTACGAGCGAACAGTGTGCTGCTGCAGCAAAGCAAGCCAACAGGAGGCTGGGTTGCATCAGCAACAAGGGCATCACCAGCAGAGGTGAAGAAGTCGTTATCCCACTCTACTCAGCGCTTGTCATGCCAAACCTGGAATACTGCTTTTGGGCCCCGCTATACAAAAAGGATGGGGACAGGCTGGAGAGGGTCCACAGGATGGCCACAAAGACGAGCAAAGACTGGGAAGCCTGCCCTACGAGGAAAGGCTGAGAGAACTGGGCTCGTTCAGCCTTGAGAAAAGGCGGCTTAGGGGAGACCTTATCACCATGTGCCACTATTTAAGGGGTGGCTGCCAAGAAGATGGAGACGCTCTTTTTACAAGGAGTCACATGGAAAAGACAAGGGGAAATGGGTACAAGTTACTGCTGGGGAGATTCCGATGGGACACAGAGGAAAATTTTTCACAAGAGAACAATCAGCCACTGGAATAATCTCCCCAGGGAAGTGGCGGATTCCCCAATATTGGACACATCTAAGATATGGCTGGACAGGGTGCTGGGCCATCTTGTCTAGACCGCACTTCTCCCAAGAAAGGTTCGACCAGATGATCCTTGAGGTCCCTTCCAACATGGTCTTCTAGGATTCTATGCAAATCAGTGCATAAACTTGGAACTGGACTCTGCTGAAGAAGGGCAGTAAATAAATGGGAACACTAGGGTCAGTGCACATGAACTGACGCTGAACCCTGGAATCTGAAAAAGCAGTACCCTTGGGACTTTCCTTTAGAGACAGAGTTGCAGGAGTGCAGCATTAACACTAAAAATGTATTCATCTTTACAAACAGGTTTACACTGGCTACAGCTAGGAAAAAAACTTCTTGTCCAGCTTTGGATAGTAACAAACCTCTTGCCAAACTCAGCAGATGTGACAATGATTGGCTAGGATCTGTAAGCCTTTAAAGGTGACAAGTATCAACAAAATGCTTTTCAGAGCATACAGAGGTTCATATTACACTAGCAATAAAACAAAACAATAAAGACATTAAAAGGTACTGAAAGGATGATAGGATTTCCATTCTTCAACAGGTGCATCTCCTGCCGTCTATTCCCCATCATAAGGGGTGACAAGAGATCCCCAACAACTCCATGAATAGACTTTTTCTTACTATATAGAGGACTAATGCTCTAGGTGGAAAATAATGGCAGACACTATACAACTCACTCACTGAAAAGGAAGTAGGTTAACATTTACAGTGTTGAGACCGGGATTCAGTTTTTTGTCCTTTATTCCCTCAGCTCCCCAAAACCCTGTGACCTTTAGCAAGAAACAAAACTTAACTTCACACTGATCATAGTGACCGAACAGGAATTAAGTTTTTTTCACCAGAATTCTCACACAGTTCTTCTCTTCTAGGTTTCCATGACCAAGCTTCAGTTTCCAGCTCTGAAAGTTTACATTGGCATATCACAGGTGACTCCTCACAAACCTCCACTACACAGAAATACAGTCTCAGGCTCCGAGAGACAAACTAACCCTGCAGGAGCAGAGCTAAACAACAAAAATCACAACAAGAGCACAAGATAAGAATAATCAAACTAATGAGTCTAGGAGACAAGCATGACAAGAAAACACAGAAACAAGCAGACAAAAAAAGGAGAAAAGAATTGATAAAGATGAGAAGGAAAGAGTCTCAGCCAGTTTTTAAAGGAGGGAGAAGGGAAGAGATGTAGGTCATTTCTGTATTATTTTATTCATTTGTTAAACAAGGACAACCCCGTTTATTAATTTACTGAAACAATACAAGGATTAACTCCCCATCTGTGCAGCACTTTCACAGCCTCATACAACAGCACCAATGAAACTGAGTGTATTACTCGGGGTTTTTCATAGTAACAGGTATACAAAGTTCACCTCCAGATTATTCCTGTGTATAGACATACCTTTAGTTGAACTTACAAAATGCCCACAAGGAAAAGTTTCGGCCTTTGGGCTCCAACACAGAAAAAAAACCCAAACTTCTGCAATATCTACACATACCTACCTGCCTGCTTACATTAAATAATGTAGATGAGAACTCTGCACAAATTGAACTCCCTACAAATCTCCTCAGAACATCAAGAACACTATCAAGATCTGAACAGCACAGAAAACCAAGTGTATTTAATTGAAACTGATAGGGTAGGGGAATAGAGGGGAAGGATGATTAGCCAAAACAAAAATGCAGATTTGGCCAAGTTCTGCCCCTGGACATACCACCCACTCAGTTCATGACACTGCACAAATCACTTCCTAACTTTTTGTCTCGGGACCTCCCATCAGCAGCCAACCACAAAGAGGGGATGATATGTTTACTGCCACTCCTGTAAAATCAGTCGAAGATCTACAAATTAATTCTGTGAGGAATGCATGTGACAAATACTCACTGCTGGAGCTTCCAGGAGTACTGAACTGGGAAGTTTCAAGAAACTTTCGAGGTGTAGATAGGTTAGTAACATCCATAAGAGGTACAGGAGAGGCATCTTTCACAAGTGAACTATGTGAGGGGAAATAAAGCAAACAGTTTATTATTTACATTCTTAGTTCACAACAAATAATCCATTTATTTCTTAAATCCATAAGCCTAAGTAATAGATATATCAGAACTGTGTGTTATGTATAAGAGGTTTAAAAAACCTAACTTAAGGCACAAGTCCACAGATGAATATGACTGGGTGTCTATGTATACGCATTTGAGCAAAAATAGGAAAAAGCCAAAGATTAGAGAACAGTGTCATATTAAAGACAATATCTGGTATCCCAAGGCCTCTCTGAATTTAATAGCACTCTAGACTTGTCTCATTGGCCACAGCAACATGATCAGGACACAGGCACATTGGAGCTTGCCATAGCCCATGATTATTTCCCAACAGACACGTTCACCTCCAGCACAATTAATTGCTGCTAGCATAATGATAAACTAAGATGGAATTGTTAAGATCTTCCTGGAAAATTATATATTGAGAAGAGATGCTCCCATTTCCATGGCTTCTGCCAGCTACTTAAACCTTCCAGCCTCTTCCCAATAGAAACCTCCACCCTTTTTCCTCCCCTTCAAATTTCTGTTCTGTGCACACCTAGGTGCATCACTCTCCAAATAAACTTTCTTATTCCAAAAAAAAGACTTTCTACTTGGTCCTTTTTTGTAATAAATTCACATACTATTATTTGCCAAAAGTGCAGCAATGCCACCCCAGCTGCATAATGAAAGGCATCAAGCTGGATGTGGCAGGGGAACTCAAGCAAGAAATCATTTTTAAGCAAAAGAAGTGGAGAGGGGTTCTATAATGGACTTCAGTATGTTGCCTTACAGGTCAAAATGCTTATAGAAACCTGCAAAGACAAGGGCTAAGCTCACTCTCCTGCATAAGAACTCCCTATATACTAACTATATATATATACACACTTACAATACCATAATTACAGGGATTAGCTGTAAGCATTCTAGCTTGGTAATGTTACATAGAACGCACTTAAAACCAATACAAGAAATAAACATTATTGCATCCTGGTCAACAGCCAGTGTAGGGCAGCACACTAAAACAAAGCAACAAGACCGTCCTTGATGCAAGAGTTCATGTTGTCAAATACCAATGATGTGTAATAGGAAATGTGAAAAAAAGAATTACAGAAAATAAGAAAAAGATAAGGGTCACTGGAGCAGTTGTACAAAACTGCAGTTAATTAGAAGTCGCATAGTCTAGGTACACCAGAGCTTTGTGTCTGTTTTTAATTAATAAGATGAGTAAGGAAGAGACTGATGACTTGCTAGCAACCCTTCTTCCTAGAAATTTCAATTTCAATCAATCCTTTATTTCAGAAATTAATTTAACATAACTTACTGTCTCTCCTTTATTTTTGGCAAGAATTTTTTATTCCTTCTCATACTAAAATGCTAATTTATCTTTTCTCTGCATCTTTATCTATCATACACTAGCTCCCCTTTCGCTCCCAGCCCCTGTTTGTTACCTCTCCTATTCTACAAAGCTATCCTCCAATACTGTGTGTCTCTCTTCAGCCACTATCTATCTTCTTTTCCTCCCAACAACCTCATTGCCCTCAAACTCTGAATTCACAAAATTAGAAAAAATAGCCAGGCACCTAATACTCAAGCTGAATTTCCACTGATCAGAGGTACCAACTAGATAAAAAGTTTCAACATCTTTAAAACACCTTGGAAACACAACACAGCCAAGACATTGCTCAGGCACTTCAATATTGCAGCCTCTGGCTGGTAACCTTATGGTTAGCTGGGAGTCTTTTAAACCTTGGATGTTTGCTAGAAAAGATAAGTGATTTTTCCCCTATGTTCTTCCCTCTGCCTGTCCTAAGCCTCATAATCATGACATTTGTAGAAAAGCTATATGCATCAGAGAGGGAAAAGAATGCCAAAAGGAATTAACCTCATCATAATTCTGTGGGAAGCAGCAAAAAAACAACAGAATCACTAAGAACAACAACAGACTTGTTCATAGGCTTGAAGATGCATCAACATGTTTGGATTTGTCTACTCTCCACAGCCATTAAAAATTTGCTTGCCAAAAATGAAAGGTTGAGGTGTTAAGTCGATAGCACTCTACTTAAGTATCTACCTAGAAAGTTTCTACTTTCATATCCACTAGAAACATAAGTTTCTACTTACGAACGGGAGAATGTTGTCCTCTTCCCCCCAAGACCTGCTGCCCCCAGTCAGCATCACACCAAACCCACCTTATTCTCCCTTTCTCCTTGTTGCGTTGTCCTACTCGATTAGTTGATTTGATGTAAAGATGACGGTGTAATTCATCTATCAGGACTAAGTGCATGTTCATCTTCTTACTGTGGAGCTCCAGTCTCAGATCACTCAATCCCTCTACCTGAAGAAGGGCACCCTCCAAGGAGTCCACTGCTGACACCTGGGAGAAGAACACGTGACAACTTTAAAAGGTCAACTCATTAACCTCTCAGGACTTCTCTTGGATTAGGGGAGTGTCTGAATACCATGATGATTCTATCCATAAACAACTTTAAAGTAGAAAATGTTTAAGTAGGGGGGGTTTATTTCTATTCCTAGAAGAAAAATCAATATATAAAAAAGGTCCACTATCCAAACAACTCAGATTTAATGAGCAGTCTTCAAATGTTTTGAGCGTATGTGTAAAACAAGCTGGTTAAAACACAGCTCATTAAATCAAAATATATATTTTTATCACAGAATAAGAGGATTACCAAGTCGAACAGTGTTAGAAAAATATACTGACAGTGATGTTTGATTGTCTTTATTCTTCTCATTACAGAAACACTAATAAAACATTCTTCTCAATTCTGTAAACAGGGAGAAAATGGCTTAAGTTTTATTTCCCTAAAGAGATGTCATGACACAGCAGAAAAAGCTTAGGAGGTCTCATCTTCTAGCCTACATAGCTGATATGTCACATAACTAAACAATTTAAATAAACATAGCCATCAGATTCATGAAAGCTATTGCTAGTTCAAAGGTACTTTTGAAGTATAAATTGTGTGGGGGTTTTAAGTGCCCAATTATTGAGACTGAAGGAAAATAATTTTATACAAGCAACAAGTAACAGACAGAGATCTAGACATGCAGTAACATAAACAGGCCCCAGGTAACATTTCTCTACAGATGCACTTCAACGGTGACCAGCTGACATCCAGTGGGCAGGGCTGAGGAATCTCATTTCCATTTACATCCTAAAAACAAGTGTGGTGTTGTAGTTTAACCCCAGCTGGCAACTCAGCCCCACACAGCCACTCACTCACTCACTCCCCCACAGTGGGACTGGGGAGATAATCAGAAAAGTGAGAAAACTCGTGGGCTGAGATAAAGACAATTTAACAGGTAAAGCACAAGCCACACACACAAGCAAAGCAAAAGCAAGGAATTCACTCAGCACTTCCCATGGGCATGCCAGTGTTCAGCCATCCCCAGGGAAGCCGGGCTCCATCACGCATAATGGTTACTCGGGAAGACAAACGCCATCACTCCCAACATTCCCCCACCTTCCTTCTTCCCCCAGCTTTATATGCTGAGCATGAAGGCAACACAGTAGTGGATATCCCTTGGGTCAGTGTCAGCTGTCCTGGCTGTGTCCCCTCCAAATTTCTTGTGTTCCCGGCTGAGGGGGTGGGGTGAGCAGCAGAAAAGGCCTTAACACTGTCAGCACTGCTCAGCAATAACAAAAACATCCTGTATTAACACCACTGTTTCCAGCACAAATGCAAAACACAGCCCCTTACCAGCTACCATGAAGAAAATTAACTCTACCTCAGTCAAAACCAGCACACCTGGACCAAAGCTATCATCAATGACAAACTGGTGCATAAAAGGAACACTATCAAGTTGCATCTCTCCCACTTTACTTGTTTTATCTATTTAACAGAGCACTTCTACAGCTACTTAAAAAAAAAGACATCCCTCTGCAATTTTCAAAAATCTCAGTGCTGACGCTGTAAGAAACTAAATATAACATGTTTTGCATACAGAGATGTAAAATTTTAAAAATAATTCCCTGATAACCAGAGATACTATTAGTGAAATAAGACATTTGCCTGCACTTCAGGATTTAAGTTTATAGCATACCTGTCAGCTAAACATTAAAAATTTAAAGTGAGGAGATACAGTAGTAAGCTAGCCAACCTAAGGTCTGGTCCCTTATTGCCAGTAAATATTAACTATACTGAAACAACATCTATCAACAATGTACTACTTTGCTGGCCTCCAAGTCAAGAATGACCCTGAAAATAGCTTTGGGGCAGTCAGGCTTTTTAAATCAAGAGTTGTTTCTAAGAGGAAGCTGCACTTTTTTCCTTCCTCCTGAAAGATTTTGCCAGGAAGTTCCCAACTATGAAATTCTCTTCTCTGCATGGGTGATGAGAGCACGCACTTGCTGACAGTCTTTAGGATAGAACTTTGTCTTGAGAAAGAATTTGTGTCACAGTATTAATCAGAAGACTGAACAGAGTCCTCCCTATACCCACCAATGTTGCAATCTCAACTGCATTTATGGGGTTCCGATCACTTAACACAAAGCACTCTCGATCCTTTCTTGCCCTTATCTATTTGTGAACAGTTACAGAAGTTTAGCCATAACACATGACACACCCACACCACAGATGAAGAAAAAACCCAAATTTTCTTCTCCCCAAAAAAGCTGACAAAGTTCACACAAATAGAGAAGGCTCAGCAGGCACGCAGACACAGCTTGGAAACCTTTGGCAGAAGCGTAGAGTGCTAATTTTTATCTTCTTCCTTCGGCAGGCAGAGAGGTATCCCCAATTTCCTAACTCCAAAGGTGCTTTAAACCATCCCCCAAACACTTCAGGGGAGTTGCAGGTGTTCATCACTGCCCTGAAAGTTCAGCAAGTTCACCAAAGCAAGAACAAAATCAAGAACAACATCTGTCAAACTGAGAAACTGATGAAAACACAGCAATGGAAGAACTGAAAGCAAGCAGTAAAATGACATTAAAAAGGAACCAAGATGTCCATGAGAAGTATTACCTAAACCACAATCAACAAAAATTTAAAGCTTTCCACTCAGATCATTCAGCTCTATTTTTAACTTCCCAGTTCCTAAACAGTTATTCTCAAAAGTAATCATGGAGACCAACACACAGCTTTGAAGCACATCTTTTAAGAAACAAATCTAACAGTGAAATCACTTACTGTACTTCAAAAAAAACCCAAACAAACAACAAACTGCAACACCACCAAAAAAACCGCACTGTTATGCACCGAACTTCCTTCTTATAGAAAAAACTGCTGGTTGATTTGAAGGGGTTTTTTTGTGGGGTTTCTCAAGTATGTTTTTGGGGTTTTTTTTATGGCCTTCCTGACACTTCACATTTGCAGTCTGCCAAGCTGGAAGATACGTCCTTGACAAATGCCACTTTCCCAGTGACTGAACTCCACAGGTAAACAACACAGTCAAAGCTTCAATGTTACACACACTCAGAGCCTTTTAACTTAAGGCAGCCCTACTCCAGTAAAGCCTCACGTAACCACTGTTTTCCAATATTTCATTTCCCATTACCACCAATCATTAAGACAAAGTGCCAGAGAAAAGCTGTAATGTTCAGAACACTTTGGGTCTGGTACCTAGAGGCTCAGCATAAATTCACAGAAGTCAAGGTAAGCTCTCCAATTGATTTAGGTGGCAACAATGATCAACATTATGTTAAAAGAAACCAACCATTTTTCCCTTTTTGTGGTTTTACTTACAGAAGGATGATTTAAGTCCTGGCAACAATCAAGCTATAAAGCAGCACTCCAGATTATATTTCAGAATACAAAATATGAGATTAAAACATCTGTCTAATTTGCGTGCTGGATAGGCTACCACAGAACAGTAGTATAAACTACTAAAACTAACCAAAGGTGTCTACAAGAACACGCAAAATTAAGAACACACCACAGATAGATCCAACAGCATTGTTATGAAAAAAACCTTGACAAGTTTGTGTTTCACCCTAATGTCCTGGGGAAAAACAGTTCTTAAAACTCATTTTCAGCAAATAACCACACTGTCATCACAAAGGCTTTGTTCTTCACAAGCAGGGAGATTAAGTGTTACAGAGATGGAAGGAAAAGAAAGGGAAGTAGAAAGTGAACAGGAAGAGCAGTAATAACGACAACTGCTCTGCTGACTACCGGGAAACAAAAGCAGAAGTAGTTTAAATTGGCTTTAAAGTCCAAATAACCATATGGGCCATGTTAACAACACGGTCACCTATCCTGAAAAACAGTAAGGTTAGAAAGGGACTTGGAAAATCACCGTGGTGGGTCAGCTGAGGGAACAGCCAATGCCATGCACAGTCAAGAAAAACAAGGTGAGTACTGACAGCAAGACTAGAAAGAAGTAATCCTTTTTGAATTCATAACAGGGACTACGTCTATCATTGGCAAAGTTGAAATCAAGACCACAATTTTGCGCCCGCATTCAGCTAGCAACACACTATCACTTGCATTATGCAAGAGACCCAAACATATGATAAAAATATTTTCAATTTGAAAGATCACAAAGACTTATTTACTGTTGTGTCATCAACTCATCACTCAACTTGGGCATACCATTTCAACTAGTAGTTCTTAACCTTTACTCATTTCAAACCCTGATATGCAAGAGGAGGTAGATGAGTGGGAGACAGGCTGCACAAAGTGGTAACAGATCAGAGTACAACACAAATACTGTTCTGCAAAGAAGTCTTGCTGTTCTTCAGGTTAGTAGTGATCCCCTCCAGGTAAAGAACCTTAATTTAGGAGAAAACACCTTATTTTCTGATTTCTATTTTTTGTTGTGGATGCTGCTCTTCTGCTGACAGTATAAAGATCAAGAAAAAAGTGCATTCTAGAAAGAAACCCAAGTGTTGGGGGCTGAACATTTTATACTATTAGCACCATTCCTGAACATGAAAAGCCTTACACATTTTAAGAGGCAACTGTCCCCTTCCCTCTTGAATATTAAACTTAAAAAAATAGGTAATTTGTATTTAAATTTTACCTATTTTTTTTCCACTAATTTACTACAAAGTTATCTGGAATCCTCAGAGCGCCAGAAACCCTTTACTTCTGATTACTTACATGACTTATTAGGATTTTATTACTTTGAACAATTACGAACAGAAAAAAATTACAAGCTACATCTCCACGCCAGTTCTACTATTTTGAGTACATTATAGAAAGGTTTAGATTTTTCTCAGCTTACCAGTGTTTTGAACACTCACTTCAAAAGAAGCAGTGCTGGGAAATTAAGCAACTCTGCATTTAGAATGATATAAACCCTCCTTGTTGCTTGCTGTCACATTCATCTCTGCTTTACAGAGCTTGTTGTTCATTACAATTAAAAGGCATTTGAGCCATCTTATATGGCACCTGCCATTAAGGATAGGAGTGAGACCAAAGGTTATCTACACCTACAAGGCTGATCTCAAATGCACAGTTGCATAATCCCTGTACACTAGGATGCAAAGTAACTGTAGTAGCTTAGAAACATGCTGTGGTCACTGAGTAAACTCACATGTAATGGCAGCAAGCACAGACCAACGGTCAGGAATCAGCTTGCATAGCATTGCTAGAATACCATACTGATCCAGCTTGGAAGGGACCTCTGAAGGTTTCCAATCCAACTCCCTGCTCAAAGCAGAGCTAATTTTAACATTAGATCAGGCTGCTCAGCACCTCCAGTGAAGGTTTGGAAATCCACAAATGTGGAGATTTACAGACTCTCAGGTCTCTTGCTCCTCGTGTTTAACTCCTCTCACAGAGAAGAATTTTCTTCCTATGTCCAGCCAGTTTCTCCTACATTGTGAGATGGTTCTCCCAAACTGGTGATAGTTACCTCTCATTTGTGCACTTCTGAGAGGATCCTGGCACCATTTTCCCCTCTAACTCTTTTAGATTGTTACAGACAGCAAAAAAAAAAAACATTGTTTTCTGCAGGCTGAACCAAACCCAGTTACTGCAGTATCTTCTTAGATGCCGTGGGCCTCGAACTCCCAGCCACCCCAGGGGCTCTCCACTGGGCTTGCTCCTGTGTGTGTTTCCCTTCCCACACAAGAAAATCATAGAATCACAGAATGGTTTGGGTTGGAAGATAAGCTAGTTCCAACCTCCCTGTCATGGGCCGGGACACCTTCCACTAGACCAGGCTGCTCCAAGCCCCGTCCAACCTGGCCTGGAACACTTCCAGGGATGGGGCATCTACAACTTCTCTGAGCAGTCTATGCCAGTGCCTCACCACCCTCACAATGAAGAATTTCTTCCTTGGATCTAATCTAACTCTGCCCTCTTTCAGGTTAAAACCATTCCCCCTTGTCCTATCGCTATAGGCCCTACGAATGTCTGTCCCCATCTTTCTTACGTATATACCTTTCTTGTAGAAGAAAGGGCCCCCAAAACTGGACGTGGTACTACAGATGCAGTCTCACAAGTGCATAGTCACTTAGCTTGATCTGCTATGATCCTGCAAATACAGGAGTGGGACATCCAAATAATGGGACACAGAGTGATTCAGCACAATGCTGAGTTACTCAAAAAGTTAGCAAAGGAACCAAACCTTGTTTTCCCTGTCATTGCCACCCTGCACATAACTGCAGCCTCAGTTCTGTGTAATATACTGCTCCTGCTTTTTGCTCTTTATCCTCACTGTGGCAAGCATGTTGGATGATGAAGATTAAAGATGCTATAAAACATGCAATGGTATCACATTTAATTAGATTTTTCTCCCCTTTCTCTTCTCTCCTCAGCTTAGACTAGATTTCCCAAGTAGTTACCTGTTTAATACTCCTATTATACCTACTGTGTGCTATTCATACTAACAAAAAGACTAACAGATACAGAATTGTATTTAGAGGGGACGAGTTATCACTATGAGACTCCGGTTAAGACTGATAATGGAATAGCAGCCTTTTTCAGAGAACCTGAAAATTAGATGTACAGAAGAAAACTATGAGTGGTTCAAGGGTCCAGAAAAAGCACCTGAGGGTCCTTCAAGCCTGTTTCTTACACCCACCTGGCTTAGTTAAATGGAAATTAACAACTGGTGGGTTTTTTTTCCCCCCTGAAGATGAGAGGTTGGGGGTAGATAATGGCATTGTGTTTGCGTACCTGGGCACAAAGATAATTATAGGTAAGAGCTCCCCAACTTTTTTATTCTGGCAGGGGTTGGGGTCCAGAGAAGAGCTACAGCAAGAGAAAAGAGCTGGAAGGTAAATCAACAGACAAACATCTTGTTATTCTTTAAAAAGCTGATTTACCATGAGCAAATAGTACTAAAATAAATGGCAGGTAATCCCCACCACCACCTTTTATTAATTTTTTTTTAACTCTGAAAATCTGTTTCTCCCATTGAAAGCCACACTTAAATAAATACAAAATAACTGGGGTTAGTCAAGTAATTAAAATACTGTCCTGGATTACAACAGAACTTGGCTTCGATAATCTGTTAGTTATTTCTGATGTTAAAATCTACTTATCTATATCTAACTTACTGTTGTACTTATTATTACCTACAATAATAACAGTAACCCTTCAGAAAATAAGGATCAATGAAATAAGCCTGAAAAAAGAGCTCTGCTTTGTGTGAGCTAGAAATTGCAAGTTTATAGAAAGTAACTGTGGCACCAGAACCATTATGCAGATTGTTTAATGGTCACAGTCAGTTTATAGTAGAGCTTAATTGCCTTAAAAATAAAATGTAGCTAAATATTTGCCTATCATAACATCCAGTTTAGAAGGTTTTAAAGTTGTGGTTTATAACAAACTAGAACCTACATGCTAGTAAGATTTGTTAAAATTCTTTTTTCTTTCCTGACTTTAGCCAAAGTTTTCCAATCTGCTTTCAGTTAAATCTACATACTACCTTAAAAGGTTTTTCAACAGCATTTTAATTTTCCAGAAAGCATTGTAAGATAGATGTGAAAAGAGAGGGAAGTATTCTATTTTATTTTTAGTTCTAGACCTTCACAGTCCTGAAAGTCTACGAGCAGAGATAAAATGAAAACCCTCAACTAGGTGCTTCTTCAGGGTATAAAACAGAATAATGTTTGTTCAAGCTAGAACACCAAATGTTTTCCGGCTGAGATACCAGCCTATTCTGAGTTCAGACAACAGATATGAAAACACGAACAAACAACTGTGAAAGGTTAAAAGAAAACAATGTGGTAGGTCACAATTTGAAGGAAAAAAAAGTCAAGCCATACACAAACACAGTATGACAAAAGGGGAAAAGCTGAACCTTCTGAATAAAACAGCAAATAGATAGCAGCAACCGAGGAGGTTTCAGCTGCCTTGCTAGATGAATAAGACAATGCTGACATTTAAAAGGAGGAGAATTGATCTACTGCTTTTACGAGGAACTTGCTTTCAAAAGGTACAGGAAAGAAAGTTTATTTAAAAATGGCTTAAATGTGTGTAGCCCGGTCTAAACAAGGCCACCACTTATTCAATTTGCAGCTGACTTCCATGAGAAAAAGATCTAATCCAAAGGTTTTTTATGAAACTGGAGGGTACTCACACTCCAGTAGTTCAGACTTCGCATTGGGTAAAAAGGTAGAACACCCTCAAATGATGGTTTCTATTCAAAGAATTGAACGTGTGATAAATTTAAGAGCAGATGATGCATTAGAGAACTGATCCTCCAACCTCGTAACTCCACAAATCTACCTCAGGGATGTCGACTTACACTCGACAAGAAATTCACCAGTGGGTTCTTTTGGTTTGGGGTGGCATGTGGCACCCCTGTTCCAACATATTTATAGAGACCAGCAACTGCAAGCAGCTGGAGACAGTCTTGTAGAGGGGCTGCTATGACTAATGTGGCATAGGGATGACCCACGCTGGAACAGCAACACTCTCTCAAAGGGACTGCAGTTTGTGGGTGACCCATGTCAGAGCAGGCACTCTAAGGAAAAGCGTAGCAGAGGAAAACCTGAAGAACCAAAGTGCTCCACAGGAAACCAATAAAAAGCAAAGTAGCAGAAAGAAACCTTACAGGTGACAGCAGTTTCTGTGCCACCCATTGTCACATCAGAGGAACTGTAACAGATTGTGCATAAGCCATTGAAAAAATAACTTGAGAAAAGAGAAGGCAGTAAAGGTGCTGGACTTAAATTGTACCTTGAAAAAGAATAAGAAAACATGTTTCCTTAAGTGTTTTTTGATTATGTTTTCTTGTCTTCCCACCTCAAAACCCAAATCACTGATCAGAAGTTTGTTAACCAACAATAAATTCAGCAAGAGTTACAGAAGTCAAGGCTATTTTGCCTGCAAAATTCCCACATTTTCCATGTACGATGGAGAGAATCACGGATTCACAGAATGGTTGAGGTTGGAAGGGAGCTCTGGAGATCATCAGGTCCAACCTCCCTTCTCAAGCAGGACACCCACAGCCAATCACCCAGGACCATGTCGAAGCCAGACGGCTTCTGAGTATTTCCAAGGATGGAGATGCCACAGCCTCCCTGGGCAACCTGTGCCAGCACTCGGTCACCCTCACAGTCAAAAAAAAAAAAAAACAAAACAACAAATGTTTCCTGATGTTCAGAGGGAACCTCTGTTTCCCTTTCTCTCATTGCTTTTGGCCCCAGCACTGGGCACCACTGAACAGAGCCTGGCTCAGTCCTCTGCACCCTCCCTTCAGGTATTCATACATTGTTATGATCCACCTTGAACCTTCTCTTCCCTAGACTGAGCAGTCCCAGCTCTCAGCATTTCCTCCTAGGACAGATGCTCCACACCCTTAATCATCTTCGTGGAAGGGGATAGCATCCAGAAAGCAGAAGAACATTGAGTACTTTGAACCACCATTACTGGAAATACGTAATGAGCAACTGAATAAGCCTGATTTTAAACTGCATTTATATTTTTTAATTAGAATCCTAAGTCTTACCAAGTAAGCCTGTATCTCCTCTGTAAATTTGTTCAATATTTTGTTTGCAAAGAGAATCAAGATGAAGCCTTTGAGGGTGGGACATCCAAATAATGGGACACATTGAAAACTTGCATCCAAGCTGCACTTAAGAAATCAAACAACTGGGAACTGTCTGCTACCAAACTGCCACAGGGCAGTGTACAGCATAGTGTGAACTGGTGTCAAGACAAACCAGTGAAAATGAGCTAGCTATGATGACCCTGAACTTAAAGAACACCCAGATGGTCCTGAAGGAGGGAGTCTTTAGCTAAAAAATACAGAAAAATGTGAAAAGCACACAGATCAACGACAGCTATTCCCAACTGTCACTGCCTCCTTCCCCTTAAAAAACAGGAAAAGAAGAAAAGGTACACAGGATGTGAGAATTAATGAGTAGCTGTAAAACACTGATTATGAACAGTACCAAATGCTGATTAATGATATGGATATTAAGATGATGGAAGAAATTGCTACCGATTTTGTTCGCCTTTGAACAGTCTTGTAAGAATGAACAAGCTTAAAGCAAACAAAGAGCTATAGAAGACTGAGAACTAAAGATAATTCCTTTGCAATGTTTTGGAAATAGCTGAGGTCACTCCCCTTGTTGAGATAAAAGGATTTGCTGACCAAATGATGCAGAAAGGGGGAGACTGATGCAGATGACTGAAGCAGAAAGGGGGAGAAGTTTGAAAGATTACTTTGAAAGATTCTAAGCTACACACACAAATAAAGTGCTCAGGTTGCAAGGAAACAGCTCATCCTAAGATAAATAGTGTAAACTCATTTGATGGGGGAAGGACAGGGAAAATATACATATAGGAGCAGGGTAAAAGGGTTACTTTTTGTTTGTGGGGTTTGTTTTCTCTTAAACATAGCACTTTATATTAAGATCCCCACCAGCACAGTCATCAACATTACTGAAATGCAACCACTTCTACAAAAGGAAAAACAAGCAGCTGGCATATGGCACAGTGCCCAAGAGTACGAAAGTACACATGAAAGCTAAGGAGTAACACAATTCTTTTTTTAATGCACTAGAGCAGAAAAGTATTTTCCAGAGACTAAAATTCCAGCAAACCAAACTCCAGAATCTTGCTTTCTAAATCAATCATCCCATCTAATCTTACCTTTTTTTCCCCCCCTAAAAAGAAATTTATATTATCAGACACAAGTACATCGGAGGTCTACTAGACAAAACAGCCATTTCCCTACCACTATAGTCCTGCCTTAAGTATTAATTATTTTACAGAAGTAGCTTTTATATCTTTTGCTGATAAAACTATTGTTCTACTTCATGGAAACATGGAAACAAACCCATTATAAGCACATTACTGCAAAGAAAAAGAAACAACATTTAAGTGTTTAAATGGCAATGACCCAACCTAACTTGCCATTTTCCTCTATAAAATTTCAAATATGTATAAAATTATGCTACTTACTTGCTGTCCTTTACTTCAGCTACATAAATGTAATTCTTTCAACTTTGCCTTAGCCCTGACACCCATCAATCATTCTACTTCCTCCTCCACTGACTGTAATTCATCAATGTCTTTCTAGTAATAAAGTGCTGAAACTGAAAGCAGTGCTCACAGAACAAGAGTGGCTAAAAACAACAAGAGGATTATCCAACTGCTCACTTGGACTTTAACACAAAACATGAGCAATTTCAACAGTATGGTCAAATGAATTCACTGAAACCGGAAAGTCAAGAGTACCTATTGGCATCACAGAATTAGCTGAGACATTTGCCATTAGAGTGACAACTTGATAGAAATGAGACATGTGCTGCCCCAGTACCTGTAATAGCTCCATGCCCCAAATCCTTAGTAGCACCTGGGCAATAAGACGAAATTAGCAAATCAAGGATTCAGTATCATCTACAAGAAGCACATCAGACAGGTCAGCTACACAACTCATTGCCGAAGAGGAGCATTGAAGCCAAAGTTTAAAGTGAAGCAAAAAGCGACAGGGACAAATTCAAGAAAGAAACATCTATCGAGTGCTATTCGACACAAAAGACATGAGCTTTTCTGTCAAAAGCTACATATTTCCAACTGCTGGAAGCTCAGAGTGTTTTGGGAAAGGATTGCTATTGCTTGCTCTGTCCTCACTCTCCTAGCTAAGCATCCTCTGCATCAGACACAGTGTTGGCCTAAGAGTACCTCTGGTCTGCCCTCAGACATCTTTATTAAATCTCACTGTAGCACTTTCATGGACTAGCAATCCAGTTGTAGGTATTGTGAAGGCAGCAAAAATAATAAAAAAGGCTCTTCCTTTCACTTGAAATTTCCATACTTTTTTGTCTCTTGATTTAATGTGGTTTTTCAGGACCACCTCTGTCCCAGAAGTCCTCTCTCTATATGAAAGCTATCTAAAACAATAGGGACCTAATGCATTAAACTAAAACATCAAGATTTTCCTTTTAATGCAAACTTGCAGTTTCCCCAAATCTATTCTCTTGCTGCCTTTGAAATAGTATTTATTATCTTTTACACTCCCTATGCTCTATCCCCCTGTTGTTAAAGGAATCTAACTCCTTTTTATTAGCTCTTCACCTATTAATTTACTAACTTACTTTTATTACAGCATTCATAAATTCACAAAAGGTAGTATTAAACTGTAGTGTAAGACAACCATTGCCTCCTTCTCAAACAGGCACACTGTCCATACATTTTCCTTTATGAGCTGTTCAGCACAAGTCTTCCTCTTGGTCTATATAGCAATGTTTCTTCTATCAAACCATTTTGAAAGTTACTGGTAGTGTTACGCCAGCTTTACTACACACAAATCTATTTACTTCAGTGGAAAACTCCTGTGTTAAAGCATTTGAAACATTTGGGGTGAGTTTATCAAAGACTACATTTATTACACCTTCTCACCCACCATTCGTTGGCTTTAAAGCTTCATTTTTAAAAATGTAATCTGACATCTCAGACAGCTTGATTATTTTATATTGTCCCATAACCCAATCTATCTTCAACAATTTCTCTTTACATTTGTTCCAATACTTTACTATGGAATTCAGTTTAAAAAAATAATTCATTAAAAGACCAGTGATCACTGGAAAAACATCCACTGTATTCAAAGATTAAGTGATAACATGTGTCACAGAATAAAGTCCATGCATGCCTTAATGCATAAATAGCAAAAGAAATACTAACCTGAAGGTATGTAATATGACTAAGTTCAAAAGTTATAAAAGGAAGCAAACTTAAACTAAGCCACAGAGTTGTCAAGCTGTTAGGAGAACACCCTGAAGAAAGGCTGCATCATTAAATGGCAGGAGCAATTGCCTTGAGCACAGAACTTCACATCACTGCATCTACAGTATAATCAGGAAGGATTAAATTTAGTGTTCAGAAATGCCCATTCCCAAAAGCATAGCTCATAATGTTACAAATACCTCTCCCATTCATTAAGGACAGTATCTTGTCATGTAGCTGCAGCTTACTTCCACCATGAAAAGATGCTAGACACCTCTACTCCACCTTCATTACAGCATGTTTTCTTATTAAATAAACTTTCATCAGCTTAAATGAATGGTTATTAGTAGAGCTAACAGCCCCATGATAATACTCTAGAGAGATTTCAATGCTTGCTGGTGCATTAACTAAGAGTGGAAGGGCTGAGGTCAAGCACATGTCAATGCAAATGAAGCAGTATTAGCCACTAACAGTTTAATGCAACAGACTGCCTCAAATAATGGAAATTACAGGATAAAAAAGAATGAGATAAAGTTTTTGGTAAGTACACTGAGGGGAAAAAAAAAAGATGTTTCAAAGGCAAAGAAACTCCATATTCTAATGTCTTTAAACCTAGCCTAGCAAGTTTATTTAAAATAGATTTAAAAAGCAATCAGAAAACCAAATGAAAAGATAAAAGAACAGAGAAAGATACAGAAAAGACATGAAAAAATGTTCTAGCAATACAGAGCATCAACGCTTCTACCAAGCTTAATTACTTAGGCTTTTACATTACATTGCTCCTTGAAGACACACAAATACTACTACTAAATCCTAGCATCTGAGTAAAGGTACAGTATTTTAAATGAATGAACAGCAGACAGAAGAAAGCTCAGAGTTGCCATGCTTCTGTGTGAACTGCTAGAACATATTCTATGCATCCATCAACTTAACACCAGAGCTGATACTCACCTGTACCTCAACCATACAGCTAACAGGAGTCACAAGGTTTGCCAATCATTAAAAACTAATAGAAAACAGTTCCTTTAAGCATAAGCATTTACACATCTCAGTAGGTAATCTGAAATGAGATACAACCCTTGCGATGTTAGCTTATCAATTCTGTTTTCTAAAAGGCTTCCTTGTAATCAATAAGGTCAACAATGACAAGACACAATGTTAGCTGGGGAAAGGCTTAAAGGCAAGAAGTATTAGGAAAATATTACTATTTTTCTACTTCAGAAGGATTTCTAGTAGAGCCAAAATTTAAATTTTATAAGTAATAAGCACATCTATAGAATCCCAAGACAACAAAAGTCTCTTATTTCCAGTTATGGCATTAATTCCAAAATAAAAAACTGTTCCACAGCAGTACCTGAATCCCAGCTCTGCAATAAAAAGTGCAAAAACAAAATGAAAGACTTTCTTATTGATTTTCATTGTTCCATCTGAAAGGCAGACAATAAATTAAATGCATAATCTGCACTGTAATTTTTAAAAAAATTCATTATTCCAGACTACTTACAGTCTAAGAACTCTGCTCACTACATGGTACTTTTAATTGAAAGACTCTCCTCATACTATACTGAGGAAAGCCACAGGTAGCAGCTACATTCAAGTAACAAGAATTAAAACTCTCAATTGCACCCAGGGCTACAAACATCCAACGTTTTCCAGGAAGACGTTAATCACTCCAAATGCCTTCAAGGAGGATTAACACAAAGTGCATAGAAAGGCAGAGGACACTTAGCGAGTAGGACACATTGGTGAGCAAGAAGAGGACAAATACGCACATGCATACACACACAGACAGCAATATCCCCTCTTTGTTCCTGAGAACACATTTCAATACTTTAAGCTCCTTGTTTAACTCCCACTTCCCACAGTAAGTGCGAGTCTTTGTCCTCATACACCATTCTCCAAAATATCTTTACCCATGCTTAGTCTCTCTTCCATTTCCTTTTCCTATGCTCCCCCTCCTTTTTGACTGCCTCGGTAGCTTTATGACCATGTTTGCACAGCATTTCCACTTATTAAAACGTCTTTGACTTCTGCCCATGTTGTCACCCACTAAGTCCAGTTGTGTTCTAAAGCCCTGCAGTTAAAAACAAAACCACTTTTCTGTAAAATGTTTTGGCATGCAAACAACAGAGCTGGTTCACATCTCTAGTTTAGACTGGTATGTTCCTGATACACAAGTCAGATTTCACAGTGAAGTAACACTCCTGAAAAAAATTAAACCAATACAGATCTTACAATCTAAGCAGCTGAGCAAAAATACATTTAATGCATCATAAAGATGCTGGTGGTAAACTCTGTATGCTTCAGCTATGCTGCATCAGCACAATAAGAAATGACCTAATTTACCTGCAAACTAATCTCTTCTCCTGTATAGCTGGATGCCACACCAAGAACACTTAATTGAATGCAACAATAACAGCTACTAGCTTAACTCCAGAAACTGAACAAACTGGCAACAATGCAAATTTGCAGTAAGAAATCGGTCAGCTCTGAAAAAAGCACGATGCTATTAATCACTTCAGAAAGCAGAGCAGGAGACATACATTATTCTTGCCCTGACAAAGGAAACTGAAATAGAAGTCCTTAACATTGAAAAAGAAAGAGAAGTAGCTGGTGGAGCATTCCTTGGACTACTTCTTGAGAAACAAATTACTGCCGCTACAGCTTTGTATTTCTTGGGACAAAGACACACTGGCTCAAGAAGGATGTGCTCACAAGTGAAACACAAGTACACATCAGTTCCTAGCTCTGTAGCACAAGGAAGTGTTAAGTTAAGCTTAAGTGAGACTAGTCAGATGGCTCCATACTTCCTTCTTTCCACCTTTGGTCTTCCCTCTTGTCATCATCCTAACAAAAAAACCCCAGAAATTTTCATCAGAAATAGCAGTTATCCTCACTCCTATTATTTCTGCAGTTTCATGATGTTTTGTTACTTGACACAATCCCACCCCAAAGGAACTGCAACTCCCACACTAATAAATCAAGTTCTCCTGCACTAATAAATCAGGTTCGGAGTGTTTTGTGGTATATTGGAATTAAAAAAATTTATGAAAAAAACTCTACATACATTGACAAAGTCTTATTAGTTCATTAAAATTGCAAAGCTAGACACATAAAATCCAGGAAGTGCAAAGAAAGTAGTCTAAGCAATTTTCATTTAATCGTATTATGATATGACCTTTAATTACTTGATTCAACAACATTTCTTCCTTCAATTGTTTTTAGCATTTAATCTCTTAGATTATTTAAACAAATGGAAAATATTAATTTCTCCCTATGGGCACCTCATGGGTCAACAGTAGAGCCAGAACAATTAGATCAACGCTACAGACCTCTACGATACTTGAGTTAATTGACTGCTACGCAGACTGTACCACCCTTCAACACAACAGTGCAGCACTAGGGGAGACTAGACATAGAACCGCTTCCTCCAAGCAAGAAACCTTCTGTCCTCACCCACTGCTGCCTGCCCTGCTGTGTGACCTCTGCTTCAAGCTCTGGCTTGGCTATAGTGTTTGTAGCACATCTAAAACATGTATCCTAGAACGTGGATTCCTGCCTTCCAGCAACTCTGCTTGTGCTTCCAGGCCAAGTGCAAGCCACCCCCCCAACCCCAACCTGACCGCCACTAGCTCTGCCGCTCTCCCTTTTGGAGACTGCCCAATGCCCTTCCTTAGGAAGCTCCTTCTGCATCAAAATTCCCGTCAGCACCTGATCACAGAATCATAGAATCGTTTAGCTTGAAAAAGACCTTTAAGATCATTGAGCCCAGCCGCAGATTAACACTGCCAAGTCCACCACTAAACCATGTCCCCAAGTGCCAAATCTATACATTTTTTGAACGCCTCCAGGAATGGTGACTCCACCTCCCTGGGCAGCCTGTTCCAATGCTTGACCACCCTTTCTGTGAAGAAGTTTTTCATAATACCAAATCTAAACCTCCTCTGGAAAAACCAGAGGCCATTTTCTCTTACCTTGTCACTTGTTATCTGGGACAAGAGACCGACCCTCACCTCACCTCGCTACAACCTCCTGTCCTGGTTTAACCCCGGCCGGCAACCAAGCCCCACGCAGCCTCTTGCTCACTCACCCCCAGCCAGAGGGATGGGGAGAGGAATCTGAAAGGAATGTAAAACTCAAGGGTTGAGATAAAGACAATTTAATAGGTAAAGCAAAAGCCACACACACAAGCAAAGCAAGGAAATCACTCACCACTTCCCACGGGCAGCCATCCCCAGGGAAGCCAGGCTGCAGCACATGTAACTGTTACTCAGGAAGACAAACGCCATAATGCCAAATGTCCCCTCCCCCCTTCCTTCTTCCCCCAGTTTATATATCCAGCATGACATCATATGGTATGGAATGCCTCTTTGGCTAGCTTGGGCCACCTGTCCTGGCTGTGTCCCCTCCCCATTTCCCGTGCCCCTCAGCCTCTCACTGGCAGGGCCCAAGAAACCAAAAAGTCCTTGGTTTAGTATAAACATCACCCAGCAACAACTGACAATATCAGTGCAGTTATCAACACTGTTCTCACATCAGACCCAAAGCACAGCACTGAACTAGCTACTAGGAAGAAAATTAACTCCATCCCAGCTGAAACCAGGACATCTCCTTTCAGTTAGTTGTGAGATCAAGTCCCCCCTGAACCTCCTTTTTATGTTTTACATTAAACAAAACACACATATACATGCATGTAAACTCAATTGCCACACAAAAACAAACTTTTCAGTTTGGTGTGTGAAAAAAAACAGTTTTTTAACAGAAAAACATAAAAACTCATCCCTTAAAAAAGCATATACAGAAATTGAAAATAACTGAAATGTATTCAGCATCAAACAGTTCTATCTGTTCCAGACCCAAAGCTTCACAATTCAAAGGAGGTTGGAGCTAGGTTGTTTTAACACAACTTGCATAAGGTGCAATTACAGAACAGCAAACCTGATCCTACTGGCTCTACTCACCAGAGCGTGTATTATCAAGATGCTGGAGGAACACAGAACATGAGTACATGATATTTAAAGCTCACCTGTGCTACTCTAGATGGATACACAATCAGAAACAAAAAAGCTCCCACTTAATATTTTTAACTTCATACAAATGTAAGCTATCACAAAATAACTTCCATTGTGTTCATACTACTGGGAAAAGCTGCCATTCTTTTATTAACAATTCTTCCTAGCATTACTCAGTCATTGCACATTAGAACCAACAGCTGGAGAATTTTGAGTGATAATGAAACCTGTAACAAGCCATCTTCAGCCGTCTTTTCCAAACAATAAGGGAATTAAAATTTCAATTTAAATGCAGAGGTTTGAAACACGCTTCAGTGGCAAAATTACTTCAATTAATGTGAGAGGAATACAAAGAACAGACTGCAGAAATGTGATGCAGCAACCAGAAATTATGCCATTAGAGTGCTTGCATCAACCTAACACGACGACTGCAAAGGTCTAATTTCAACTGTACATATCACAAGGCTACAGGCAACAATATTAATCAGTTCTCCAATTTCAATGTGAGGGATAAAAGCTCCTTGTCAGATCACTGTGGGCTTTTTATAAGCCATGAGCATCTGTTTACCTTGAGGAATGAAACAAGAGGACAGAGAGATCTATATATACGCTGCATCCCTGACAGTTTTGTAATTATTTTACATTATATTCATATCGTATAAAAGGAGAGAGGAATTATCCTGCAGCCAGTGATTACAACACCACAGTCTTACAGAGGCAGTGTTAACAGAAGATGGCAAAAGCCAATGAGCCTACAGTGATTTTTGCCTATGAAAAAGCTCCAAAAGCAGGTAGGTTGCTATTTCTTTATTACAGGTATACTTGTCTTCAGATGAGAAATAGTGCATTCAACTTTCACTTGAGGCTTCTCTGCATTCTTATTTTAAACAGGAATATATTAGAAAAGGATTTATTAAAAAACCAAATTAACGGCTGCTTTTTATATCATTATCATTTGATTTCTCAGAAAAGATACTCTAGGAAAAAAGAAACCCAACTACTACAAAGTCTATACTTCAGTGAAGTCTAGTATCAGCTCTATCTCATAACCTCAGGCAACCTTACCTGCACACACATGTGTGTATGTATATAAGCACACATACAAAAAACTGCACACACAATATATCGCAAACAAATTACCACAAATACACATATTGTAAACAATTTCTAAGACTTATTATATGATAAATCCTAAATATTGTTATTTTTCTTCTTAAGTTTCCTATTTTATATTCCGATAGGAAATTACTTTTCTGGAATTTTCTTCTGAAAAAAAAAATTAGTTAAAAAAACAAACAAAACCAAGCAAACTGGCAAGTCCGTCAGTAAAGGAAAGCACCAGCATTTCAACTGACAGGCATGTTAACTCTGAATGCTGTGGTTTTCTCCCTACATTAAACACCCTTAATTTACATCTACTTCTTTATCTGTCATAACTCAAAATACCAGACGAACACCACACTCCAGTTTCCTATATCAGAAACCTGACACAAGTTTTGGCAAAACCTGATTGCACTCTTCTCATATGTGCTTCCTCAAGCCATTGCATTGCTGATACGCTTTCAGGAATTCTAACAGGTTTTACATGACACTTTAAAAACTACCGTGAAAATCCCATTCTACATTACACACCAGAAATGGTTACATTACCAGTGACAGATGGCTTACAATACAGCAAGAAAGATACAAGACAATAGTTCATATTAAAAGGACAGTGAGACTAAAGGAGAACAACATTTAGAGAGTTCCTAGAAGATCGTTTTATAAAGGAAGAAAGGGAAAATTGTGGCCAGATTCTAGAAAGATGACTGCGCCAAATGTGGCATGAAAAGAGAACACGAGCAACAGAAAACAGGAAGTGATGGCACAGTGAAATCGGACAAGAGGATGTGACAGCAACAGCAAAAATCCAGATAGGGTTATACAAGCTATCAGAGAAAGGGATGAGGAGACTGACATCAAAATTTTGAAAAAATGTTTCAGAAGGAGCAAGGTAAGCTTTAGAAAGTCATATTTAAGGTAAAATGAGATAAAACGGAAAGAGGGGAATTAAAGTTCAAGTATGGGTTCTAGGAATATGACGTGACAACACTAAGATTTCCAGCTCTCTATCCTGTTGAATAATGACTTACTAAAAAGAAGAGGCACAGCTAAGAGAAATGCAAAGGACAGTAAAGTAAAAAAAAAAAAAAAAATAACAAGAGGCACCAATGCAATGAAAAG
Organism: Falco punctatus; assembly: GCF_963210335.1. Taxonomy (NCBI): domain Eukaryota; kingdom Metazoa; phylum Chordata; class Aves; order Falconiformes; family Falconidae; genus Falco; species Falco punctatus. The sequence goes on from NC_137585.1 coordinate 62,320,413, forward strand.
ATTTCATTAAAGTCATTCTCTGGCAAACACAAAGAGGAATATGAACACACATACTACTTCTGCCTTCACTTCTGAGTCACCGAGTGCTTCAAGTTGGAAACTACTTCTAGAGAACATCTAATCCACCCCTCTGCTAAAGCATGGTCACCTAGAGCCTAGGTCCACGTCTGGTCTTGAAAATTTTGCACAGACAGACTCCACAACCTCTCTGGGCAACCTGTTCCAGTGTTCAACCATCCTTGCAGTATTTTCTTACCTTGACATAATTTCCTGTTTCAACCTGTGTCCACTGCCTCTTCTACTGTCACCAGGCACCACTGAGAAAAGCCTAGCTCTGTTTTCTTTGCACCCTCCCATCAGAAATTTTCAACTATCCATAGTACCTCCCTGAAGTTTCCCTTCTCCTAGTGAAGTAGTCCCAGCTCTCTCAGCCTCTCCTAAGATGCTCCTGCCCCTTAACCCTCTTTGTGATCCTTCACTGGACTTGATCCAGTAACTCAATCACACTCTGGTACTGAGGACCCATCACTGGACTCAGTATTCCATACATCAGGACCAAGTAGAAGGGTAGGATCATCTCCCTTCTAAAGTCTTTAATTCCTGACAGAAGACAGTTCCAGGACAGGAAGGACTGGACCCTTGGTGAGGAAGTGTGCTTGTTAAGTTTAGAAACAAAAGAAAGAAAAAGACTTATTTGGAGAAGTCCAGGAAACTTCTACCTCCACCACAAGACTCAAATTAAAAGGTACGCTCACAAATGAGATGGAACTGAAGAGAAAAAACACTTGAAGACCAGGAGAAAAAAGGTGAAAAAAATTGCTGAAACTAAGTAGAAAGGATCATGAGTCCTGGTAAAAAGCCTAAGTGGAAGACAATGAGAAGCAAACACACCTAAATAGTCTCCTCTCTGAATAACAACCAAAGTTGTGAGTGTGTTCTGAGAGATAAAATAGGAGAGAAACAGGATAGTTTTCCTGTAACAAAAATGGATTTGAAATAATTAATAAGATCTAAAGAGAGGTGCCTGGGAAATTAATTTTCAAATAAAGCACCAGGTTGCAAAAGCAGAAGGAAATCCTACGTGTAGATCAAATGGGTAAAGAACTAGATGGTTATAGAAATCATTGTGATCAGAACATATGAACAGATAAAGATAGTTCTGAAAGACAAGAGATAATCAAACAGGATGGGAGACGGTAATCCTAAGTCCAGTCAGGAAGGATCAAAACAAAAGCAAACAAATTCCAGTATAAGAAAGTAGCAAATAACAAAAGAAGAAACTAAGGAAAAAAGCAAATAACAGCACAGACAGCAGATCTGTCTGCATATGATCAGACAGCTGACCAGCGTGTTTCTGCTAAGACACTGGCCCAGCACAAGGTACCGCATCTTACCAGCATGTCTGTTGCGTTGAGGTAGTGCTTACTGGCCATGCACTGTTCCAGCTTCTGAGGCACTTGCTTGATGTTCTCTATCTCATCCAGCAAATTCAGGACATGTTTGTGCTCAATCCCTTCAATCCACAGCTTGCGCAACTCATCTCGCTTGCAATGCAGCAGCATCTTACATGATAGCAGATTCTCCTTCACCTACAAGCAACATGTCAAAAGATTACTTATCTGTCCCTGTAACTGGTGCTTCTAATATATATCAGCCCTTTCCCACATTTACTTTATTGGTAATTCCAAAAATATCACAAGACTACAAACAAATCCAAGTTTCTTAAAATTTTTGGTTATTCCTTTGGCTGTAAGGAAATATATAGCACATACAAACAGGAACTGTTTTCATAGCAAAATGGTTTTTAGTACAAGTTTTGTACGACTAGTGAAAATTTAACTGAAGTATCATAACATGAACAAATGCAGGATCCTATTAATTATGACGAAAGACTTATTTGCACATTTTTCAAAAACAAATTTAGTATTTTGGCATACAGCAAGAATCCAATTTTCAGTGAAAGCAAATAAGCTACTACTAATTCTTTGTTGTAAACATTTTCCATCTGCCTATTGAATCTTTTGGCACATCTCCTTCTTTCTTCAAGTTTGGTGTCATTTCTTGAAACCTGACTGTCTAAAAGTACAAACATTCTCCTAATATCTCTATGTAATGATTTAACCCCAAACAGCAACTAAGTACCACACAGCCACTTGCTTAGTCCCCACCCCGAGGGATGGGAAGCAGAATCAGGAAACAGGTAAAACTCTAGGGCTGAGATACGAACAATGTAATAATTGAAATAAAATAAGAAGAATAGTAATAACAACAAGAGCAACAATTGTAATGAAAAGGAGGGAGAACAGGAAAGTAATAAAATCCAAAGGGCAGAAAAAAAGCCCAAACACGTGATACATAATACACTGCTCACCAGCTGCTGACCAATGCCCAGCTAGTCCCGAAGCAGCAATCAGCCTCCCCCGTCAACTCTCCACAGTTTATATACTCAGCATGACATTCTATGGTATGGGGTATCCCTTTGGCTAGTTCAGGTCAGCCGTTGTGGCTGTGTCCCCTCCCAATTTTAATGTGCCCTTCCAGCCTTCCACTGGCAGGGTCTGAGAAGCTGAGAAGTCGCTGACTTTGTATAAATATTACTTAGCAACAACTAAAAACATAAGTATGTTATCAACATTACTGTCACACCAAATCCAAAACACAGCACTGTACCAGCTACTGAGAAAATTAACTCTAACCCATCTGAAACCAGGACACTTGAGCAATACCAACTTTTTTTTGTAAGAGATACGGTTTCATCAGAACAAGCAGTTAAGATACAGTTCAATTCAGCACTTCCATTATTTATCAAAGCCTCTACATCAACTAGAGAAACACCTTGGTGTTCACCATTCAGCTCGTTTTCAAGCCTCATGCCATCCTCTGTGGCAAAGCCACTATTATTCTACCCCATTCAGGAAGCATGAAGAGTTTTTCCTCTCCACTCCTTCTGCTCAAACGCACAGCCTGCATTCCCTGCTTTCGGGTTCTCCCAATGTCCTCTGGCAAGGTCAGTATAACCTAGCTTTTCTTGCATAATGTACATCAACAGTGCATATTAAAATGTGGAAGCAATTAGCAACACAGCTTCACACATCGCTTTCACACTACTCTTGTTTTTGTGATAAGTTATGAATACTTAGGGTCCAACCTTTTCTCAGGCTGAACTCTCACTGAATTACACATGAAGAGAGACTCTCAGAAGTAGGCCCTTCAATTTATTTTTAAATAATGAGCCTTCAAAGCACTCCAGAAATCCCACTTCAGCTGCACATTCTCTACCTTGTTCATCTAAATGCAGTTAAAAAAAAATACATGCGAAACAGATTGACCAAACTAAAGACAACCAGTAAATAACAATAGCTACATAAAACAGCCTCCATCCAGAGTCAGAAAAGACAAAGGTTTTAATACAGCAACACTGCACTCTGAAATGTCCTTCTGGAAAGAATAACCTAGAAAAATCCTCAGCCAACAGAAAACCTAACATAAGTGTCTCATAGCTTGCTGCAAAAGCAGAGGCAAAATAAAATCCACGCAGAGATCATTTCAGACTTAATCCCTGTTCAATACCTTAAATTAAAATGTTTCACTGACCTAGCGCACCATCATCAGTGGGCTGCTGTTACACAGAGCCAAATTAGGTCAGCAAAACAATCATGGGGCTAGAAGGAATCTCACAAGACATTCCTACCTCTGTCCTTGTGAGAAAGAGTATCAGCTATACCTAAATGTGGGAGTAGGGGAAGGAATGAACAGCAAGTCTTTAAGAGCAATCCTCCCCTTGGAAGGCCAAACTGTTTCTACCTTATAATCCTGTTTTACAGTGGTAACACATGTAAAACTAGATTCAAAACTAGGACTTTCCCAACAGGAATTCATACAATTGACTGCAAAAGGTAGATATGCAGAGGGATCTGGACTATCTACACTTCCACAATTCCTAATGCAAGTAAATGCCTGTGTGATCATCCACCTTCCACAGGAGGAGAACATCAAAATTAAGTCTGATAGCGTAATACAGATTGATGACAAACCAGATCTGGGGCCTCCCATGAGATTAGGTCAAAACCACTTCAATATATATTGACCAAAACTAATAAGAAAACTTAAATATCAAAGGTCCTTCACCCCTAGTCATTTTTCTAGGCGGGACCAAAAGGTCATGCCCTACATGTTTGTTTTGACCTCTGCAAAGCATAGTACACTGTGTGAAAATAGGCCATGGGCTACAGTTTATTTCAATTTTAGTGCAATTGATCTCTGTTTTCAAAGTGCTGAGCTTTGTACATAAATCCTAGAATGAACTCTTACCCTTGGAAAGCCCCAGAATGGTCTCATTTTCTTTGAAAATGCTAAATGAATTTTAAAAGCCAGAAGGGTCAGTACATAGCCCCAGAAGGGTAAAAGCCTACTGCTCCTAAAGCACTTCTGTGAAAGGTTTCAAGCTGAGATCTCCACAGAGCGGAGGTGGAGGGTGGGACAACAGGACACAACAAACAAATTTGGTGCCTAATTTGCCAAGCTTGGGTATAACAAACTACACAGGAAGTAAAAGACGGGACAGGAGACCAAACTAATCTATTCCTGCAGGGAGGGAACAGGTCAAAGAAGTTCACAACAAAGAGTGCTAAAGTTATTTACTGGCACACTACTGAAGTGTGAGCACTCAAAGTACAGAAAGATACAGGGGCACAGAGTTCATGTATATTAACAACAGAACTGAGTTTGGAAATAACACCAAAATTCATATTCTCTAAGCAAAATCAAGCTGATGAATCACTCAGACTATTCAGGAGGTGGTTGAAGGTCAACATATCAAAATATGAACAGATTAGATGAAAAGGTGTTAGCTTAGCAGCCCTTAAGACTTCAAAAACCTGAGAGCAATGCGCCCAGACACTAAGTAAACAGAGCCACCACAAAGCTTTGTGCTTTATATCCACGTCTCCATTTGCTTTTTAATTACTTGTGTCCTCAGACAAGGAGAGATGATATGGAAAACATGTTGCTAGTAATACAGCAGTCCCAGGCTGTGTCTTAGGACTGGATGGTCAATTCCTAACCAGGCCACACATTGACCTGAAAAATTAGACCTAGTTCAGAATTAGTGGGTAACAGTGCTTTCTCAATTCAGTTTTTAGTTTAGTTCAGACTGATCAGTAGCTGGAAAAACAAAGAGAGAAATAAAGTGTTAAAATGGGAGCCTACAACTTTTACATACTACCAATACAAAGACAGTACACAGGATAAAGGCAGAGGTGTTACACAGATTAGTACCCAGAATACAACCTATTGAGCAGAGGCAAAGTTAGTCATCACCTGTTTGATCTTGTTGCGCGAGTTGGTGATGCGTTCTGTGATGCTCTGGTATGTGCGGATTGCAGTGGTGAGCTCGGTGTAGTGCTGGACAATCAGCTCGTCCAAATCCCGGTCACATTTCTCATAAGCTTCTTCCAGACGGCCTTTCTCAGTCTCTCTATCTTCAACATCATCACTGGTAGATAAAGTCCTAAGGACAAAATATTACAAAAATAGGGATATTTTGAAATTATCTGTAAGGACAGGAAGCCTTTGCCTAAAAAAACACACTACCTACCCACTTTCATTAGTTTATACACTTTACTGAGTGTTGGTTATTTCTGGTAAGCATGCCCGTCTGGTATTCAGTGAAGCACAATGTACTTCAAGAAAATAAAAAACCATAAATATTGTGCTTTTATTAGTTCCCCAGTTTTCAACTGCTTTGGAGCTCTTTTACTGTACTACTAGATTTATGAAAAGGGAAAGTTATCTGTTAGTTACCATATTTACAGAGAGTCATTAATATGGGCACAGTATAACATAGGAAATACATGCCGATTTATTACTTACAAAGAACAATAAAGAAGAAATTCTGCCCTGGACTCCTATCAGTGCAACTATTTGTTAGGAGCACTGCAGCTACTGCTACTTACCTGCCAAAAGTACACTAGGGGCATCACAACCACATAAAGAAACCCACCAAAAGTGTACCCATGCTTTCCAATAGTCAATGTGTTCTCAAACGTACACCAGCACAGCAAAGAAATGCCATGGGCCCTTATTCCCACCCCAACCCCACCCCCCATTTATTGTACCCTTTGAGCAACATAATCTAGTAAGATTTTTAATATTTTTTTAATTCAATGAAGTTTAAGATTCCAACAAAACTGCTGAAAATTTAATGACACTGGCACAGAAGACAAATGTTTCTCAGCGTCACTATAAATTTCTACTCAAAAATCTACGTAATCTTTCTCCCCCTTTCTCTTCACCCCGCTTAACCCCTCCAAGACCCATCTTGCCACCAGATTGAGAAGCCACACTTAGATTGATTCCATGGCAGTACCAAAAAGACGCAGGGGACAGCAAAAGACATATCCTTATCTGCTATAGTAGGCAGCACTCAAAAAGTTGGTTTGTGCAAAAAAAGCCATCCTGAATTTTCTTCTTCCTTTATCCTTAGAGGGGTAGCTATGGTCCATACAGGTTTCTGTTTTAAATCAGCCATATAGACATTGAAAACTGATACTTTGTGGTGAAAAACAGAAAACTCATTTAGGATCATTAATAGTAGTTATGACTTAAACACTGGTATATCACAACCTTAAGAATGAGCAGGGAAGAATTCTGTAGCTCTACTGATTTCTGAACCACTTAAAATTAACAACAAAAACATAAGCAAAAATAAAAATATTCGCTGCATACAAACTGGTTTGGATCATATACTTAAAAATCATGAAACAATCAAAACTTTCAAAAAAATCTGGAACATTTACACCCTGAAAGTGAGGTGCCTTTAAAAATACAACCAGCAGAGCATGAACAGTGGAGACTTCATTTAAATCACAGCAGTTTAGGCCTCTGAAGCACCATCTTAATATGGTATGCATCCTACATTGAAAGAGTATAAAAATAGTAAAGGACTACAACAGCCATTATTTCCAACCCAAAAGACTGAAAAACACACCTCCAGGAATAAGAGAGAACTTCTTGGGTTTTTTTTCTGGATTTCTTAAGCTATTTATGTAGAGAAGGTCAAATAGTTGGAAGGAGACAAAAAAAAACCACCACACAACCAAACATTGCTGAACACTGCTGCTGTTCTCTGCTTTCACTTTGGATTTGTTAAAGCAACGAGGTCCAGTCAAACTGAAACTATCTCCTGCTGTATCTCCTGCTATCAAGTAAGAAAGAAAATACCAACTTCCCTTGCAATAACTGTCACTCGTCCTCTACAATAACAGTTAGAACGCAAGCAGGAACTGCTTACACATCATTGAAAAACAGACAAAGGACAGAAACCCATTTCATCATGGTTTATTTAAGAGTATCTTCAATGACAACTGACACGGTATCAAACTCTACAACTCGAGGACAGGTATAAAGCAGGTGTGTTTATTGCGGCGCCAGGTGCAAGGGGAATCGCTCCTCTTAACTTGCACACCGTTTCAACAAGCAGACGGGTATTTATTATACCAAGTCATGCATATACATAAGGTTTCTGAAAATTCAGAATCTCCTCCCCCTGGCGCCTCTTCAAGATGTACTTTTCCCCTTCTTGGGCAGTGACCTAAAGTTCCTGCTTACCTTTGCATACATTAGCAGTCTTTGTTGTTTAGCTTCTGTTATCTACTACAGTTGTTATACCTCATCCATTATCTAACTTTTGTTCAAGTGTATAAAGTCTGCTGGCTAACAATTAGTTCTTCCTTATTGTCCACTCTAAACATGCCAAGCCAATACGTGCCCACTGGGCTGGTTTTAATCTATATCCCCATGATCTCCGGTCATGGGATCCACCTCTTCGGGGTGGGGGCCATTTGAGTGGGAGGTCACTTAATTCCTACTACCACCATTATTTTACCCTAGATTGTTTACTTTTAGCAGTTAGCACGTCCTCATCTGAAGGCTCCTTATTTGCATTCTTGTTGAGCTCATCTAAGTCGGTACTAATTGTCCTTTCTCGAAGTGCTAAGTGCTGAGCTCCCAGCCATTGCTCTTTCTCGGGTGTTAATGTTTCTATTATCTATGCAGCTTCTGTCTGCAGCAGAGTTTTTAGGTTTTTCACTTTATCACAAGCAGGACAGAAGGGTTAATACTTGACAGATTTTCCCGAGTTGCTCAACGCAATAGGAAAGTAGTAGAACTCAAGCGCAAAAGCTCTTCTCAAACAAATGTAAACAAAGAAACATACAAGAAATGCTCCCTCCCTCTCAGAAAGTCAAGACAACATACCCAAAACTTCCAGTTCACTACTCTTTCTTCCCCTCAAAGAAAAACAACAGGCGGTACCACCTACTCAAGGACTCCATCTTTAAAAAGGAAAAGCATCCATTTCACAGGAGATCACAATCCCAGAAAGAGCAGCTAAGAAAACTCAAGTGAGCAAGCAAATCTGTACTACCATATGGAAGAGCGCACAAGGAGGCCAAGAGCACACACACACTTGTCCTACTCAACTACCAAGGAGGACAGAGGAATTACAGCCCAAATATATCCTATAACACCCTAAAAGAAGACAATGTACCCAAGTGATGTATTTTACAGTTTTAACACTTCTTTTCACTTTCAGATGGCAGTGGCAGAAGGCCGTAACAGATACCACATGGGAATGAAGAGAAGAGATCCTCTTTCTTTTGTTATGCCTCAGACTATCAGCATGGGAGCCTCACACCCTCCTCCCCACTCCCAAATACCAAGAGCTGCACATTTCACAGGAGACAAGGGTGCTGAGAACATGCTGAGATGAGAACCCCCTTCCTCATTCCACTGACAGAGTAGCTTCTTCCGATGCATAAAATTATTTGTATCACTTAAAGTTCCACACTTCATTGTAGCTACAGAAACAGGAATGCTTTCCAATGTTTTTACATTAATATTCTACCCCCAAACATTCTTAGTCGTGTCCTAAATAATGGTTTTACAAAGATCTTTTTTTTTTTTTAATTGTACTGTACCAAAGCACTTTAATATCATGCAAAAGGGATCTGAAAAGTAAGAACAGTGATTACAAAATAAGCCTGGTATTAAGAAATCTCGGTTACAGCTTCTGCTCCACCACAGACCTCTAACATTGTGCTTACAGCACCCTCACGTTGCAGACTGCATCTCGACACTATAGCATGAGCTACACACAGCTCTTGGCTACTACAGACTTCTGATGTAAATATCCACATTTGAGTGGAATGGGCTCCGCAGGCACATTCTATGTCCTTGTGGCCCAGTTTCTCTTTCTCACCTGGGGAATACACAACACTGGTTCCTCAAACAAGCGAGCTAAGATTACACACACCAAGTACTGCTGAACATTCAACACTCTTAGCAGGGGTCATGTAAACACTTCAAAGTAAGGCATGAAGATGTGCTAGGAAACAAAGCTAAGCATACTCTTAATGCAGCAGTATTAAAAATAGCATGAAGTTTGGGTTCATGCTATAACAGATGAGCAGAAAGCAAGTGCAAGATTGTGTTTGGCAGCAAATCATCCTCCATTAAGAGCTCTTGCAGATAAATATGCTTTCTTTGTAAAGAACTGCTTATTTTTGCTAGGAGAATGTTCTTCAGCATGGGTTACACTAGACAAATGTATATATCCTTTTTAGAAATTGACATATTGTTTGAGTTTGAAGCTGAACAGTATTGCTTGTCTCTGTAGTTAATGAAAACATCGAATCTCTCTAACCTGCATTATAGATCGCAGGAAAATCATGGATTGCTCTAGACAATGTAGCAGCAGAACCGAATTGGTCTATATCACAGATTAGAAAAGATTTAGTTTTAATTAAGGAAAATTCAATTTCAAAATTCTTAATTTGCCAAAGCTGTTGAAGCTTTGGCTTGAATCCATCTGCAATGCTAGTAGTTTGATATAAAAGCTTAAGATCTTTCTCCAAGGATAAGACTACATCACTGTAATGTCAGTAGATGTCTCAAGACTTTCCTAATGCTCCTGCCCAACTCAGGCTTCCTAACAACTTCTAATCAAAACTGTGGGTTTTAAGCAGATTCAAGTTGTGCTGCCCAGTTGCTTTTGTCCTTGTAAGTTTAACTTGCCTTCTACAGGAAAAATATTTTTTGCTAAAAACACTTGACATTTGCACAGACAAAATAGATGTTTATGAAGCCTGAGAAGTCACAACAGGAACTGTAACTTAGAAACCACAAAACATGTCAAAAGAAGGACAAAGCTAGTACAGGTGGATAACAGAAGCCTTTGTGAAATACCACGAGTTCATTCCTACTGAAATGATAAAATGACAACATCTAACTAAAAGGATAAATCTTAGTTGCCATTTTACCATTTGTCTGCTGAGATATGTAATATACATTTGCTGCCCCCTTCAGCAGAATCAAGATGCTTTAGGGGGTAAAGAGCCAGCCCATGTGGCTGAGCACTACACACCTTCTCACAGAGTTTAAACTCCGAAGACCTCATCTTTCAAATCCACAACACAGCCAGCAGTAGTATGGAAATATTGCCAACCCATCTTAAAAAGAAAGGTAATAGGAATCTGCAGGCCTCAAAGCTCCATTCCATCCAACCTGACTTCAGGAACCTCAGCAGCACATACTGGGAATATAGTTGCCAATTAAGTCTTTTTCTACACTTAACAGTTCTCTGAATCATGAGCTTAATATGCAGAGATAGCTCAGAATCCAACAATAAGAGCAAGACAAAGGAATCACTCTAATGCTGTATAAAACCTTACTACGGCCATACTTGGAGCAATGTGCACAGTTCTGACCTCCCCCTCCTCTGTTGCCCTTCCAGGGGCAACTAACACAACAAAGGGGATTAAAGCAGCTGTTCTCTGCAGAAACACTAAGGCCAAGATTCTTCAGCTTGGAAAAGAAAGTCTGGAAAAAAGATACAACTGAGGTCTGCAGAAGTCAGAAACAAGATCAATAATTGTAAATGCAAAACAGTTTTTCACCAAATCATACCCTACTAGAACTAGAGGGACTTGTTGAAACTAACAGATCAGTTTAAGAAGCATCAGCAGGTTCAGAAAAAGTACTTAAATGTATTCACAGACAACAGGTCAAGACAAACACTGAAAAACTTGCTGGAACGTATCCTCCAACATGACTAACTCAACTCCAGACACTACGGAAAAATAAGAGAGGCACTGGACACAACAAGTGGCCAGACCTCCATCCTCTCTCGAACATTTCATATTACCATTGTTGGAGAAAAACTACCGGGCTGGAAGAACCATTAATCAGCCTCAAAGGAGCATTTCTTTGGTCTTATCCTCTGGAATACTTCACTAATATAGACCACCTAAATCTGAGTAATGTTTCGGAGGTGCTGGAGGTGATGTTACAGACTCCTGCGCATGTACACACAAACATACATACAGTAAGTGCCAACACAGGGCCTTCCCTTCACCTTACCAGGGTATTTCAGCATCCAGACCAGCAAAGAGACAAGACAACCATGGACCATACTTGCACAGTTCCAGGTGAAGCCACTATGCTGTCAGGCAGCAGGAAGGGGGAGAAAGGAAGAATTAACAAAACACTTCTGCAAAATACGGCTTTGTATATCCCAGGGACGTGCGCACCAAGGATAAAACCAAATTAACACGCCATTACCATTTTTTTCCAGGCTGTGATCCTAACCTGCAAGACTTAATTCAATGGAAGTTTCAGGCCTAGTCAGCTGCCACATTCCAAGATTTCCAGCTGGCTCTATCAGATGCACCAGCTGGGAAATGTTTCCAGAATTAGCACCTGTATTGGGAACCTCTCGCTTTCTTTAATCACCTTTTTTGGGAAAATACTGTGGAAACAATCATCAATAAAAATAACCTATTTGTATTTTGACCAAGAAATTTACCTATGTTTTATGGCCCTTTAGTCTGTTCTAGTTCAAAACATTAAAGGGACCGCTTACTATGCCAAAAGGGATAAATAATTCAACACTTTATGGATAGAAGTTTAAATCACAACCCAAGATCTAAATGGAGAAAAGCAACATCAGAGACTACTTTTTCATTTCTTTGACTGAAAGACCAGCAAGTTTCAGAAGCTTAAGGTTTTGGTTTTAGAACTTTGTTATTTCCAGTCATTATGGGAGCCTGGATTAATGGCTGGAGAACAGCAAAGTGCACATGTGATCCACTCCACAAAGACATACTGAAGAATCATCAAAGAGCACTTAGAGAAAAGTAAAACCATTCTTTAATGGATGCAAATAGCAATATATAAGTAAGAGGAAGCAAAGCTGTTTCCAATCAAAATGTCAGAAAGAAGTGTGCTATAAAACTGAGAATGACTCTTCTGCATTTCTTTTAAAAATCACATTGAACTTTTTCCTCAGACAATAACACACAGTGTTGTCCACCATGGCTATACTTACAACTGCTTACAGCCACCAGTAAGACCCTTCTACTCATTCTTCTCAAGTCACTATATTAGATGAGGTCTCACTTTACCTACTTAAACCAAAACTTAACTCACTGCTTTCTCTCTACTCCAGTAATTCATTACCATGTATTTTCCTCCTTCAAAACCACAATATTAAATCCTTGAAGTTTAGCAGCATCTGTAACTACAAAAATGCACAATGTCACTTTGAATCCAAAACCTTACTCTGTATACCTCAATTTCCTACCTAAGCCCCTTGGTACAGGAGCCATTTCTTTTTCTTGCACTGCACACAAAAAAAAGCAAAGCAAGGAACAATTAATATTCTCGAGATTATATATGTTCCTGCTAACACTGCAGAAAAGTAAGCCAAGGGCATCTTTGCTTTTTTCTGTTCTATTAAAATGTGTGGCAAGGAAGAAGAAAAGTCAACACACTGTTTGCCAAATAGAAAGGATCAAAATTGTTTGGGAAAGGAACCTTGCAGAAACAACTTTGAAGAGGGAATTATAAAACAGGACAGGATTAGGAAGCAATAATAAATATACATTAGCTTTTTAGAACTCCCCACAAAACAAAAGCATTCAAAACATATGACAAGCAGAAGGAACGTCAGTTTAGATATTGAGTACATGCAGGTTATGAATTTGGTGGGGTTCTCCAGTAGGATTCCCTGATCAGTTCACTTGTTTTTTCATTTTCATTTTTCTAAATGAGAATCCGCCTCCCCTGTAAAATACCTGTAATTTATACTTGGCAGCTGGATGGCTGCATATGCCTGTCTCATTACCAAGAGCTCAATAGGATTAGAATAATTCTACCTGGATGTTAGTCTGTTAAGAGACATTTTTATGCTACAGTAAAACAGAACCTCATTGAGCCAAATCTCATTGACTTTTGATTTTACAGAGTTCAAAATACAGATTACACAAATGCAAAATGCTTAATTCACCGTAGTCAATTCTGCATATGGAACACAAGGTAGAGAAGATAATCAGACACAATCCTGAAATGCCTTTATCGGGGATAACCAGCATAGTTCAAAAAACCAAGAAAAAACCCAGACCCTGCTATTTCCCTTGAGGTCAGTGAATTTACACTGGGATTAGATTAGTAAAAACAGTCCATTGGGACTACTCATTTCAGCAGAACTTGATCTGTGGATCACAAGCATTTTTCATCTCCACTTTCCAGCATCCCACTCAAATAACTAGGTGGAAAGACTTTTACAGGAGTCCTGAAGCACTGTCATTCTACAAGATGCCTAAAGCCTTAAACTGCTACAACTGCTCACAAAGACAGGAATATCTGGTTTCGAGAGGTAAATATGTAAGAATATGTATTCAAATTGGTCAAATATAATTGCCATCTCTGCCATTTCTGCAAGAGGCTATACCTTTCTAGAAAAGTGAACAAACTCCCAGCTCCAGAAGAGTGCTCCATCCTCAGCACCACAGACGAAGGAATAAAGTGTCTCAGCCGTGTTGGCACAATTAGGACCCAAAAGCACATTTGAAACTAATTTCACCTGGTGCTTTCCAGCAATTCAACAACCATCAAAACCTAGGGACTGACCCAAAACACTGGAAGGCAAGATTTCTGAGTTATAGATGCTTACCTATAAATGCTCAACACAGAAAAGTGTTTTGAAGCAGCTGGAAAAGCCAATTGAGTCATTAAAACTTTTTTCTCTCCACAGACCTCAGTCTCAGCATTTTCCTCTGAGCAACAAAATTAAATGCTTCTCTCACTGAAACACTAAAGAGCTCTGAGAAAGTCACACAATGTCTCATTTTCATAATGCAGAAAATACTACAGACTGTAGCTACTATTTACCATAGTAAATACATACAGCACTTTGAAAATGCAACACATTAAGCAGGGATAAAAGAAACTTTTCTCTAGGAACCAATGTAATTAATCTGGTTCCAATAACTAACACCAGCAGACTCCATACACTATATAACAAGTTATTCTCACACTGCAGACTTAGTGCTAGCTGTTTCTTTGTGTTTTGACAAATCAATGTTTTTCATAGACCTGTCCAAGATCCACAGGTGCCTGGACTGCAGAGCTAGCACACAATCTCATATCCTCTGTAAATTTACTCCTACAGTGTGATACATTAAGGTAGGGAAGAAGGTAAAGGGGGTGCAGGTGGGAAGCAAACTCTCCACATTCAAACACCACAAAAAACAACACTCACGTGATGAAAAAGGACAGAAAACAAGCCATAATTTCTTCACAAGGTAATACATTTCCTTCATTGCTGTGAACTGCAAGAACGTGATGTCCACTAAGCTATTCAACAGCAGAAAAAAACAAATCCCATTGCACTACACATCATGTGTCCCAATAGATAACTACAGAAGTACAGAAATGCTGCAGAGATCAGCTGCAAAGCTATGAAGCTATTCACCTCCGTTAATAACATGCTATTTTTGAGCTTCAAATGCACTCCAACCCCAAAACAGGACTTAACATCATAGCTCCTAGCACTACAGGGCACCACACACAGATTAATCTTTATTCTGTGTAACACCCATGTTCCTGCAAACGTGCACAGCTTATCTGCACGAATGAACTACTACAAAATAAGCTCTGATGTCAATGAAATGCATGACAGACTTCTTCGCTCAGTCCCCATATCAACAAGCTTAACAAAAACTGAGAATAGCCACATGGGTAGTTACTAAGAAATGCTCTTCCTGGAGCATCCTGTGACTTTTCAGTAGGAAAAGCCTTTGCAAAGCCAGCAACAGGCATCATTGCAGGTACTTTAGGCAGCCACAGTGCCAAAGAGCTCAGGCTGGCAATATGGGCTGCTGAACCACAAAGTTTCAAGGGGACTAAGTATTTTGTTCACAGAGACATGTACAGAAGTGGAAAACACTGGGTTCCTAAACAAATCCACTCATTTTCCTCTCAAAGGGAGGCATGAATGAATGAATCTCCTCCATCTGCATTTCCACATTTATTTTCCTGCTTGATAGTAAAGATTTAGTTTCAGCACATGCGATCCCAATAGTGTACCTCAGTCTGAAGCATCAGAGAAGCAACTCAACTCTATCTTCCCCTCTTTTATTCTACAAGGACCAATAACACAACTTGTCTCTGATCTAGACACAAATCCATGAATTTGATTTCCAAATGCCCACAGTCCAACACTGGTTCATTTTGCAACATGCTGAGTGCCCTTACAGCACACACAGGCTTTCGGCCTTCTGAACCTGAATTCAGGGTGCAAGCCACACCACTCCTGCTTCATCTAGTTCCCTGTCACTGCATTTCATTCACTAGTGTTTTTTCTACCAAACCCTGCTATTTGGTTGTCCCCCTCAATCCCTAATATTTTGCACTGTGGCAAAAGGAAGTTAACAACCTTCAAGACTATCCATTTACAGACACCAGCCTCAAAAATCACCACTCCAGCAGGAATCAGATTTGAGACTCAACAAGAATTTGTTTACATGGAGAAGTCTCATATTTGCCCACACAGCTTGTATTATCAAGGGCTTCAGTCAGTTTTCCAGGGCAGACAAGTAATTTCTTTTGCCAGCCCACTGCTAGCTTCCTATCTACCCAATAAAACACCAAGAAAATTAGATTAAGTGTCAATTTTAAGGGAAAAATGTTAATGAATAATAAATGTTTCATTTCTGTAGATTTGCTTTTTCTGATGCTTTCAGCTATGTTGGGTGGATAACTTTGCCTGTTTTACCTACCCTAAGGCCAGCCATGTTAAGTATGATTACTGCTAAGCTATGGATAGTAAACAGTCTTAATTATCAATTTCTTGACTAGAAAATTTGTTTCAAAGGAAGAACACTATAGTAACAGTATGTGGGCATTATGATTCTGCTGTTTTTTTTAATTATATTTATTATTTTTATTTTTTATTAAAAATGAAAGAAAAGACATTGCATGGAAAATGCAAATATGCATTCTAGAAAATTAATGCAAAGTTAGCACCTGCAATACTCTAGACAATTCTTACAAGAGAGGAGTGTTGAAGTCCGTGCTGCTTTTGACCGTTGCTGTAGGTGTTCAGCACCAGTGTGTCCCTGTAGACCTTCTCTTCCTCTGCTCCACAGTATCAGAGCAGACATAAGCAAATATTTGTGGTTTAAGGCAGAAAAGAATACTACATGAGGCACAGGAGCAGCTTGGAAATCCAGGAAGAATCTTCTGTTACTTCTGGATCTGGTTTCTTTAAACACATAATTCACTTGCCTTCATTCAGCATCACTTATTCAAATGCAAACACTCATTAAAGACAGTGGGAAACACCAACAAAAAACCCAAATGCAAGCTGATCAAATTTAAATGTTTCTCATCTGATCAGGAATGTGGAATAAAAAGGAGTGCAGAATCACTGGGGCAATCAAACAAAGCTTCAGTTTTAACAGCGATCCACAGTAAACTTTCTGCCACCTGTTTCTACATTATTGTGCACCATTATCACATGCTGCCTTAAGCCTCCCAGTTCCTCCCCTTAAAACACTTCTGAAGCTACAATAACACAGACAGCTTGTGGTATCAACTGCGTACAACACAGCCTGGATTAAAGTTTGTCTTGGTGAAAGCTAAGGCTATGTTTAGAAGTGTGGCCAACTTACAGGACTCACTTATGTTGTAACCTTTCTCTCCAGTAAAAACAATGCCAGAAATCTGTTGAACAGAAGAAGCTTCTGAAATACACACTACAGCTTTGGGCAAAATCCAAAGTTTAAGGGATGCAGTATGATCCATCCCTTCTGAAGAAATTGGGCAAGGTTTTCAACATTTTAGCGTGGACAACAGTTAAACAATAATTCTTACTGTCCATCTTTGAAATCTGCAGATAAAAAAGTGCTGGGTAGGTACTACATGTTAAGATTATAAAAACTGAGTATGTTTCACAATGTATCATATACATTTGCACCACTCTAGACAATAAAATCAATAGTACACCACTACGATTATCAACATCACCCTTCAAGAAGGAAAATCAGAGAATGAGGGAGTTTCTTTAGTCTCCATTTTATACCATACTAAGGACCTAAAAGACAAACCAGAATATGACAAGCCTCTGTCAGTTACAGGGTGGGGGGCTGGCGGGGGAGTAGATATCAAAGCACAGCCTTAGCTAAAACAATTTTTGACCAACAAAGGATTTGTCAGTTAAGTGAAGAAAGCAGTTGCTAGAAGCAAAAAAATCATTTCAGCAGAGCACTGTGGATCTCTAGGAAGACCAGTCTCCTCTCTGCAGGAAATAGCTGCAATGTGCCAAGGAGATTTCAGTATTAGAAGGGGGGGGGAAGGGGGGAAGGCAGAGTAAAAAGAAACCCGTTAGAATTTAGTTACTTTTCATAAGGCACCTCTTGCTGACAACCGTGACCACACAGCAATTACAGTATTTGCTCTCTTATTTCAGTTTAAACCGTTGTGATCATTACTAGATATTTATCGTGCACTAACACTTGAATGCCAGCCACACAGCCACCCCATTGAGAGACACCGCTCAGACACGGAGACTGACAGCACAAGCTCTTTTATGGCAAGTAAATCTAATAGACAAGAAACAACAACAGCTGAATAAAAGATAAGAGGTCAGGATGCGAGGGAAAGGGAACAAAATAACTGAGATGGAGAGAGCACATCTGTCCACGTCTCAGCTGTCCAGCAGAAGCGAGCATAACCAGGCAGTTACTCAGACGCTGTCAAGTTGCAAATTATCACAGGAATTGCAGCAGTGAGTTTGAAGTGCAAGTTGTTGGGAGGATCAAATGTTGAATTCACAGATGCATGGAAGATGCACATAAGTGCTCTGCAAGAAATACTGTATGGTAAAATGCATTACTCTGTTATTACTTTTTCCTGCCCTAAAAGCTGTAGAGGGAAACAGAACATTACACTGATGCTGATGATTTCAAGAACTGGGCCTTGCAGTAAAATTGTCAAACACCACCGAAGATCAAACACACATTAAATGTTTACTGGAGGCATCTTACAAGCAGTATTTAAGCCTCTGAGTTAATCAGAGTAAAATGTTTAAGTGAGGAAACAATAAAATCTGGTCCTTTCTGAAAATCTAGACATTGGTTGGGTGGGTTTTTTTCCCCCCAAGCCTTATTTTTATGGGTATAAAAAACCCAATCCTGTATGGGAAAAAAGCCTGTCTAGAGCAGTTCAGCAAGTATCCTTCCTCCCAACTACTGTTCCACCCCACGAGACCTTACAAGCAGCTATGTTTCAACAGAGCACAATGAAAAAGCTTTTTAAGGCACCCTGGGACAAGAACCACTGTACTTTGACACACTGTCTAAACTACTCTACAAATTTCTAGAGGTTCATTAAACTAAATAGACTTATTTGAATTTTATAATTGAAAACTGTTGTCTTAAAGACAAGTCCCAAATGGGGTGATCTACAGCTTCCAGCACTATTTAACCTCAAAGAATATAATCTGATAATACATGTTTTGAAACCTCTGCAGAGTCATTGAAACAGTTCTGAAAGTCAGTTCCTTATGAAACAAAGCCAGCCAGAAGAAAAGAAAAAAATCCAAAAGGTAGTTAACAATTTAACTCAGTAACAACATGTTGAATGTTTTCTCATTTTCATAGGTTAGCTGATTGTTCCTATGAAATTCTGGATTTGAGGAAATGCATCAATACGTTCAGGAGACAAACGCCTCCCTTCATGGCAACAATGAGGTGCTGTAAAAAAGGAAGTCAAAAACTGCACAATGTAAGTCAATTGGCATGGGAAATGGGGTATTCACTGTAAACTGACTATAAAATTATAAAGGATCTTCCCCTTAATTAAAAAAAAAAAAGTAAAATCCTGAGGCCAGCATGCTCCACCCTCAAAGGGAACACAAGGCACTCATCCTCCAGACAACTAGATCACCACTGTGCAAACAAAGAAATAACTCACTCCACTACAAGAAAAGGCAGAACCCAGTCTCTTCAAAATGCTGTTAAACATACAAAGTAAACAGAGCATTATAAAACATTTCACTCCTCTACTTACATTCCATTAATCTTTCATGCTGCTTACACAGTTGGTTAAAGCATTCTCAACAAAAGTTGATGATCTTTTTATCATTGAAGACTTTCATATATATATAGCTGCAGTGTAAAGGCTGAGCAGCCTACAGCCATCTCAAATATCATCATGGAATGCTTTATTTTGCTGAATTAATCAACCCTTAATCAAATTTTACCACATCAATACAAACCATATAAGTATAGCTAGTGATCAGCTGATTTCTGAAACAAATACTAGACTCAGTCATTTAAGATTATGACTTCAACAGAACAAGTCACTCTTCTTAGCTGTCTCCAACAGCCCTGCATGAAGATGAAAAAACAATACCACACAGGCAAAACCCCGACACCAACTGCACACCATTTTCTGCCTCAGAAAAGGGATGCAGACAGACAGACCAACCCATGAGATGCCAGTTACAACTACAGGCACAAGCAGAGTGACCTAGCTACCTCCCTACTACGTGACAACCTGTCCAGGACTATCTCCATGTATAGGAGACCACAGGTACCAGCTCTACCTTTTTCCATAATGAATTCTAAATCCAAAAAGCCAACACAGCTTTTTGAATTACCACATTCCCAGGAGAAAACAGAAGCCCTAAGGATCAGTATTTTCAAATTTGCAAGAGCAGAAGCAGGACAATGCGACTCAGACCTGCCACCTGGATGATTAAAAGATGAAGAGTATTTAAGGAGCCATTGGCCCCTCTGCACTATGAACCCATCCTTGACATCACGTAGCATCAGAACAGTGGCCATGCATGAATCAGCAAGAGGCTTTGGAGATTTCATTATCAACCAGAAGGTTTCAATACTGCACTGGAACGAAGAGCTGTTGGAGGCAACATATTCAGAACAGTTGAAACCACAGAACATGTAATAATTTTTTAACAAAACCAACTATTTCTACTTCCTAGTTTTTTAAGAGTAGTCTGAACTCCAGCTTTGCACAGTGCATTGTTTAAAGCTGAAGTAAGAGCTGGAAAATAGAGTAACTTGAACTTTTAAACAGGGCATGATCACACATACTTCCTTCTGCATATGGTTGTGTGTTCACGTATGCACCCTCACCTACTGTTAATATTAAAATTCAATAAAGTGTCTATATGAAGCTACAAGCCAACACTTGTATAAAATGTATGCATATCTGGCAAGAACCTCACAATCATTTCAGTAAAATTTATCATTTAAAACCATACTCCACCAAATACAATTTATTCTCAATGAATTTCTGAGCTACTTGCCTCATAGAAGAACCACTACTTTTATAACATTGGAGAACACCTTTAGCAATAAAAGCAGTTTTAAGAGACCATTACGGTGTATACAGATCGGAGTAACTCTGCCTTATTTCTCGTAAGAGCTATTTTCAAATGCAACAATGAGGGCAACAGGTATACATTCATCCTTCTCACTCTACATCTCAAACTGAGATACCAGTTCTATTGCTTTAGAAAAAGACCAAATGGCAGATCATTAGTGATAATCCATTTAACAGAGTTCACTGTAAACATAATGAAAATAATAGCCGAGAGGCGTTAAAAGGAAAAAGAATTCCACTTGTGAAAAATAAAATACATGCAAGGTTTTTTGCCGTATCTGCAGATACCTGCTGTATGTGTTTGCCTGTGTGAAAGCTTAACGCAAAGATTTCAATAAGGTCTTATGGAGTCACTGCTAAAGTTTGTTTTCCCCCAATTAAAGCAGCTATTAAAGGCCAGTTTTAAAAAATAGCAACCTTTAATTGGAAAAAAAAAAGTAACAATAAATAAAAGGCAGACACATTTACCAATTAAAAATCTGACAAGATCCCTCAAAAAAATAGCATTTGCTAAATGCCAGGTTGCTTGTTTCAGAGTACAAAAGCTGCTTCAACCAGCTACCAACAAAACAAAAGGTTAAGAAAAATCAATATACATACACGTGTTTGTCCTCTGAAAAATAAAAAAATAAAAATAAATCCCCAAGTTGTCCTCCAGCAGATGAGCAGTATTTTCTCCACTATGCACTATTTTTTTAAAAAGACACTGTGAAAGCCCATGTGATCAGCATTAGACAACAAAACCTCCTGGTCTCCAGTGATAATATTTTGACCTTATAAAGTACCTTTTATTCAAGGAATTTGAAGGATCCTTCCCATACACGAAGGAATTAGCACATTTTGAAAGTGGGTGTGCTGAGGCATGATTGTAAGTGCTGCACTTGCGACCAGCCAGCAGAAGCAAGGGGACATAAACTGTAAAGCCCTGCTATCCAATATCCTACTCTAGAAGTCAAAATCCCAGGAGCTATGTCTTCTTGTAGCAAATAATGGTCATTTCTTCTCAGCAATGTGAGAACAAGGGCAAATTGAAGATACTTTCATATCTCCTAAAGGCACAGAGAAAAGAAGAAAGGCTCCCTTGAGCTACAACAAAGGTGAGGATTTTAATAGCAGACTGCAAACATTCATTAAGCTTCCCAAACACTCTTTACTTCTAAAAGATTTATTGTTATGAACAAACCCTCTATTTCTCCTTTAGGAGAAACAAGAGGGGAAGCTATACCCAAAAACTCAGTATAACCCAGCAGCAGCACTGCTCAGTGTCTGACTACACCACCTCGTAACTGTGTAACTCCTAACCAGGAGCCAGTAGCTCCTGCCTCTTTTCAAATGTATCAGACAGCTACTAAGCTTGAGTAAATATAAACAAATTATCCCTTCATTATTAAAACAATTTCTATTTATAAAAGGCCTTTCAGCTTCACATTTAAAAGCATTTTATAGACAATCACACTAAGCAGATTTTGCAGACCTAAGCAATGTTTCTTTTTGAAAGACCACCATCTTTGCTATTACCAAGTAAAATATCGTAATACTTAAAGAAGCTCCTCTAGTTTTGTTTTTTTACAGCAGAAGAATGTAGTCAGAGTTTTGCTACTTTCTTTTTATGGGCCTTTCACAAAGCAACAAGAGAGAAATAAACAGCTGCCTAAATAAACCAGAAAATGCAATCTAAAACCACAAGAATTGGCAGAATATTCTATACATAAATGTTTCAGAAATAAAGCTATCAAGAAAAGTAAACTTTGCCACATTTGAAACCAGTAGTCTACTGTTAAGATTTGTAATATTTTTCTGAAGCTGATTAGTTATAAGAAAGATACATTTAACACACTCAGGCCTATATTTGTTTGCAATGGTATTTTATGAGTATATAAACCAGCAAAAAAATGTCACCTGTTGCTTGGCAAGTTCATCCTCACCTGAGCAGCTATACAAAACCAACATAAAGAAAACTACTTAAATTCCTTTCCATATCACTTCCTTTTGGTAGTTGCCAAACCCTACGAAATGTGAATATTAACACAACACTTTCTCCTTCCTTCGCAATCAGTTCTACTTTCAGGCTTTCATGGTCTGGCTCAACACAACACTTCAAGCTTTGCAAAGAATCTCTACATCCAAACCAAGTTCTAATTAAACTCTGGAGGTGTAGTTATCAGGCTGTTTATTTGAAATAAATAATTTTAATTTCATAAAGTTAACCTCAACGTTGTGTCCAAACACTGGACCTAAACAAACCAAAGTATCAGTGCCTGTAAGCCAAAGATTATTAGACAAACATGATTTCTTATTTAGAGAACATAGTTATATGAGCTCACTCTCATTTTACATTATAAATGAAATAACAAGTCCAGGTTTATAAAAATAGAGATACAGAAGGCAGCCCTTAAAATACTCTCGGAAATTACAGGAAACATGAACAAAAAAAACTTAAACAGACTATTACTACAGGAAATGCTGCAGCAATCAATGCACACCTACTATTGATTCTTCCGCTGTCTACAAATTTTCCCTATTTTCTCTCAATTTTCTCTAAATTAAGGTTATCTAGCTACAACATACTACATTTCCCTCCTCAACTTATTAAAATTTGAGGCTGATAAAGAAATGCTAAGCACAACACTTCAAATCCATGCTACTTACCCTTGTCCCAAATATACTTAAGTCCCAGCAAAAACTCAAGATCCAGGCAGAGGCTTGATTTTTTCAGATTTTCACCTAATCATGTATTCATTACACAAACGTTCCATGTGAACTCGTGAACAATTGCACCCATGAGCATGTGTAGGTCTGGATATAAAAGCTGCAGGAACATGATCCATTTCGATAATCACGTTTCGGGTACTAGCTTCCCACCCCTTTCCCCTTCAACATTTGTTATATACAAAATTAAAAGTTACCAAAGCACACTACTACCAGTATCATACCTCAAGTTTATACAAGGTCATGCCAACATATACTTTTTCTGCATACCAACCTAAACAAGTCTGGGTTTATAACAGCTTTTCTTATAAAACTAATGAACCACATATATTTGAAATGGAAGAGTCAGGCATCGCAGTCTGTGTTAAGCAACACCTTTCATTCATTGTTCAGTGGGATTCTTTGTTACCTATTACTGTACAATTCAGAGACCGCAGCCATGACCCTGGAAAGGCTACACAGTTCTGTGAACCTACTGCTTTTCAGAGCCATCATTTACCTCCAGTTTTGCAAGATCTGAAAGACCACTTTTCAGAGTAACAAAAGAGAATGGAATTTTGTCCTAAACATTACTATTCATAGAAGATTTTAAAATCATAACATGTCCTAGATACAGAAATATTGCTACAATAACTTTTCCAAAGTAACTGACTATAGTTTCTGGCAAAGACACTGAAGTAGGAATCAAAGTTTGTAAGTTCATTACAACTCACAATATTGTACTAATATGACTGCATGCTGCCCAAGGCTTCAGTTTGGGAAACCAGCTGCCAGCCTACTGTTTATAAGCTACGTAGAAGAGATTTTTACAAGCAGTTGAAGAATGCACAGAGGGAAAGCAGTGAAATGAATTCAGGTCCTTGCTTGGCTCAAAGTATATCACAGAATCACCCTCTAGCAAAGGAGAGGGTTCAGGAATAAGGGCAGACAGAAATCAATACTCTAAACATGACTAGACACAACTGCTTTCTTTTCATCCCCTGCAAGGCAGTTAGAAGTAGCACTTTTCCCTCTACTGCATCCTAAACCAGAATGGAGTTTGCACTCAGGACTTCCTACTCCTGCAGCTTTTCCGGCCAGTCATATTTCACTCAGTGCTGCCATGTGTTTGTGGACAGAGGTCAACTATAGACTCTACAGCAGTAAAAAGATATAGTGCCTTGACCCTCCCTGCACGACATTAAGCTAGTGCTAACTGCAGGGCTTACTCCTCATATAAGAAAGTAAATGGAACAGAAGGGGGAAGCCAGGCAGGGCGGGAGGACGGCGGGCAGCGCTCAGGAGAAGGCCTGCTCCAGCACTGAGGCCTCCCCACAGCTGTCAGGGCCCTGGAAGGACCCGAGGTCTTGGAAGCCCGGCCCGGAACGGGCCCCACACGCCCCTGGGTCACCCCCAGGGTCCCACGCAGGACGGCCCTGCGGACGTGATGGGAGGCTGCAGAGCGGGGCCGCTCCACCCCTACCTGATCACAGAGATGAGCAGCCCCGAGGGGTCTTTGCTCTTGCTCATGGTGCTCCGGTAGCGCCCCGCCGCCTCGCCCGCCGCCATCTTGTACCCCCCTCAAACACAGGGCGGCCACCCGTGCTGGCGCGGCGCAGCCAATCAGAAGAGAGGAGGCGGGCGGCTGCGGGTCTGTGACCCAATAGCATGCGAAGAGGGCGGGGCGCGCGGCATCGGACGGCGGCGCAGCGTGCGGCGGCGCCGCGGGGCCTGCTGGGAGCTGTAGTGCTTATGGCGGCGGCAGCGGCCCGCGCACGGCGTCCCGCTCGGTCCGGGGGGGACAGGAACGCACCGCCGACAGTACGATCCCCCCTTCGAAAGGCAGTTAAAATTTAATAATAGGTCTACGAAATTATCGCCCAGATAAGATACATCTGCATAGTGGGCTGTGTCCGGAAGTCCTTATTGGCTCTGGAAGCTGCAGAAAATGGGGTGGGAGCGTGAGAGACCGAAGCCACCCTCAGAGCCTGGCGGCGCAGGGTGTCAGGGCCTCCGCCGGGCTGCACGGCGAGGGGTTTAAACGTTTATAGGACTGAAAGGCAACAAAATGGACTAGCCACTTAGAGTAATGCATCCTATGAACTAGCCAATGCTAAACGTTAGCTGCATGCCACAGATTTGAGCAGATTCTGATTGCAAGCATGTCTAAAGGGGCTGCTGAAGCATCGCTTAATGTCTTTCAAGTTACAATGTTTTTGAAAATAGTTTTCCCCGGATTTCACTGGGACAGCGATGAGGTGACTCAAGCTGAGGCAGCCCAGGTGATCTTTGAAGCCCAGTTCTGAAAGTAAGCCTGAAGTAGTCAGCATTTTGCATTTGAATGATGTTTTTCGTGCAGCTGGAGATGACAAATCGGAGTCTGCTGGGAAGCAGCAGACCTCGGACACCCAGTGCTTACTGAAGGCCAACCTGCTTGTCCATAGGCCTTGCTTTACCATTGACGTGCTGCATCTCTTGCCATAGGATCATCTTCTTCAGAAAAGGAATGGTG
This sequence comes from Falco punctatus, assembly GCF_963210335.1. Lineage (NCBI taxonomy): Eukaryota > Metazoa > Chordata > Aves > Falconiformes > Falconidae > Falco > Falco punctatus. The sequence goes on from NC_137585.1 coordinate 62,346,364, forward strand.
CGTGCTGCAGGGTTAGAAAACAAAAGGTTGTTTTTCACTGGCTTGTTGGGCAATGTCAAACAAATTATGTTACAACAGCTGCCTCACTTTCCCGGTTTGCAGATGAGGGGTACCAGTACCTCTCCAGTCAAGTCCTTTGAGAGCTTGTGTTAAAAGCATCATGAAAGACCCAAGTTTGTTACTGCAGAGGCAGGAATCCTTTAGCAAGTGCAGAAACAGTCAGGTACTAATAGCCGCTGGGTGCTTTCTAAACCAGGTTAACTTCATCATGTCAAAGACACTACTGGCTGCTATTCTGGAGTTGTTTCTTCAGCCCAAAGCTGCAAGTTAAAACGATTCTAATTGCATGAAAATTACTGAAATCTGTAGGTATGTCAACAGTATCCATTTATATGAACTGTATTTGAAATACATGGTAACAAGATGCATGGTATTCCTAGGGCTTATTTACAAGAGGAAGATTTCCACAGTAGCTATTGTGGAAGAATCTCTATTTATTATAATCAATGGCTGTATCTATTATCATTAGTGGAATGGCAGAATAGAGCATGGGCACTTTATTTCTGAAATAAAAGATAGTTTATTCCTGACAATAATATAGTCATATAGTGATAGTTTATTCAGAACAGAGTAATTACTCTAAAGTAAAGGCATTTTTATCTGCAGATAGGGTGTGCACTTGAAGTGTGTTCCTGTGTAGCTGTTCTGCTACATTTCCTGTCTGCAGTCAGGCACTCAGCTCTACAATTTGCTATTCAGATATGCCAAAAAAGCTCATCTCTGTTGATTTTCTGGGCAGATTTGCTAATGTCTTCACTCGAGGGTGGTGATTTGAATGTCAGGAGTTTTGTGCACTGGCTGGAGGGAGTTTTTTCTCAAACTGCCGACTTGCCAATATTGGTTTTTTGTTAATTGGCAATTCATATTGACTGCTCTGTACCTGCACGTCCTGGAGATTGAAGTGCAGATGAAATCAGTGTGTCCTACCTTTTCATTCCTGACAGCTACAATAATCACCTCATTTAGGAGGAACTTCATCAGGACAAACAACAGCAAATCTCCCCCAGAACTATAACCTTGCTGACTTTCAATCCTGGGCTCAAATTGCTAAACCAATGCCTGGTTTCATTTACAAGACCTTTCCCTTCACTCCCAAACCACGCAGAGCTATAGGTGTGAATTTATGTTTTCTTTAAACAAAAGAGGGAAAAAAAATCAACATAGTGTGGGCTGATGCAACATGTGAACACAGAGGTCTTTCTTCATTAATAATATATCATACAATGAGGAAGAAGGGCTACGAGAACAGCATTTTCTCCTTACACAGCTTGCCAGAAAGGGTCTCAGCTTGAAAACTGATGCATTGGAAATCAGGTGACAGAAATGTACTTTCCCTTTCACATTTCTTTCACACAGCATTTTAATACTCTGAGGTATATCTAGTAAAATGGGTAATTTCTTGACTACTTAAACCAAATAAAGTCCAAACTGACCAAAAAGTTTTCTTGATGATGAATTAATCACTGTCATAACTTGCCTGTAAATACTAGAGGGGCTCAGTAAAGGATCCCCGCAATACAAAAGAACTAGAAAGCACAGATGGTTTCACTCTTCCTCCCCATCCTCCCTTCATAAGGAAAGAAAAAGGCTTCATGCAGAGGCTTCATGTACTCCGCCATTTCTCATCCATCTCCACCATCATCTCATCGGGCTAGTTGCCCGAGGGACCACTGCGGTGGCAGAAAGCTAAGCCAAAAAGAAGCCTAAACAGGCATAGGCAGAGCAGTTCTTTTGCAAATATGGCTTACTCTGGGAAGCCTTTACAAACTCCAATGGCAAAAGATCTCCTTTCCCCATGGGACTTGCATGATACTAGGGGATTGCTTTCCCCCTTTCCTGAGGTAGCTTTGCCTGTAAGCCCTTTCCACAATTTATCCACTGGTATTTTCTAAGTGTTACTTGTGAATTCCTAAATCAAACATTTACCAGTGCTCAGTGCTGTTATAGACACTGGTCTCTCAACCACAGGTTTAACATTTTAAAAAATATGACATTTTACTTTGTTATTTCATTTCAAACATTAGTAGAAATGCCAGAGAAAAGAGTTCAGCTCACACCAATATCTTACAGGTGTAATTGCCTTGTCTGTAATGTGTTTATATTAGTTATAATTAAATTACCTTTGAATTGCATCAATGTAAATGGGAGCAGACTGAAGGCCAGACTTCCATCTAAGATTGTAGGAGCAATTTTGCTTGTATAAAGCAAACATAATTCAGTTGGCATATATCAGTCGTTTTATTAAAATATATTACCTGTTCTTACAAAGCTTGTCACCCTGACATCAGCTGCATTAAACTGAAATTTGTCCATGGTCAAAGAATCAGGTCCCAGGCTCCCACTTCTTGCAGTAGACATTTTTTTCTGTTTTTCTTATGAAGCTTTATCAGACTTTACCAATCTACCTGAATAAAAGTGTGCTGAAACATCAGGATTTGGCTTTATGATTAGTCACTTCTCTGGACTACCTTGTTATTCCTATTTACCACTACATAAGTCTGAGCTAAAGGTGTTTTAGGTTGCTTCTTTGACCACAATCAGTATATCTTCCCAGCATGTAGCTGCCATCAATTCTTTCTGTCTTACCTTGTGAATAAGAAGTAAGCAACTCAAGGGGCAGGAAAAGAAGTTTCTTGGCTTAATGCTGGGAATCAAGGCAGAGATATGATTCAAATGCCTTCTTATTGTTTTTTTTTGCCTCCTGACATTTCCCAAGATGCACTGTGTACTGCTGCTGCAGAAAAAATAGTAACTAAGATTAAGCTAAGTGGAAAAGTACTACTGCTTTTCCAATGTCAAATCCATAGAACCTATGGTAATGCAATCCCTGCAGGAAATCAGAGCAGAATTGTGAGGTGTTTCTCTACAAAGGCAGGTAAAACACTGTGAAAGAAGATAAGCTGTTCCCCTTCTGTAAACTATTAAAAAACAAAAAAAAAAGCTTATTGCTGTTTATTTTTCCTCCTTTATTTTACTTATCTTTACTAAGGGAATGCTGTTTTTACAATTGTGTGATCCATAACAATACAGAGAGGTGACACTGAACCAGGAAGTTTGTTCATGCAGTTGGTGACCTGATTCAGACCTGGCCAGAAAGATGCATGTCAGAAAAAGGGATAGAAATACTGTAATTGATCCCATGGAATAATCTTTTATCATGGCTTGTTTTGCTAATTGAACTCATTCCCTGGGAAACAGTAAATTGCAAAGTGGCAGAGCAGCTTTCTAATCTATTTACGCCTTAACACAGTTACTTGGTCGTGTGCAGTTTGAGCCCCAGAGCCTGCATTCACCTTTCAGGAGCTTGAACACACTCCATAGCCTTCTCAGCAAAGCAAGTCTATGGTTTTGCATGAGAGCTTTGTACAAATGGAGAATTTTCTGGCAGTGACAATACATGAAGGAGGAATATCAGTTTTTTCATTATTACTGGGTATTGTAAATGCACCAAACCTTGGGATTAGGAAGCCTAAATGTGACTTACCAATGGTGTCTTCCATCTTATGGCTAAGACAAACCACCCATTTGATGTCCAGCATCCAGCTGTCCTCAGTTACCTTGCAAATCCTCAGCCACCTTGCAAATCCTCAGCCTGTCTCTCCTCCTCTTGTTCATGTAAATAGTGTAGGTTGCATGTTGGCTGGTTGAAATTAAGACCTTTAAGCTTTATCTTGGAACCATGGAAAACCTCAGCTGTTTAAGAGACAGGAAAAACAACACTCATATCCTGACTCTCTTGTGTTTAATTATGCTTCCTGCCTCCTGCCCCCCTCCCCCCGCCCCCCCTTCCCCTCTTCTGTAAGGACTTCTTAGATCCTGTCCACAAACTTCTCATTTTAACACAGCTCCATTAAGTTCCCCATGGCTAGCTGACCATCAGTCTCCATATAATGACTTGTGGATTTGTTGAGCATCAACACTTGCCTCAGGTGATATCCAGGCCAGTAATTCCTACAGTCTAGGGGGAAAGAGGTGGCTGGATAGAAAAGAGAGTCCCAGATTTCCTGCTGGCACTGAGAGGGAGGTGGAACCACTGGGCTCATCTATTCCAGCAAACTCACATGGAAGGAAAGGTAATGGATGTGTAAACCCCAGGAAAAACCCTTAGATCAGACCTCCACCTTATTAAACTGTAGGCAGCCAAGCATGACATACGTTGGAGATAAGACTTCATAAATTCTGCTGCTCACAGAAGTACTTCATCCTACTGAATACAGCTTTGGATATTTTCTGTTTTGTGTACCTAGCAGCCTCAGGCAAGAGAAACAACAAAAACTTGAACTGAAGTAAGTAAAACTCCCAGTACCAGCAACACACTCTTGTATTTTCAAGAAAAGCAGCAGTGGTTATCAATCCTTCTGAGATGAGACATCAGACATGCATTTTAAAGGCTTCCATTGCAGAAAATGTGGCATAAGTTTCAGCAGCTGAACAGTCCTTTTGGCCTCAAATTCAATTTACTATGAAGTGATATAAGAGAAGGATGATATGACAGTTGTACTTCTATAGCACTTCTGACAAAGTAAATATGTCACTGGCAAACATCATAACCCCTATTTTACAGGAGAAACTGTGACCCAGTGATACTAAAATCAAGCACGCAACAACAAACCCCACTTACCTTACAAAGTTTTACTGCCGAGGAGAAGAAACTGGAATGATCTATACTCTACCTACAGTTCAACACATTTGAAGGGCAGCCATGGTGAAGGACGTTACAGAGGATCAGTGGTGCCTCTGAAAGGGCTTTGCACAATTCCCTCCTGCATGTTAGAAATCTGAGCTCCCCACGGTTTGACCAGCACCACCTTCTGCATTTTCACGAAGACAAAATGTCAGTGTGAAAAAAAAGAGTTTATTTTGGGGAGTTTCTTTAATAAAAGCCCTGCAGGCTTTCTGCAGTATAATACGCAACACCGGAACAGCAGCATGCTTGAAATGTGCATGGTACCAATGGTGCTATGTCTGTCAAGTGTTGCTGATATGTTTTTTTGGCAATGTTTGCTTCACATTGGCTTTGATGGTGCCAGCCAACTCCTTTGGTGTTACCATCCTGACTGCTGCTGCTATCCCTCCCTCTGCTCTGGCCTGCAACAGCATGATGTGCCCAGACTCAGCACCACAGCTTAGGTGATAGGGAAGGCTTGACTTTCCCCTCGACCAGAAATATTACGACCCATCAGTATTCCAGTTTGCTGGGGAAGATGAGCCCTGAAGAAGTGGTCACTAGCCTGACTCTCAGGCTGGCCAAATCTAAAATCTCTGGACGTACCCGTCAAGCAGCCTCAAAGTTCAGATTGAAAACTGTTCAATAGTAACCAATCTGATAGACGGCAGTGACGGTAACTGCCAAATATTTGGTGTCATGAAGTGTTTGTGGGTAGTCAAAGAGTGCAGATGCTCAGAGAGCTACAGGCACTGCAGCTTTGAAAGCACTGTGATAAAGAGCTGACTGAAGCACCAAATCTATGGGAACAGACTTAAATCAACTTTATTGTACAGCAGTGTTATGTGGGCACTGAATAAGTCTGAAGATGGATGTCTTTAATTTTTCTGTTATTGGCGGCAAGGAGGACAAAATCAGCAAGACAGATACTTGCAGATGAACCCCACAACTCCATCACCACTGGTGCAGGGTTTGCGACAGACATGTTAGAATCGAAGATCCCTGCATTTTGTAGTGGTCTTTGCAATGATCTTGCAGTCATCAGAAGACCTAACAGTGGATTAAGAGATGTCAGTGGCGTAAAGCCAGTTCATTGTAATAACCTTGAGAACTGGGGGCCAGGTGGCCTTTGAAACACAAGAAGGATGGGTCTCTTGGAGATTTGCTTTATGATGTTGCAGGAATTTAAGTTGTCAGCAAACCAAAAATGTTCCTAGAGATAGTGGTGTAACTAAGTAGTTTCCAAATGATGCAGCAGAGGTTTTGCAATTGCCTTTTAAAGTCTGGTAAGGTAATATTAAATGCTCAGCAAGAAAATGAAGTGTAATCTACTGTACATCTATAAAATGAAATGTAATGCAATAAAATTAACTAAAAGGTCTTATCTCTACTTAAAGATGGTGTGGTACGACTGATACTGGTTTTTAACAATGTCCTTTCAGGAAATGCAAACCCTACAACACAATATCTTCTTTTTTTTTTTTTCTATGATCTTTGTGGGTTCAGGGAAGAAAAAACATTTCAAGGAGTACCCAGATCCAGGGATCTGGTAAGAAATTAGGTCAGCACGATGAGTAGGTATCTGTCACAAACTAATACCTGTCACAACAAATGCTGAAGATGACCTGTCAGGTGCTGAAGACCATTCAGCTGCTTCTTTTGCTCTTTCACTACCCCTTCACTACTGCCCTCCACTCCCCATTCTTCCTCAAGTCATCTCCTGCCTTTCCATTGTGCCCTCTCTTCCTTCATCTTTACATTTTACTAATCCTTTCCACTAAAGACCTTTGATAATTTTAAAATTATAATGATACAACTTAAATTTACAAATCATTGTGCTGCTGGTTTCTGTGTTACATCCTTTTACTTAAACTGATCTGTCTCATCTATTTAAATTATAAACTCACCAGGGCAGAGGCTGCATTTTAACCTTAGCGTACTGGAGATTTATGTAGCATAATTAAGCAGGATAATAAAATACACCTCAGGGAAGGCTGAAATGTAAGCTGTGGAATTTACATTGGTTTCATTGCTTTTAAGGTGAGAGGTGAACACCGTGATGACTTTGCCTAACTTCTTACAAAACTTACATCAGGGGACTTCAGGCAGTGAGTCCTGCAGAAACCTACCACTCAGAAAGACCTGCTGATGGGCTACTCACCCGGTCTCATCAGAACCTGTTCCAACAGAGGTTTGTCCTCCCTACTAAAATTGTGTCCCATGTGTCCTGTTTTAATTTGTCTTGCCCAGGCCTTCAGCTGATAGATCTTACTATGGCAGAAGATCTCCAGACCTCTCAACCTTCTTCTGTCCCCATGCCTGCAACTCCTTCATGCTACTGTGTAATCTGAGGCTGTGTGATGTGAAGAACATTTAGAGGCTAAATGAATGGTAAACCTATTACAGGGCCTTCATATTATGTAAGCCACTTCCCCAGCATGCAACAACCTTTCCTGGTGTCCTAGATATTCACAGAAAATGGGGGCTTGTGCTACAACTGTGTGAAATATAGACCTGGCTTTGGGGAAACAGGATGCAGGAGGCAAACTCTTTGCATCTCATAACCAATGCATGTAACTTGGCAAATCTGGCTCTGAATCTCTCTGAACTTTATCCACATGTCTAGAACATGGACATGTGATGAGAACAAATAAATATTCATGCTAGATTTGTGTTGTTCTGAAGTTCTCCATATTAGTGGCAGGATGCCCCTAGGGTCACTGTGGGACACCATTCCAGGGAACAGACTGGTCCCACCACAACCATGTACATGGGCCCACAGGGATTATACAAGCCAGCCATAGACTATGGATTTGGGCCGACGATAAGAAAAGACTTGAAAAGCACAGAACAGTAAACAGCCTTTGTCGCATGCTTCTCTTACCACGGTAAAAAGGTATCAGAGAAAAAATAAGACATAGTCACTTTCATTTTTCCAAGGAAAGAAGGAGTAAGTGTGTAGCCTTGGGTTATGAATATCTTGATCACTCAATCACAGTCTTGGTGACTGGCTGCAATCATTACAAGCTCAGTAAATTTTGGAACCTTTGGAAAACTGCTGCTGCCTTTTCAGAAAGAAACCATTTGTCTGAAGTGGTTTTAGTTCAGTGGATCCAGAAGTTGCTGGGATGTGATGGCAGGAAAAGCCATGGGGGTAGATATATTCCTCAATATATTTCTGCCTTCAGTCCTTAAAAAGATAACACTCACCTGCTGCCATGGAGATAAGAAGAGGTTAGACTATCTGTGAGCATTTTATACCCACCACAACTTGAAGTATAAATCAACATGCTGCAGAATAAAAACAAAATCCAGAGGTTTTTTCCTTTGGCTTCACTCTTTCCCCATGCTTCCAAGCTGCTCTCAGATGCTCACCTCTCCCTGAACTGAGAAAGACCAGCGAATACAGAAAACAGTCTGGAGCCACCAAGGATCACCAGGCTAGCAGCACAGTAAATGGAGCAGGGAGTATGGCACACAACTGAAACCTCTGATAATATGGGTCTCTGGTCTCTCCTTTATAGGAGTCTCCCCGTGTGACTTTCAGGCAGGATGATGGATCTCGGTGATGCAACAAAATTCTCTTCTTCAAAATCCCTGCAGGCTCTCCAAGTGCCTACATTATCAACAGTAACTATCCCTTGACGCATAAAGTTTTCATGTTGCAACTCAGAAGCATCCTTACCCCAGCAGAGCACTGCCCTTGTTCTCACCCAGAATGAAGCAATTTTCTGTCTCTCACTTAAAAAAAAAAATCGGAGTTACCCGTCACTCATCCAATACACACCTAGATGAACACTGTCTGCTCACTGTCTGAATCCCTGTCAAAGAAAGAAGTGGCCTCCTGTGGTAGCACAGGGGTTAGAGCCCTCATCTCTGCCGTGCCTTGAGCAGTGCTGTAACCCCCTTACCTCCTGGGGAGCATCCAGCCCCACACTGAAGTCTGTGAGGGCTCAGGAGAGGGAAAGATGTTTTCTTCAGTCCTAGGCTGAAGTTCTTTGAATTGCAAAACCCACCCAAGAAGCCGCTTTAATGCTCAGGGCAGTAGTTTACACGGAGCTACTCTGGGCTGGGCCACTGTCAGCAGCTGCGATAACTCACTGTGAGCTAATTCAGAAATGTCTACCCAGGCTACATGCACAGCAGCAGCTAAGATGTGATTCAGGAAAGGATGAATGCCATCCGTGTTGTTAAGGAACAACAGGGAAAGAGCATGAACATGTATTTTTATGGACATAAGCTTTTCCTTTACACTAGCTTCCTAATATTAAAATTTTCTAATTTTTGAAAAAATACAAATTTTTGTCTCTGCAGTGAAATATACCAGGTTGATACCCCTGGCAGTGAAGATCTCAGCCTGCTTGTGTTAACTGGGAGAGCAGAAAGTCAGTAGCATATAATTTCACCAGGGTCCTGTATCAAAATGAGCAAAACAAATTAACAAAAACCCCAAGATCTGGCATGTAAAATTCAAGTGTTCCAAACTCATGCAGGTATCATATGAAAAGAGAAAATTCAGGCTGAGAACAAGGGATGCAGAAAGCCTTGATTAGGGAAGTGGCACTGGGGGCCTGACAAAGGAATAAGAACATTGCCAGCTCACAAGAGAACTTTGAATTAGACACTGAGACCCAGCTATCAAAATACAGACAGGTGAAATGATAATACAATGAAACCCAAGCATGGAATAATATTCTGCTGGGGTTTGTTTTACTGTGCTGCAAGGAGTGAATTTCAGACTGTCTCTGCTTGAAAATACTTTACGCAAAGAAGACCTTTGGCAACTCATATCGGGATTTGGCATTACAAAACAACGTTAATCCTCAGTGACTGCAAAGCTTTTTTAGGCTAACCTTCTCCTGCCACATGGAAACAGGTGGGAGGAGGAGACAGTTTTTTGGAATATGTCTCCAAGGCTTGTATTATAATGGAAACAATTGTGCTGTGATCAGAGAGTGGCTGTAGACCATGTAGATATGCCTATGAGAGCTTTAAATAGCTATCTGGGGAGACAGAGAGTTCGGCAGCATCCATAACGTAATATGCTCAGTGCCAGTTGCAAACCCTGCCTGAGACAGAGCAGAAATGATGGAGTGTTTAGCACACAGTATCCCTCCAATTAGTGCTAGAGTGATTGGTTCTATAGGTTAAAGGAAGAGCCTGGTAGCTTGGTTTCTTTGAAGATCTTCACCCAGGTAACTCCAAAAATCAGCTGACAGAAAGCAGTGGGGCACTTAGCTGGAGGCATTCATGTGTGGCTGCACTACAGAAGACAGACTGGCCCACGTGGAACCCTGGAGCTGCAGCAAGTGGCCAGCAGTGTGGAAACCTTTGGAGATGAGATGGGTCCCTCTAAAAGCCTGGATCAGGAAGGTAAGCTAATTGTTTGGCTGATTTTACAGGGAAGAATGAAGATTGTGATGTGAGGGAAAGACTCAGTCCAGATTCTGGAAGTGGTCCATGGATCACTCTCTGCTGTGTTAAGGGAAGGAGCCAGCAGTCCTCCAGGAGACTTAATCTTTTGCTGTTTTAGGAACTTGGCTTAGCCTTCCTCCTAGTAACTGGCCAAATGCTAACAGGGCCAGGCAAGGGGCCCCACAGAGCAGGAGACCAAGTTGCAGGGTGAGATTTCATAGGATAGGTTGAGTCATTCAGGAGTGTCTCCAATACTTGGTCAAGTGGCTGCAGTCCTCTCCCGCCTTCCTTCCAAGACCTTCCAGATCATTCCCTGACAGTTCAAGAAATCCCTGCACTTGCTGTAATATCAGCATTGGATGCTGAAGCAGGAGACGAGCAGCTGATAAAGTTTCCTGGAGCATTTGCCCAGCTATTCACAGTGCACATGTCCCAAAATTACTTTGTCTTCTGATCAATATAATGAGTTATCAGATCCTGAGGTAGCGGACAACTCTACCAACAGCAAATCCTATATGCTGTCCCATTCCACAGTGCAGGCTCCTGCTTGAGGGAGGTGAAAGCTCAGTACCAACACACTGCTCACTTCTGCTAAAGGAGACAAGTATTTTTCTGCTAAGAATAATGAATGGCCTGAGCCAAATCATGGCCAGATGGTCCCAATCAGTGGTTGTTTATACCAAGACCTGGGAGGGCAGGTCAGTCAAGGCCTCTGACCCTAATATTGTCTGTAGAAACACAATCAATTTACAAGGCCAGGAAGACTGACCTGTTAGCCCTGTTTGTTGATCCAAGACATGGCGCAATAGCTTTAATTATTAAATCCAGTGTAGACAACCATTGATCCTCCCACTTAGTGCCATCTCTCTAGCCTAGATCCCAGGGGTTTAGAGCAAGGGCATTTGCAGGGAAAGACAGAGAACCAACCACTTTGAATATCTGATGCACTGGCATCACCGAATTTTTGGACCCAAATACTGAAAGCCTAGCTGCTGCCAGTCCAACCCTTACACCTCCTCACAGCAATCAAGTGATGACCCGTCCCTGAAAGCTCAAGTCCCTACTTTACCGCTAACAAGACATTGAAAAGGCCATTTATAGAGCTGACCCAGCTCATCTTTTCTCTCCAACAGTTCAAAAAGCAATTGGTGTAAAGGACATTAATCAAGTTGGCGCCAAGAGGTAATTGAAGACAGTAATTACTCAGTTTTTATAGAGCTGGAAATGTAATAAGGATTTTAAGAAAGTAATAACTGAAGCTTTCTGCAGAGAGATCCCCTGGTGCATACAGTTTAGCTAAGGGCCTATCTTTTTCAAAATACATTTTCTTGTAGTTATTACATCACTGTCTTGCTGGGACATCTCTCCTGAGCCTTTGTAAATGTAATGGGCTTTGGTAAATCTGAATACACTGCCTCTCTGCATTCTGAGTTACCGTGTTGGATTGACACATCTAATGCAGCAATAATGCAGGAAATGGAAAACACACACATTTATATGCTTTACCTTCTCCCAGCTCCTGGCTTCCTTGTTCAAACCTGGCAGATTTCTGTCAGTCGCCCAATTCTTTTTCTGCTTTGGAAGCCATGACAAAAACTATCTGATTAAATTTCCCAAAGGCATATTCAACTTACATGGCAGCTCCTAGGCTCTGTGGTCAAAAGTTGATGCAAATTTTTCCAGCAGACTCAAAGGGCATTTCATCTTGCTGTGCATTCATTTGCTTAAATCACAAGAACCTGCCTCGGCAAGAAAAACTCTGATGAAATGGCAAATTTGTCTTCACTTGAACCTGATGAAGTTTGACAAAAGCTCCATCTTTATGCATAGTACCCTGAGTTCAGCTGGTCCAGTCACTCCCTGCTTCCTGGGCCATCTTCAGGATACATCCCACATTGCCTCAAGTGCAGGACTCATGGGTCCTTTTCCTTACTTGGGTACTGATGCCTTATGGCTCTGAAGCAAGAACCTACATTGCCACATGCATTTGTTTCTCCACCCGTAAATTACTTTAGTCTGAATTATCTACTTTCTTCTTTGGGACTGGACTTCTCTCTTGCTGTGAACCTGTACTGCCTGCACCAGTCTATAACTGGCTTGGATTGATGTCATTGTTGAAAGAGCAAAGAAAGCAATCCCTTCACCAAAAGCCAGTCTGTAACTTTTTGTGGGGTAGAACTCATATTCCACTGATGAGGTCTGGTCAAATGGACAGATGGACTTGTGTGAGGGCCATCATGCTGACAAGAATGTACACCCAAGTGAAATGAATATTTGTTCTTTTCTCTTATCCTCACTGTCTGCAACATTTTACCCCTTCTAAAATCACATTAACTTGTAAAATACGATGGCTTGGATGAGTTCCTTGGAAGGTGAAGGTCCAAAAGTAGGATTTTTTAAACACCATATAAACCTCAAGTCAAAATCTTAATTTTTCAGGGCACCTACCCAAACAATGAATGTTTCAGAGGTTCAACAGTTTCTTAGTTATGACCGAGTATGACAAGTTTGACAGTTGGACCTGATGATCTCAGAGGTCTTTTCCAACCTAAATGATTCTCTGATTCTATTCTATGACCAGTTTAGCACATTTGCTGTGTATTTACACGGGGCTTAATATTTAGTGTGTGGGTCCTGGTCTGTAACTGTTGTCTGCACTGGAAGTAATAAAAAACATAACTACTCCTTTATGCCTTTCAACTTGATTTCAAAAACAAACACCACTGTTTGCAGTTGGAAATATTGCGAGATTCATGCATGAAAGCTATGCTGAAGGTGCTGAGCTAATTTACTATTTCCTTATAGACAACATCAGCTATAGCAAGGTGTCAGGGATGGGGTGTAACAACAAGAAAAGTATTGCCCTTAATAATACCTTCAAAAAGTCTAGACTTATCCCTTGAGTTACTGATGGAGACTGTAAACTTTTCAAGGCAAATGGCAAACGTGTTTTGAGTTTCTACAGTGCTTTGCATAACGGTGCTGGCACAACTAGGTGAGGTAGTAACAAGAAGCAGCATTGGTCTTGGCTGAATTATCTACAGCCGCTGGGTGTAAGTAGGGGGAGGTGGTGAAAAGCTGAAAAGAGTGTGATGCCCTAGCCCTGCCCCCCCCACCCCAGCCCCACTCATAATTTCTTATATTCTTGTATTATGCTGTTGCTACAAGGTTTTTATAGAAGAGCTGATGATTGCATTACTGACAATCATGCCATGAGCTTTGATGAACTCTTACACAGAGTGAACTGTGGCACCCACAAAGTTTTACTGCCTAACACAAACTACCAAGAGCCAAGGGGTATGCATTACACCAGTCTCCCAGGACTGCTGTGGGGCTGCTGGTGCCAGCACCTAAGAGTGTAAAAAATAAGTGCACTGGTCAGTGCTCCTTTGTCTGATTCTCAAGGATACAACTGAAAATATTGTCTTCACTCATATCCATTCAATCACAGGACCCAGTTCCTCCCTTGCATGACGGCATCAGTTTTTCTGCCACATCTGATACTAAGACTTGACAGTATCCTGCTTCTTTTACAATGTTTTACCATATATTCCTGCTATATCTGCAGTCAAATGTTCTCGGTTGGGAGGACACATTCCATTATGCCAGGAGGTAGCTGCAAGAGGAAGGCCAAGTCTGAAGACATCATTTGGGTGATGTCTGGTTCTGGCTCTCCTCCAAGTGTACACAGCTCATTACTAGCAAAGCACTTCTGCCCTGCAGGGTTTAGTGGCTTTCTGGCTCAGATCTTTGATGAAACTTAATTTCATGACAGGCCTATCCCCAGTACCTTCTTCCTTACTAGGACCATTCCCACCGGAGAGAGAAATCTTCCATGCTTTTTCCTGGGATGAGGTCCACCTGGACTACTTAACTGGCTCTGCTTGAACGTCTTCCCTGCTACAGAGCCAGCAAAATTCTGAGCTTGAGGAAGAGAAAATACCATTTTAATTAATTGCCTATGGTTCTAGGTGCAGAGTTTCCCAGAATCTTCTGTACCACATAACTCATCTCTGCATTCCCTTGTTAATCTCATTAGTTTTGCTTAAAATTTGGTGGGGGATTTTATGACCTTCTATTGACCCATTCTGGTATATGCTGGAAATTTATTCAGGTCAATTAGACATCTGCCAGTTTCATATTCAAAGGCCATGACATATGTTTGCTCGACAGGGTATGGCAACAAGGAGAAACTGAATTCGCATCCTGAGCAAGGTGGCACAACAGTGTATCAATATCGGTTTTTAATGAGATTTGCTGGCTTTTGCAGACATGAAAAAGTGTAAATTTATGCTCAAATGTCAACAAATGCCAGTCAAAGAAATTTCTGTATCATGCCTGAATGCAAAAGACACAGAGGGATGCAATGAGTCATTTTCATCAGCACGCTAACTCCCAAGAAGTACATCAACTTGCATTTGGCTACACTTGCCTAAGCTAAAAGCCCCTTTCTGCTACTCTGTCAATACTTTCTGCCCACTTCAGAGGGAACTGTTCTAGCTTTAGGAGACCAGTTCTCCCATATGTGTCATATTCATGTCAGTCCACATTTTCTGAAGATGTGAGCCCCAAACTCAAAATCTGCAAGACATCCATGAAGTATGTGGGTTCCCAGAACATACTATTGTTTGTATAATAGCAGTGCATTTGGGTAAGGTATAGATATCCATGCTGCTGGCTAAGATACAGCTACCTAAATTACATTGTACAGGCAGGTAAGCATAACTTAGCTTTGAATAGCCTTTCTCTGCAGGACTAATTAGGGCTAGCCATTGTCCCTGCTGAAGTGATGAAGCTCTCCTTGCACTGGTTTCTAGCTTCACAAGGTCCCGTTTCAGCATCTTTGTATCACCATACCATATTGTACTGATGTCCCCTAAACAGAGATGCATGCCCAGCCCTGAACAGCAGATAATCTAAATGGAAAATACTCCTGAGGCAGCAGAAGCACAAAACACCACAAGAATTTTTTCCCAAGTTCAGGCTGGTGGCAGAGCCAGGGATAAAATCCAGAATTCCTGAGCGCTCCATGACATCAAACTAGTGGGGACTCTCCTGTTTACTTACATGTAAAAAGTAAGTGCAAATATATACACAATCTGTAGCTATGCATGTTAAAAATGTAAAAATATAAAACATATTAATCCAGCTTTCTTGAAAACACATAGCCTTTTCATTCATCAGGATATTTGCCACTGCCCAATTGATTTGAATGTGTCCTGGTTTTAGCTGGGATGGAGTTATCTTCTTAGGAGCTATGGCTATGATGTGAGACTTTTCAGTTCCTCAGGCCTTGTTAGTGAAAAAGGCTGGAGGGGCACAAGGTATTGGGAGGGGACACAGCCAGGTCAGCTGACCCCAACTAGTCAAAGCATTATTCCATACCATGGGACTTCATGCCTGGTATGTATACCTGGGGTGTCGGCCGGGGCAGGCAGATCGTTGCTCAGGGACTGGCTGGGCATCGGTCAGTGGGTGGCAAGCAGTTGCATTGTGCACCATGTGTTCCTTTCTTCCTTTCCCTCTGGATGTTATTCTTTCCCTTCCCCTTTTCATTATAACTGTTACTGTCATCATTGTTATTGTTGTTCTTTCATTTTTATTCTATTTCAATTATTAAATTGCTCTTATCTCAACCCTCAAGTTTTACATTCCTTTCCAACTCTCCCGCTGGGTGAGGGAGCAGTGAGTGAGCAGCTGCATGTTACTTAATTACCAGCTAGGGTTAAACCACAACAGAATGTTTCCGGTATTTCTCATTTATTTGGTCTAAAAAATAGTTTCTTCACCCGTTTAGCTGAGTAGCCCTTCTTTGCCAGTTGTCCCAAACAAGGAGTATTGTACACATTTTACATCATTAGCTAATTTAACCAGCTAATTTAACATTAATAGCAAATCTGTGAGTTGAACGTCAGCAAATGAACTCATTAAAGAGAAAAGAACTAGCGCTTTCTCCCAATTTAATTATTTCTTTTCCTTTTAGTTTTGCGCTCTTAGCAAGATGCTCTGGGGAAATCAGGATTTCAGGGAAATTTGGATGATCAAATAAATAGGGTTTTATTGATGAATTAAAAAGGATGCATCAGAATGTCAAAAAGCTTGTACAGCAAGATGCTAGCCTCATCTGTCCTGTTTGGGAAGGACCCAAGGCTAGAGGAGCCCACACAGGCTCTTTTTAATTTATCCTCGTTCATGCTATGAGGGTCTCAAGTCTCCTCAAGTGCTGCACACCCAAAGCTACTTCCTCAGCCCTGAAGCATGTTGTGAACAGTGATTATTTGAGAGACATATCTGATGACATCAGCATCAGACATTCTATCTCATTTCTCTGGCCTGTTTTGCCCCTCTGTTATCAGCTGAGCAACTCTCGGTGCTCAGACGGAGCAGGATTCTTGCCAGGAGGGAGCTCTGCTCCACTTTCTTTCTGCTTTCCAGCTCCAAGGAAAAGCCCTTTCAGACAGTGCTCCAAGTCTCCCTTTCTCACAAACCCCTCTCTCACATCCAATTCACATTTTTCCCACCTCTATGCTCTACACCTCGCACCACTTGAATAGGGTAGGACAGCAAGGGGGCATACAGGAGGCTGTGTGATGGGAAGGGTATTGCAGGAAGTTAAAGGATGGGGAGCAAGAGTTTTGGGCCATAAGAAAGTAGGGACGCTTCTTGGGGAGCTATAGGACAGGATGATGGGAACAACCTCCATTTTGTTCTCAACAATTCATCATCAAGAAGCCACTTCTTATAAAATTAAGTGTTACGTCACCCTTTAGAGGCTTTCACATTAGTGTGGCTAAGGACACAGGCATGTAATCATCTACTCAGCCAAAGACTTCCAATAATACTTCATTACTTCAGATACTGGGTTAGACCAGATGACTTCCAGAGGTCCCTTCCAACGTCAACCATTCTGTGATTGCTTCTGTTGTGCTGGAGTCTGTTTGTAAAATTGAGGTAATGATGCAAGGGATAAGTATGAATACATGGGTTAAACATTGAGATACTTGAGTAGACCAGCCATGGAGTGTGAAAATTCTCTGTTACCTCTAGATGCAAGCTTTGCACCTGAACTGTGTCTGGATGGACATACTGCACCTGTGTTAGTGTGAAGATTTGTTTCCTCTGAGGGACTAAGGCACTCCTGAAGGTGCCTTGGGTGAGGAAACAAGCGAAAGGTTTAGGCATCTCAGTAGGAGATACACAAATGGAGGGTTGGAAGGAGAGGGCAGCTCTCCGTCTCACTCCGTCACAAGGTTGACGAAGCACAGTCAGCACACTCGCTCCAACAGCTTCTCAGAAAGACGGTTGTCCAGTGGGAAGTAGCACCAGGTAGACATTACTCTCTGCTTCTCTCAAAAGCTGACCCCAATCATACTCTATTACTTCAGCTGGTGATTCTGTGATTCTTCTCTTGTTTAGAATAGCATTAGAATATCCTTGCACATCTTTGAAGCTACATTAATCCTTGGTTCAGTGTGTGTGTGTATGAATAATAGATTTTCTGTGCTAAAACTATCAAAGGCTCTGGCAGGCAGCTGGTTGGCTCCCTTGGGCAAATATCCTAGAAAGGAGCTGCAGCACCAGACCAGATTTGCATGTTTGATGCATTGCTGTGTCTCAGTTTAAAAGGAGGCAATCTGTTGGGTTTTAGTTCATTGCATGTCTGTTGAAGCCTAGGTGCTGGACTGCACACAGTAGCAAGGGTGGATTTTTTTTTTTGAGACATGGAGAAATTTTTCTCTCCCAGGAGTGCAATTTATATCTTGATTAATCTAAAAAGTTTGGGGGTTTTATGCTGAGGGGTGCAGGGGGATTTTTTAAAAAGCGTGGGTAACAGTAAAGAGGAAAGGAAGGCATCTGCTGGAATCGCTTTCATACTGAAAAATCAGCTATGCTGTAGGCAAATGCTGTGCCTCAGCGGAGCAGAGACAATTTCAGGTAATTAATGTTCTTCCTTTACCGACACTGGGAAAATCATGAACTTTAGTGGGAGATTTATACATTTTTATGTCAAAGCTTAAAGCAGCTGCGGAAAGGTGGTGATTCATAAGGGGAAGTTCAGAATCTGCACACAAGAGCTAAGCCCCATGTCAAGGATGCCGAGTTGCAGCTGATGAGGTTTAAGCCATTTCCTTCCATAGGTAGTGAGTTGTTCCAGCCATTTTTCTTACTCTGACTCAGACACCCTCCTAACAAACCCATGTTTGGCAAATAGATGCAGTAAATCCCTCACATAACCCAACAGTAGGGAAACGAACCCTGGTTTTCAGCTCTAAAACCACATGCCTCTCCTCACTGACAGCAGTGGAGGTAATAGATTTTTTTGTCATGTCTATGGACAGCTTGATCAGCCAAGAAAGTTTCATCATGAAGGTTAGAAAGTAAGAACTGCCAAAAGTCAAGATGAGATAGATTCACTCATGGAAATGAAACCGAATATTAAGAAGTGTCTATGAAGTGGACTTGCTGTGGCATAAGGATGAGGATTTAGGTGAACAAGATTTCTCCACCTGCTCCAAACACACAGACTAAGGAAATAGTTTAAGTAAAACAATTTGTCTAAGAAGAATTAATTTGATCACAAAATCCTCTTTCAGCCAGCATGTCCCAGGGATACAGTACTTGCTCCATCTCATTTGCCACCACAGCTCACTCTGGTTGTTTTCATCTGCTTTCATTTCAGAACAGCCTACCCAGCCCCTCTCCCAGGCACACAACTGCCAATCCACTGTGATGATGATTTAAGCCACACGTGGAATCCTGTGTTTGGTGTTGGGCCCCTCACTGCAGGACAGACACGGAGGGGCTGGAGCATGTCCAGAGCCGGGCAGGGGCTGGGGCAGGGGCTGGGGCAGGGGCTGGGGGGGGCAGCGGGGGGAGCTGGGGGGGTCAGCCTGCAGAGGGGGGGCTCAGGGGCACCTGGTGGCTCCCTACAGCTGCCTGAGAGGAGGCTGCAGCAGGGGGGGTCGGTCTCTGCTCCCAGGGAACAAGTGACAGGGCGAGAGGAAATGGCCTCAGATTATGCTAGGGGGCTTTAGATTGGGTATTAGAAAAAATTTCCTCACTGAAAAAGTTGTCAAGCACTAGAACAGGCTACCCAGGGAGGTGGTGGAGTCACCATTGTTGGAGGGATTTAAAAAAATGCACAGATGTGGTGCTTAAGGACATGTTTTAGTGGTGGGCTTGGCAGTGCTGAGTTAATGGTTGGACCTGAAGATTTCAAAGGTCTTTTCCAGCCTAAATGACTCTATGATTTGGTTCTGCTGAAGTACATGGTAGACTGGTCCTTGCACCTTTGCTCTTGTCCTTTGTGCTCTCTCTCCATGTGAAGTCTTTGGTCTTGCAAAGTCCCTGGTCCTACAAAGGATGTTTCCTGCTAGAAGTGCAGGAAAAGGCAGAAGCTGTTAACATTGTGGTTTCCACAACTTCCCAGATTCTAATATAAGGAATTTAATTCCTGTCTTCCACTTTCTAATGTGTTGTCCATCCTACACTTGATCCCATGGGATTAGAGTGAGAAGAACTTTTAGGCCCTTTGAAGATGAAAAGCGCATAAATATCTGAAGTACATTTATTAGCATCTGTCTACTAATTGTTCGTCTCTGTTGTTACCTGATGAAATAACTCAAGAGACTTTGGCAAGAGAATCCCATGAGACCATTACTATCTGTTTGCCTATAACGGGTTCTGAGTATTCTTTCCAAACTAATCAAACAATGTGGTTTCTTCCATGAAAGGCTTCAACCTAAGATAGATAGAGGACATGGCATGTAGTAAACCCCACTAATAAAATGCTTAGGGCTGAAAACCTACCACATTTAAGGAAAGATTCCTTCTTATCCCTCTCTTTCTGCTCCCAGTTTTTTGTTAAATCAATGTTAGTAGATCTCTCAGCTTCCTTATCCTCAACTATATCCCATTTCCTCCAGTGACAGCTCCATACAGTTCCTTCTGGAAATGGTCTTGGGGCTCGTGATTGCAGTTCACTGTGCACTAAGCTGACACTGCTCGGTACTGAAGAGTGTTTCTAGGTGCTAAGTGCTCCAAGAAGCTCCTTCTGCACAGGGCAGTCTTTCTGCCTTTGCCTCAAGAGAGGACAGTTTGCTTGCTAGAGATATAGGATGGTGAAAGGATGAGGCTGATGGAGGCGAGGCTGATATAAAATGCCTAGGCTATGATTTTGTTTTAGGACTCTTGAATTTTTGCTTTGCAGAACATCCTTAAAAGGTGCATGAGCAAAGGCAGGAGGTAAAGATGAGCCTACATCAGTGGAGATGGAAAACTGTTTTCATGTCTATTTCTGTGAATCCGTTGTTCTTGACAAGAGTATTGAGTGTTAGCGGAACATCTCCAGGGTTTGATCTGAAAACAGGAATAAACCTTTTAGGGATTTTTATACTGGGGCAAGAGCCAGCTGAGGAAGAGGTAAATGGACCCTGTACCTGTTCTAGGACTCTCCTGACAGCATCATTGGTTATGACTGGCACGCCTTCCATTTTTACAGATGCAAAGTTTACAACCAACTTTTAAAAATATATCTGTATTCATCCTTAACAAGAGGAGAAAAACAAAATACTTACTTTTGTAGCTCATACGCCATCATTAGCTGGAAGACCTGTGAATGTACCTGTTGACATTTGTAGGTTACTTCCTCTACTGTTAAAAGTATCACTATTCTGCGTGTAAGAAACCTCTTCCTTTGGACTATAGCTCCACTTCCAAATGTCTGACCGTTATATCTGCAGCTTGATGAGTTAAATCAGTGTCACAGAGTTGCGAGGTTACTTAGACAGAGGCACAGAGACAATGTCAGTTCTGGGTTTCATGCTTGAAGATCTCACCGATCCCATAAGATGCAATTTGCACTCCCTTCACCTGAAACACTGCAGAGAGCACACAGTGGGGATTTGGCTCACCAAGGGGCACAGGAGATTGTTTTGTATGGGATGCAATTCTATGAGTGGCAGAAGGATGAACCAAAAGACCAGGCAGAGTCTTTTCTGCCCTACCACCTGCAATTTACAGAGCCATAGCTGGGAGCAGCTATCAAACCCCAAACAAATCCCAAGTGCCCTCCAAACAAAAGGATAATTTAATTTAAAATTGATTCGCACTCTTGGTACAAGACACTTGATTTTGTAACATTCAGCAGTAGCATAAAAATAAAAAGAGCATCTAACACTGATTAACGTCTGAGTCATGGATTGCTGGGGTATGTTACGCCAGCTGAATTTAGCTATTCAACTGGCATGGTAACTCCTCTACAATATTAAACTTTCCTGGCGTAATTTACCACTCCTTCATTCATTTGTGCATATGCTCGGCACATGGTCCCAAAGCTTGCATGATGATTTTGCCATATATAAAAGGCACACTGACTTTTCGTCAATAAGATGCACATTGTTATTTGACAAGAACAATGTGCTCAAAGAACAGCTCACAATAGCTTCTATCAATCAAGCACTCTGTGGAAAATAAAAAATGACAATGAGATCTACAGCATTAAATAACCTACAGTGCTGGAAATTAATCAGGAATCTGGTGTGCCTGAGAAACAAATGTGTTTTTAATAAATTGGATTTGAGTATCACTTAGAAGCCATGGATTAGCAGCTGTGTGGAGACTGGTTTGATTTGCACTGATAAACTCCAGGGGAGCTTGCCCATGTATATATTCAAGCCATTGATGTCACCGTAACCCTTATGGTCTTGGTGACATTTAAGCGATGTGGACACTATTCTTTTTAATACATAGAGCATACATGCTTATAAAGAAAAAAATAATCCAAGTCTCTGATCCTGCTCCCAAATATCCCCAAACAATCTAAGGGTTAATAATAACCTCTGCAAAGAAAATACTTCTCAACACGTAGCAGTTTACCCCTTGAGAAAAAGTTGAGGGAGAATGAAGAGTATATGACATAAATTAGCAGTGTCACCAGCTGTCTGAGTGGAAGAAACTTGGGTGTGACATGAAAAGGGAGGGATAAGACCTCTCTGGAAATAACATCAATGGTAAATGACTCCAGTATTTTAAAGTGTTCACTATACAGCTACTATTAACTCACTTCTCTGAGCAAATGGAGAATGAGTAACCTGTTTTCATAGCGTTTTCTTCTTGCTTTGAAATTTCCAAAGCCCAAAATGAGGAAAAAAAATGTTCATGCCATTTTTTTCTGGATGTTTGCTATCTACTTGCAGCAGAGCCTCTCACCCCTTTCCTCCATCCTTTCATTTCAGTAAACACGGAGTATTTCAGAGTCACTTGGTTACCAGACTAAGGACCGAACCCCTTCTCACCATATTCTTACCTAAAAAAAAATGCTCACTGAGGTCAGGAAAACACTGAATACCATTTCTGGGATTTGGCTTTTGAAATTAGCACCTGTGAGAAGAACGTCAGCTACTAAGGACTAGAGTTTGAACAGCACAAAATGTAAGAAGTTAGCCTGGTCTTTGGGGAAGTCTTGAACTTTTTATCTATTCCACTGAGTGATGTCTCTTCTAAGGTGACTGAAAATGCAAAAGACAACTGTACCTCAGAATTATAATCTACTTAATGATGACAGAAATATGCAGAAACACAAAAAGCCTACGGAGAGCCGAGTGAGACTTCCAGTTGTTTCTCATCCCATGAGAGCAGGGGGACAAAACTGAGAGGCAACATATTCAGAGCTGAGGTAAAAATGTATTTTCTCAAAGATTGCTTAGGTAATCTGCAAATCTCACTGCCACAAGATAGTGCTGAGGCTTGGGGATTTGAAGGACTCAAACCAAAGGCGTGGATACTATTCTGTCAAGTTAAAATAGGCAGTTGCAATAAATGCATATTACCAAAAGAGCTCAGAGAAGACAATATATCTTCAAGCCTCAAGGTATAAACCAGATCCCGAGTCTCAGAGGCGGGGAACAAACTCCTCCCAAGATATATAACAGGTCACAGCTGAGCCACCTGGGAATCAAGTGGCACTGGCTGCCCTCAAAGACAGCATCAGGAATTACACAGCCCACTGGTCTGGTCATCTACGAACATCCCCACATGCCTATCAAAGACTTCTGACTTGAAAAGGAAGCTCATTCTTTTTCAGGATGATCGCCTCCAGTATCGTTAGATGCAAAAGTGAGTACATTATCTAAATCGGTCTTATCTGTAACCACACTCCCATTGACTTCAGTGGGGAATATCCCTCTAGCCCACACAGGATTAGCGACTTAAAAAAAAATATGCACAAGCTTGAGTGTTTAATTCCCACTGATCTCGGCCAGAGCTGTAAGCATATCAAAAGAGACAGAGCTGGACCCCTAGCTTCTGTGGTTTCTTGTCCAGCCCAGGCAATCTCACACATCCTGGGCTCTTCTCTTCTCTACAATTAGACTGATAATTAAGAAATAACAGCATAATATAAATGGATAGTTGCTGGCTAGCACCGTTAACATCAGGGATAAATTGAGCAGTAATCTGCAAAGGATGTTATTACTATTATAAAAATAAAGACCTGTCTCCCCAGCCAATCAATTCAGCAGATATATACCAACAATCAAATTGTTAAAAATGACTTCTATAAATTACACAGTCTTCCATCTAATGGAGCTAGAAACAGCTGTGAGACAATTTAGAGCTGATATAACCATACGTCGGGTGCGCTTTTTCATCCTGATGCCTTTCCATTCTCTTCAAAGCTGTTGTACTGTAGCAGGCATCTTTGTTTAATGCACCCATGTGAAAACAGACTGTATTTCACACCATGGGTTAGCAAAGTAATTTTGGCAGAAAAGCCCAAGAATATATGCATTTAATATGGGTGGAATAATTCAATTTCCTCCCTATTATTTCAGCTATGCAGTTACAATCTCCTTAATTCTTCATTAAACCCTCTGGGCTTGGGGGATGTTGCTGTGTTTTATGATCTGCCATACTTCTTTCAAATGAACATGGAAAGACACACACAGGAGCAGTTATAATCATGTATTTTTTAGTCAGATATACTACTGATTTCAGCTAAATCAGTGCAATTTAGCACTTTGCTTTGGTTGTGGCAGTGCTAGCTGCGTGGCGTGTTCATGCTGCTGATTGCTGGTGCTTGGGCTTAATCACGGAGCGTGTAATGGGATTTATGGGTGGCACGCTCTTTCTTTCGCGTCTTCATCCTGGCCGTGCCCCAGCCCAGACCGCTCCAGCTGGAACATACCGAGTGGCACTTCTCTGCCTGCAAGTTACTACCAGTGTGTTCGTTTTTGGAAGGGACAGGGTGAAACAAATATTGTTCATGCTGGCTGCTGTATTCAGTCCTTACTGAAAAAAATAAGCAAAGTTCTGGCTGGGGAGGGTAGAGCCCTTGGCGTTGTCCGTATGGAGCAGTTGGGTTTGGGGCCCACATTCTGGGCAATCTGCTCCTGGGAGTTGCAGAGGAAAGGAGTTGGTGGCCGCTCAACTGGGTTTTGCCAGTCCCTGGAAAGCACCTTGATCACTGTCGACCCAGAAGCCCTCATTATCTGTTATCAATTAGGTATCAATTATCTGTTCCATCACATAAATGCATACCTTGCTTCTCAAGGCTCTGGTAATGTTGCTTCTCCCTGGCTGTTGAATCACTGCTGCTTTTTGATGCCCACAAAAGAGGACAGCTAATTTTTTCTTTCTGGGCACGATGTATGATAATCTAGGCTCTCTAAATGAAATTTGGACTGTGGATTAAGTACAGAGGGACTTGGACAGACCCATAGCTGCCAGCAAGCAGACATTGCTGTGATCAGCTTACTGCAGAAGAGACATCGGATGGGAATAAAGCTGAAAACAGTTTAGCCTAAAATCTCATCTGTGTGCAAATGTGGCATTTCCTAATTTTTTCAAATTGGACATGCGCAAATGGGACCTGCTCTTTCTGAAGCTGTGCAATGCTCATGTTGGTATAAATTACTTTTGCATGAACCTCACTTTCAAATGTTAAAATTAGCTCCAGGTTCCCTGGCGCTCTCTGCTCTGCTCTACAAACGTTATCTACTCCCTTGCCTACTTGAATTCTACTTTCAAAACCACTCTTGCCTCCATGAAAAACACTCTCCTAGATTCACGTGCATTTCAGCTATTGTCCTATCTCTTTACCTCCTGTTTCCTAGGTACCTCTCCTGCATTCATTTTTTCCCTCCCCATTTACCCACTTCCATCCATATCCTCTGTCTCCAGAGAAACCACTTAGGAATGATGTCTACCTGAGCAAGTGGCCAAAACTTTTGCTTCATTTTCATCACCCATCATGATCTTTCGCTTTGAGTTCATGCTTTCTCTTCTGTGAAGTCACTGTCAAATCTCTGACTGCTCTCCGAGTATTTCCCTCTCTGCAGCTATGCTCTTCTTCCTCCCACTTTTTCCTATAATTTGGAATCTCTCTCCATTTTTCATTTTTTACCTATCAACTGGTAGTTTTGGTCTAAGGCAGGTTTTAAACTGTCCTGTATATCAATGGTTTGCAGGGAACCATCTGTTTCAGTCCAAATCTTCTGACTTGCATCTTCCACCATCTTTCTGAGGTCTCAATTTGCATATTATTTCATCTGGGGAGCACAAATTTGGTGACTGACTTATCTGCTTTGGCAGACCTCATTTTTTAGTCAGGACCATGTTTATTCCATCATTGATTTTCACCTTTCACTCATCTGCAGTTGTTTACAACTTTATTTGAATTTCTACTGGGGCACTTCAGAAAGTGTAGAATTCAGACTGAGCTTCCCAAAGGACTCATGTTCCTCTAAACTCTTTCTATTACCTCTGTTAACTAATACACTTAATAACACCATTCTTTTTCTTGCATTCTGGCTGATTAAACTGAAGATCATGTTTGACTTCCCTTTTCTCCCTGCTCTACTTAATGCTGCAAAAAAATCCACCCCTCCCTTATTTGTCCTGGCAGCTAAATTACCTTCCTCTTTTTCCTAAATCAATATGCCACCGTTTATCTTTGCTTCATCAGTCCAAAATATTTTGCTATTGCAGCACTTAACAAGGCACAGTTTGTTTCTGGGGCAAAGTATATTGAGATATGCAGTTACTGCTGAGTGACTAATCACTCATAACCATCCTGATCTATGTCCCGTATGGCCCAGACCCTCAAGATGTGCTGAGTCGCTTCACTTGCTTTTCATGACTTCTGCGAAGGACAAAGGCTATAGAGCATGTGACGACATGCTTAATTTTCTGGTTCTGCTTGGTATTCTCAGCCAGGGAAAAGCAATCCTGTAATGGATTACTGATTTCATTGTAAGTGTCCCAGATGCATCTATTTAGGGCAAAGTACTTCTCTTTTCTGCAAAACACTCAGTAACTTGTTTTATGACTAGGAGAGTGACAAATGGTAGTAATAATTTCAAATGTCAACTGGCAGAAAGCAGTAGCTCCTACACACACTCAATCGAGATACAGTCAGTTATCTCTGAGTGTAGGAGGTGTTTCATACTTAATTCCACCTGGACCACGTTGTTCCTAAAACTTTATTTGCTGCTTCCACAAGTGGGTAATTTAAGTAATAATGCTGTAACCTAGACAATCTGCCTTGCAACCATTTTAGTCTGCACTTCAGCCTTTTTTTGCCCAACTTTTCTAATATGTCTACCCATCAAAGACGTCTTTCTCAGAGGCACGCCAAGAACAGCTGGAGTGGATCAGAAGTGTCAGTGGTATCCTGTTGCCATTAGGCCAGCACAGCAGGTGTACTCTACATGGACATGCTTGATATGCAGCAAAACAGCAGGTGCACCGTACAAGAACATAGCTTTAACTTTCAGTAGCAAGCAAGCAGTTAAGATACCCAAATGGTGGTATGTAATAAATTAGATGAACTGAGGGGAGGGAGGAGGAAGACCAACAATATTCCTGTTCATTGCATTGATCCTGTGCCAGGGTAATACTGGTTTGGATATCATATTTGATAATATTATTCTGCAACGTATATCCTAATACTAAAATGCCCACTGATGTGAGTACTTACATTGGCTGACTTGTCTCTACGGGCAATGGAGAGAGACCGGCTTCTCTGACGGCATTGCTAAGCAGAAGTGTAAGTTAGATGAAACTTGAGAACTCCTCCTTCACAGCAGAAACCAAAGACCAGCTTCCCACTTGTGTGGTTTAATGTGGAGATGTGGATACCTCGCACGGAATACTTGTTGATAGCACAACCACCATAAGCATGGTCTGGTCTAAATGGAGATTTGTCTGTGTGCGAAGTTAAGTGCTTCAGTGCATAATGAAGTGCTCTGTGTCGTAACATGTCATGTTAGATACCATTACGACCTAGGCTGATGTAATCCAACTTAACAGACTGTGTTACCCTAATGTTACATGTTGGGAACATGTGGCAATATGTCACTGCACTTAGTCAGACAAGGTAGTAAAATAAATAAAAAATGAACCTCTTCCCTTAGCACCTATTTCTTTGTTCTATATGCAGTTGCAATTGGGGAATAACTAATTTAGTCAGAACAAAGTAGACATTCCCAGAATGGATGCACAGCTGCTAAATTTCATGTCTTGCTACCACCATTTGCTTTCAAAACCCAGAATGAAAACACTGAGTTAAATCACCTTGGGAGGAAAAGATAAATGGAGCGTTTCCTAGACAGAGCAACACATTACATCAAGAACCTAAGGTCTGCATCAAATGCACTATGACACTCCCCATTCAGAAGACGTCCCAGTGGTCCCGTTACTCCAGTTTCTGCAGTGAATTGTGACTTCTACTTCAATATGGACAAAATGTATATCAATTGCCAAGTCTCCATTTTAAAGCAGCCACTGAAAGATGGGGAAAATTGGGTCATTTCACTGAAAAAAAAAAAGGTTTGCCTTAACCTCTTCCTATTCATTTTAGGACCTAAATTTTGCAAGTGCATAGACAGGAATATAAAAACATATATCCCAGCTCAAACTAAAGGTGTTTCATGTTCAGTATCCTGCTTCTGAGAGTAAGCACTTGAACAGTCTTCCTTGGTATGCTCTCCCGACCTCTAGAAATTTGCAGATAATTAATTTTGTGAGCCTTAACTGACATTTTACTGTTTAATAACTTTTGTTGGGTCTTATCCACTCATCCTTTTCCGAGCTCCTGGAAAATTTCAGCACCCACACTTCACAGCAATGAGGCCTGCAGTTCCTGTGCCCTGTGTGAAGCATTTCCTTCTCTGCTCTGAACCAGCCATCTCCCCATTTCATTGATGTCCCCTAGCTGCTGGCTTAAAAGAGGAACAACTGTTTCCTATTCACTTTCTCTGTAACCTTCATCTTTTTGCAGATCTCTGTTATATTTCTCCCTGCCTTCTTATTTTCCACTATTTCTACATACACAGAGACTGTGTAGCCTATATGATCATTTCTGCCATGGAAGCCATCTCACTGCTTCTCTTTCTTCCCTTAATCATTTCTATCTCCACTTGATCCTTTCCAAGACTGGGAATCTAGTGGTATACAGAGTGCTCATGGCACACTGGGGATATCTTCAGCAATATTGTGATGCCCTGCTGTGATTTCAGATGTGCTATAGGGAGAGCGCACATTGGCACTGTGCATGTGGGAAAGATAAACAAAGCAAGAGCTAGGAGCTACACACAGTTCTGCATGTGAGGTAGTAAAAGGGTTTTTTTTTATTATTGGGATTTGGTGCAATAGCACCATCAAAGATGTTAGCTTAACGGCTAACGTACCCTACTAACAGCTAGGTAATATTGGCATTTGGTAAAAGAACATAAAGATAGCAACAACAAACCTGTGGCTGAGGGCTAAGGACAATAAGATGTTTTAATAACAAGGTGTCATAGCTTAACCCCAGCCAGCAACTAAGTACCACGCAGCTGTTTGATCACTTCCCACCTTACCCCGGTGGAATATCGAGGACAATTAGAAAAAGATAAAACTCACGGATTAAAAAGAATTTAACAATTGAAATAAAGAAATATAATATAACAATAACAACAACAACAATTGTAGTGAAAAGGAGAGAGAGAGAGGAACAGAACCCAAGAAAAGACCCAAGCAAGTGACGCACATGCAGTTGCTCACCCCCCGCTGACCGATGCCCAGCCAGTCCCTGAGCAGCAGTGGGCAGGCTCTGGCCAGCTCCCCCAGTTTACACACCGGGCGTGACGTTCTGTGGGATGCAATAGCCCTGTGGCCAGTTCGGGTCAACTGTCCTGGCCCGGCTCCCTCCCGGCTCCCTGTGCACCTGCTCACCGGCACGGCAGGGGAAACCAAAAAGTCCTTTACTTAGAGCAAGCACTACGCAGCAACAGCTACAACGTCGCTGTGCCGTCAACATGCTTCTCATACTAAATGCAAAACACAGCACTGCACCAGCTACAGAGAAGAAAAGTAACTCTGTCGCGGGCAAAACCAGGACACGAGGCTAACGTAAAAACACCAGAAGTAAAGGAAACCCTCAGGACATGCACGATGCCAAATCAAGCTAATAAAATTGGTGGCTGTGGTTCAGAAAAAAGACGACAGGTTTCATAAATATTCCTTTGTAATAGGCAGAAGACAGATTTTGTAGTCATCACTTAGGGCAATAAGGAAATACTCTCCATTTAAGAGCAACTAGGAAGGATATGAAACAGCAGCTGTTGAAGTTAAACGTACTTGCATTGACAGGCCATGGAACTAGCTCCTAAGAGTATTAAAGAACCGGCCGCAAAGCTCTCCAAACCATTACATGCCGCTTTCTCGAACTCTTGCAGCACTGGGGAGGTTCTAGGGGCCTGGGAGGAGCTGGCGTTGTCCCTGGATGCCACAGGGTGAACGGGGTGGCCTCGCAAGCTCCTGCGCAGCCCGACGTCAGGGGGGATGAAATTATCAAAAGGCTGACAGGGACGGCAATCAGCACGGGCGTTTCAGGGAGGTAGGGCAGTTATGGCAATCGATGGGCCCGTGTGAAAAATAGCTCTCACCAGACCAACTTAATCTTTTTCGTGGCCTGCACGTTCGCTTGTGGCAGTCGAGTGCACTGGCACCACAGCCGTACGGCAGGGCTCTGACAGACAGGCGCCAGGGAGCCACGTGCTGCGGCACTTGGGGACCTGGCTCCCCCCAGGTGTCTGTTTCCCTCCTCTCGGCAAAGGTTACTGCCCGAGCGCGGAGCTGATGAAGGCAATGTGCATCGTTGGTGCTCACTGTTCAGTCCCTTATTAGGAATCTGGTCGAAGAAGCAAAACAACTCCTGGTCACATTTGCAGGTAACCCTGAAATTGGAATATTCAATAATGACCAAACAGGAGTGACCCAGTGAGTTGGGCTGACCTGAGCCTGCCTGTCGATGCAGTCACCGCAAGGTCATGCATCCAGCTCTGAAGAGTGTAGGTCATGCTGACAAGATGGGAGACATAATCTGTGATGCTGTGGGTGCCTTGGGACAACAGAAACTCACCTGAAGGTGAATTCACAGTGTGATGCCATAGCTCAGAGAGGGGATGCGATCCCCACGTACACAGACGGGGAGCAGGAATGGAAGAAAGTCAATGTTTCCCCTGCACAGGGGATTTGCAAGACCATTACTGAATATCTGCACCCATTTCTGATATCTGTACTTCCCCAAGTGTGTTACAAGATGGTAATGGTAAAGAAAAGAGCAAGAATGATGCAAACAATCTGCCTTACAGTGGGAAGTTTGAGAAGCATATTCTAATTCATGCCTGCAAACTGTGTCCATGCATGAGCTCCCTGTTAGCTTTGTAAATGTTGCGTTACATTTTGTCTTCAAGAGATGGGTCCCAGCAACACAGCAGACTCTCTCTCAATCCTTCCTATTTCTGTGCTTGACTTCAGCTTGGTTGTGAGCCTTAAAATGCTTTTAGGAGCTTGATGCTTTCAAATTTGGAGTATATCTATCTGTATGGCTCAGTGAAGAATTCACAATGGAGAGCCAAATATATTCTCGTGAAGTGCAGTTCTGAAAAGCCACACTTCTGATGCTCGATCTGCAAAGCCTATAGCTAGCTTGTACATGTCTCCAAGATGCCATGCTTTACTGTATTGGCAACAATCTATGTCTGGAAAGTAGTGACTGAAATTATTCCCTTGCTTGGCTTTTGGCTTCACACATTTCACGTATGTCTAAGAAACTCTTCTGCTATGGCTGATTTTAGTTTCTGTACTCACTTGTTGTTCAAAAAGGGTGAAATCAGAAAAATGGAGCTGCTTCAGGTAGGTGCAGAGAATAGGGGGAGAATCTGGACCGAACAGCCAGGCAGCACTGGCCAAGAAAGTCATCAGGCAAAAGTGCAGCACCAGGGCTGTGTTTGCTAACCCAACAGAGAAGAACACTGTCAAGCCTTGACTGAGAGCCGGAGGGTATCAGGATGTATAGCCACCCTATCAGATTCAGTAGTGTCTTCCAGAAACTGAGGCAGGCCAAAGTGTCATAAGATGAAGAAGACTTGGTCACAGTTTACAGGTGGCTTACTTTTTCTCTAGCAGGCAAAGGGAGAGTGGAAACCAGGAGCTGGAAGGTGGGACTCTTCTACAGACAGGACTCATGAAGGAGATAGATGGTGATGGATCTCAGTGTTTTTCTTCTGTACTTTTTTTCTAGGTGTGGAGCTGATGTTTCCTAGAGGAATTATATAGGAATGAAGGCAGGTTAATTAACATTGATAATATACACCTGTGGGCTGGCTTCAGGGGTGGTAGGCTGGCTGGTGTGGATGATGTGCAGCTGTGGCTGGTTCCTGCTAGGTAGTTAAATAGTTCTAAGGGGGATGTAAGAGGACAGTTGGATAAAGAGAGACCTGGAAGAAGCAGAGAGTGAGTGGGTGTGCCCTGGATGTAGGAGAGACAAGGAGAGGCCTGGGAGAAGCAGGGAGCCTGGGTGAGGAGAGGCTGGCTGGAATAGGAGCCTGGAGAAGGAGGACTCTGTATGCAGCAGAGGCAAGAAGCAGGGTGGACTGGCCTGAAGAGGATGAAGAAACAGCACGGGCAGTAGATGAACAGTTGAAACCTTGTGGGGGATTGGTGGCTGTGCTGGGGTGAGGTGTGGGAACCACTTATTGAAGTTAACCTGGGATGGGATGGTAAAAGCCTTGTTGCAGCCGGCTAGTTTTCTAGTGCTGTGACAGCATTATTTTCCCCTAGGTAACAAATACAATTGCAGACTCTGCCCCAGAGTAGTCATTGGCCTTCCCAAAGCTAAAGATGACCTGACTTTAAGCCCTCTTGCAAACTTTATTGTATAGGGTTAGAGTTGCTTTCACACTAATATCAGAAAAAAGATTCTGATGTTTTATGGATTATGCGGTCTTGGGACAGCAAGCTGCATTGCAGGTTCATATCCAACAGTCCCCAGAGTCTGAGAATATTTTTTTTCTTGGTTTGAACCAGTTACCAAACATGAAGAAACATTGATTCTAGAGCATCTTCCATTCCTAGCGCGTAGACCTTCTCCAGGCAGGCGCTTCAAAGATAACATCTTAGCTGTGCTGAGCAGTCTTGACTGAGGATATGAAGGTGGTGAAAGGAGAGGGTTTGGTAATAAATTTATTAGG
This sequence comes from Falco punctatus, assembly GCF_963210335.1. Lineage (NCBI taxonomy): Eukaryota > Metazoa > Chordata > Aves > Falconiformes > Falconidae > Falco > Falco punctatus. Next base: position 62,379,022 of record NC_137585.1, read on the forward strand.
TGAACTGACAAAGCTGGAAGAAACAGGCAAGGCCTGGGGGTCCCCAGCTCTCCTGAAGATCATACAATGACATAAAGAAGCAACTATGTGCCCAAGTTTGTTTCCTATGGATGAATCTGTTGTTCTGATTAAGGATATTACCTTGCTTTGCCACATACAGCTATTTGGTGTAAAGTAGGATGTCTTTGGTGATAATGGTAAAGGTATGGAAACTTTTAGCAGCTGAGCATCTGGCTCATTCATTTGCAAAAAGTTCAGGGATTACCAGAGGTTAAGCATACTCTACAAATGTCACATGTCAACAGCATTACATTCAGTGATAATAAACTTTAGGCAGAATAAAGTTCCTTTAAAATATCAACCTTTCACCCAGCAGTGCTCATTTAAAAGATGCTGCACATTACTGGCCCATAAATAATATTAATGAAAAGGTCAAGCAACCTGTAGGAAAATCTTGCTATTCAGTGAATGAGCTTGCTAAATCACAGCCAGTAGGAAAATCCAGTATAAGAGCTCTGGTTCATTTTTGTCCAGCCCGCTCCAATTCACACTGCTAAAACCTGTCCTTGCTGAAATCTGAAATGATTGGGAAACTACAGTGACTGCGCAACGTGTCTGACTTGGGTTAGGCAAAAGTGTTAAACTATTTTTCCTGGTGAGGCTAGCAATGTCTTCGATAAAAACGTTTTGCTCTTCAAGGAAGTGTCACATCTTTTTTCTCTTACGGGAAATTTTTCAAAAACTTTTGTAGCAAGTATTTTATTCAAATGAAAAAACAACCAAGAATGGAAAAAAGCTACAGTAGAGACAAGAATACAGAACTGGCCCCCAGAAATAAAGTGAAAACCTTTGGGAAAATGTTGGTTTAAAATTTAAACAGGAAAGATTAGATGTTGTTGATTTCTTAATTTTTCTATTGAAAGTAACTTTTTAAGCATAGGTTTAAAAAAAATACAGAATTGGGAGCCAAGCTTGTAGGAGCTAAGTGTGATTCCGGAAGGTCAGAGATTTCTCCAGGAGTTGTGTGGTTTGGCCTCAACTTGGCCTCCAACACAGCCACCCTCAGCCCTTGTTCATTATAGGTGTTCAAAACCACCTCTTATCACGATTTATCTTCTTGTTCCTCTCTTACATTGAATCTCACACTTAGTTGTAGCTATTGTGATAATTCTATCCCCAAGTCTTTTATCACCGGTGCAGTTTACTGTTGGATGAGGTTCTTTGATAGATGATATTTATTAGGTTTTGGACAGATTTAAATAATATAGGAAGCTGAATCTCAGTCCTGAAAAATCTTTCTTTCACTGTCAGTTTAAAATCAGACCAAAAAGCAAAAGATCCAAAAGCTGCCCACACACTAAAATGGGGAAACTGTCCTTCTCTGTTTTATTGCACCGAGAGCATACTTTATTTCAGACTTTTACAACTATTTTAACTTTTCATTTTATGTTTAAAAAACCCCCACAGTTTGGAAAAATAAGTTATATGAAATATTTTCTGACAAAATCAATATATTCTAAACATTTTTGAAGGCACAACTATACATTTGTTTAGGCTGTTTCATTGAAGCTATGCTTATAGGATCTGGGTCAGATCCACAAACCCATTGAGGCACCTGGACTTAGTGTGTTCACAAAGATTTAGGTACGCAACATCTAGTTTTGGGTTTAAGCACACAATTTTGAACTGCAGTAAGGGAGATGCAGCACGTACTCCACCTTTCTCTCCTCCAGATTCCAGCTGTAAATCATGTCTCCTAGAGCTGGGAAGGGAACACAGGACTCGCATCTCCTAATCCTCTTCTAACCCTCAGACCACTTCAATAAAAATATATTAGTTCATAAAGATGATCCAATATATTTCTTCCAATACCGCCAGAGAGCAGCATCTTTTTTTCCTCTCTTTTTTTTGTATTGTTTCCAAAATCTGAATATCTATGGGAAAAAAAAGTGAGTAAGAATCTACAGAAGGTTATTTTCCCTGTTAGGTGCCATAAAGATTAGGTAGGTCAGTGCTGTGCTGTTCAAAAGTTTATTTACTTCATACTGTGATTTCTCCTTGAAAGAGTAAGGGTAAAGTAACCTTTAGATCTTCAAAAGCTCTGGTACTGCTGTGATTACTCAAAGAGAAATTTGTATATTGTTAGGCTGGCAGCAAGCCGTTCAGTGCCGCAAGAGATTCAGCTAATAGCTCAGGTGAGCTGAGAAGAGCTAGGGTTACTTGGATGTTTCTATACTGCATATCATTAATTAATCTACTACGGCTAGCTCTTTCTGAACCATTGTATATTCCCTGCTTATACAGTCTTATCGACCTGACCCTGGGGAAAATCAGTTCTTGTAATCTATCTTATTACATTTAAATATATGTACAGAACTTGATATAGTACAACAGCACTGGGGCTTGAAAGAGGTAAGGAAAAATGTCTGGGAAGGAGGAAAAGCAGAAAACATGTTGATACATTGGCATAAGTGCTGCAGCTCATCCTAATTTAGTTTTTCCAGATTCACAGCACTGTAAACTAAGAAAGGGTCTTAGGCAAAAGGGTCATACGCAACTCATGTACAACGTGATGCAAGCACAACCTGAGGATGTATGTACCCAGAAACCTATGGCACATCTGACCCTCTCACCGCCTCATCTGAGGATCTTAAATCTTAAAAAAATCCTTGCAGTTCATGCTTTTAACTCTTGATGTCCCTGCTGTTTTGGCCAAAATACAATGTCTTTAAAAGCAAATCCATATTCTTTATCAGTCCTATAAAACCTGCACCGTTATCCTGCTTTTGTTATTAACAGCTGTTCTCATATTGAAATGAAACTTGATAGATAAGGTTACCTGAATTTCCACAAAGAGTAGGCTGACAAAAAATATAAAAGGCCAAAAGGATGATCTGGGGGTGTACAGGATGGCCAGACTCACTTTGGTCCCTGGGAAAATCATGGTGTAATTCTTCTTGTAACATATTTCTGGCGACAGGAAGGAGAATAAAATAATCAGGAAGGGTTAGCATCAATTTACCAAGCATAAATCATGCCTGACCAGTTTAACCAGGCTTTTCATGGTGATGTATTATAGGAGGACCGGAGACAGTGGACACTGAAACAGGAGAAGCTCAGACTGGAAATAAAGAAAAACTTTGTCATGATGTGACCAGTCAGATGTTGGAAGAGGTTTCCCAGTGAGGCTGTGTGGTCTCCACCCTTGGAGTCTTTCAAAATGTGGGTGAGTAAACCCTGAGCGATCTGGTCTGATCTCAAGGCTGACCCTGCCTTGAGCAGGAGGATGGAGCACAGACCTTCTGTGGCCCCTTCCAGCCTGGATGGTTCTGTGAATCAGCAGCTCTACAGGATCATAGGAGAGTCTAAGACAGTTGCTGCCATTAGAAGGATGGCAAAAGCTCCATTCCTACTTTGTGGGCACACCAGCTTTGAACATCACTCTAACCTGACTTGAGGAATGGAGGTGGGGAGCCACTTAGTGGTGACCAAAATCAACGGATGTGTAAGCAGGCATCGCACGGGATAATGCTAAACTGCAAAGAAAACTTTGGTCATTGCTGGTAAACTTGTCCCTGCACAAAAGGGTCATGTATGGATAACTGAAGGTAGGAAATTTGGTAGGAAATTTTCCAAAAGGGAGCTAATTGATTCAGTAGTCATTATTCTTTCTTTCATTAAATGTGAGGAGTAATGAAGCAGACGCATCAAGAAATTAGAAACTGATGTGCAGGCACCACAAAAAGTCTCTAAAGACAGGGTGGGTATGGAGAAGCTGATTTGTAGAACAGGTGGAGTTGTTGATATGAACTGACTTTTTGCTTAAAAGAAGTGAATTCCTTAAAAGTGGCCAACAAAAGCCCTGGAGATTAGCCATCTAAGTAAAGACAGCACAGAGCGCTCATGTCTGGTGGTGTTCTATTTTCGTTATGCCATCACTTGAGGTGGAAAATGGGTGGGGCTGCCACAGCAAGCTGAATCCAGAAGAGCCTTCCTGTGACCCAGAACCATCCTAGGGTAGACTGAAGTGGGTGCAAGTTCCCGGAATTCGGCTGGTGTACAGCCAAATGACGTGAAAACACGATTTCATACGGGGAATCTGCGCATGCGGTGATGTTGTGTCAGAAAGGTACCTTTTCAGCCTTCTCCTCTAACAGCTTTGCCTCTCTCTTTTGTTTTCCGTTCACAAGCCAACTTTAGAGAAAAAGGATAGGAAGATCTATAAGCCTTGCTTTGGCTTCCTTCCCTCTGACAACAGAGGCAATGACAAATCCAAGATGCTGCCAGCCCTCCTTCAAGGGCCGGATTGATGTCCCTGCCTCATGGTTAGACCCAGCTGGGAGAAGGGGAATTAGGCCTTGTCTTTCAATTACTGCTGTTTTGCTCAGGGCCGCGCATCGAAGCCTCCCAGTGGAGAAGTCCTTCTTACCACTTATAATCTCTGGATTGTATTTGAAAATAAAGCTTTTAATTAAAACTGACATTTCTCAGCTTCCCACTGGCAGCCGACATCTGCCTGCAAAGAAATATCTTTTGTGACACTTGCAGTACAGAAGCCCAGCGTTAAAGAGAGTAAACTAATTCCGTGCTCTCCTGCCATCAGATGAGATGTGAAAGACAAGCTCCTCAACACTTGTGTCCATTAAAGATCCCATGGCGTTTTGCAACAGCAAGGGGGTTAACCCCAGTGACCTGGCTGGATTCCAGCCTAAGCAATCTCGTCTCAGATCCCCCCTCCCACGCAGCTCCTTAAGTGACACAATCTCCTTCCCTTCCAGTGCTCTGTCATGGCTGGGAGCCGTTGATGCAAAGGGTTAAAGAGCTGCTCGGTTGGCTCAAAGGTGAAAGCATTTCACAGGTTGGTCCTTCATCATGCACCCAAAAATAATGTGATGGCATCTTTTCCCAACCCCAACACGTTGCCCCTGATCTGAAGGCAAACCTTGCGAAAAATTTCATACCCAAAGCAATATTTTGGCAGAGCCTTCAGCAGCTGACAGGGACCATTTCAAATGCTATAACATAACTACTTCCGTAATTCTGGCTGTATTATCTCACTTAATTAACATTCAAGGGTGTAGAGAGTCTTAACAGTATTGGCAAAGTTCTTTAAGGACTTCAATTGCACAATGATACAATTGAATCCTCTTATGACATCTTTCAAATCTGATGGGAGTCTTTTTGTGTTTTACGTGAGGATCTTGACATGCAAATTGATTTTATTATGCCTGTTTCTCCAGGGGTCCTGAGGGCAAGGTTTTTCCTCAGCTCACAGTTGTGTATTCTGATGTCGGCTAGTAGTCTCTTGTCCTTCTCCCCGCAGCAGCCTGCACTTCAGGCACTTTATGTACCATTTAATGTACCAAATCTGTCATGTGCAGCATAATCCTGGTGAGGGAGAATGGGCACAGGGCAGATTGAAATGATTTACTGACAATGTCTCTGATAGTCAGATTAGATGTCTAGACTGTGAGTTTTACAACAAGTTTCATGTATCCTGGAATTCCATCAACAAAACAAACAAACCCCCCAAACAAACCACCACAAAAAAACTCCAAACAAACAAACAAACAACAAACAAACAAACAAAACAACCAGAACCCACCCCCCCACACAAACAAACAACCAAAACCAAAACCAAACCAGGTGGGAAATCAACACCAGAAGATAAAAATCAAAATAACTTATCCACCAGCACTGGTAATCCCAAAGTGTCATGAAAGTCAAGGAAAAACAATAAGTAGAAAACAAACATGGCCTCAGGAGTTTGTTCATAAATTTATACAGCAATAGCACTGCATGTTCTCAACAATGAAATAGACTCAAATAAGATATTAAAAGTCAGAATCATCTCTGCTAATGTAACATTTCTATCTGGTACAATTGAGATTACCCTGTAGATATTTTATGTTTTTAGCAGCTTTTTCCCTCCCATCATTAAATATTTAATAGTTCTAATTTATCACTTTAATATTGAGTTGTTTTGGCTTAGATGCTTGGGCCGTGAACTAAGTTGCACAGAGGAGAGGAAACTGTGCACATTTATCAGAGTTCCGTACTGAAGAACGGTATGGTGTGCTGACACCCCCAGTGCCTTGTACCACGCATGATCACTTATATCAAGGTAATAAAGCATTCAGTACCCCTTCTGTGGGCTAGTACCACTTGGCACCAGCTCTGCCCGTTATTACTATTTATTATTCCCAAACATTTAAAACTGCTGTAAGAGATCAAGGTTTCAGTGTGCCAGCTACCCTGCAGACACAAGGAATGGATAGAGCATCTCAAAATACAAATGGGCAGATGGAGAAAAGAGGGAAAGTGCCCCAGCCTCTCCTGCCATGTTCAACACAGTGTGTCGCCTGTGTTCTGCTTTGGTGCTAATACATGATACAAGGCAGACAAGGCTAATGAGTGCCTTTGTGGTGGGATTTGTCTGCCTTGACTTAGGTACCCAAATGTTAGATGTCTACATGTAAGCTAGTCACCTTGGTTCCCCGCATAATCAGTAGAAATCAATGGGCCCATTTAGAGGAAAGGGTATCACATCTTAAAAACAAATGTCTACAGTGGGTCAGATGAGTGTTTCTGTGCAGGTGTCCATTTCCCCTGTTGTCTTTGTGGTGGAGCATGGAGATACAGCACTCAATCCATTTCTCCAGGTCTTTTTCATTATCCAAGCAAAGATAAACCATCTGCCTTCTGTATCAGAACAGAGCCTCTGCCAAAGGCCAAGCTCTGTCTTTGCTGCGTGGCTCTACAAGCCAGACAAAGTCATTAGGAGTCATTCCTGCCTTAGCTGCGCTGGCCACATTTGTGTAGAAAGCCCCATAGTCTTGCTCATCCTTTTCCCTTAAGGTTTTGTCAAGGCACTTCAGTAAAGTTATGTCTTGGTGATGGTGACTGTTTGACTGTGACTGATTTACAGCATTTTTAAAACAGCCAACTTCACTGCCTCCAAAGAAAGATGCTGGTGTAGCAGACCCATTCTGGACCTTGCAGCACACTGAGGAGCAGCATCAGAACAGCTGAACTTACATGTACCAGAAGCTGGGGATGTTCACTCATAGCCATTGAAGGTCAGTATCAACAGTGCCAAGGAAGAGATGTAAGATCATCCCAGGAATACCTAAGCCAGGGGTCCTCAAACTGTTTAACCAGGGGGCCGGCGTGGATGCAGTGGCAGGCAGCCATCTGCGGCTGCTTGGTTTCCCCCCCCAACCCCCGGCGGGGGGGTCTGTAAATACTGGGGGCCGGATTGAGGACCCTGGGGGCCGTATCCGCCCCGCGGGCCATAGTTTGAGGACCTCTGACCTAAGCCTGAAATAAGATTAGAGGTATTATGTGAAGCATCAAAAGGAACCACTTTGTGATGCTTTTAACAAACTGGCTGTGACTAAAGACTACTTTCACCTGCATCCTCAGAGCAGGTCATCGTCAAAAGGTATGGACTTCACCTGGCTGTGAGAACCAGCACTAAAAATTGTCTTAGTGACAGTCTTAGTGGCTCTCAGTGATTCAGATGTGAATCACTAATTGTGAGGTGAACTTCTGGAGGGCCAGGTATGGATCTGATGTGCCTGTTCACACCCCAAACCAGCACCAAGCCAACTGCCACAGAGTGAGAGAAAGCATTTCAAGGATGATGCAGCATCATACCTTTTTGGTGTCCTTCTTGTGTCTCTGCACATCAGCCAATGCATACAGGTAAAAGCAGCATAAATTGGTCCTATTCAGGCAAAAGATCAAATATATAAATAAAACCAGAAAACCTTGGGGGAAAAGACTTGACCATGACTTCCAATGATCACCTACTGAGTGGACGTATTTGCAAAATTAAAATATTCCTCCATATTCAACTGTAGCAAAATGTGGCCTGTGATCTATTCTGCGACAATCTTGACAAAAAAAATGTCTGGTTTGTGGACCACCCAAAGGGAGCTGAGTGAGAGAAAGCATGTTCTCCATAAGGTCTTTTGAAAAATCTTACCCGCAAAGTGTCTTGAGGTGCCTGACTCACTGACTCTCAGTGAGGGTCATTTCATTAATTCAGCCCCGTTCTGCTACTGTCAGGATGTTCTGCATTCAGAACAGGGCTTTGACACAGCTGCTCTATGCATATGCTAGACAACGACTAAAAGATAAGAACTGTAATCCAAATTTGTATAGAGATCTGAACAGACAGGATTCAAGTTGCATGAAAGAAAAAAAAAGTACAAGCAGCATTTGTACTACCAACCAAAACGCAATCATGGCGTCTAAATCTTTCCACAAGCTCAGTTATCTGCGGATGTAGCACCATTTACTTCTGCAAGTTCCCTGTGACTGACTGGCAGTGAATATCATAAAGAAGGACTGTCCTCAGACTCTTTGTGAGATAGAAAATGAATGTTTGAATACAACTTGTCAAATGCCTTGGCTACAAGGGAGTACGAACAAATCGGTCTTACATTTCTTCCCATTTACATGTAGAAAATCTCTGCATAACTCACTGCAGAAAAGATGTCCTTACAGGACTAGGCTGAAAAGTAAACCGTGACCTGAAACACATCTTAGATCTTCCTCAAACTTTAAATTTTTAAATGTAAATATGAGTCTCCAGGTGCAAACCTCCCAGCGCTCATCAGTCTGGGCTGAAACTGTAACTTGTTAAATGGGATTTTGGCCATAATTAGCAAAAGGCCATGGACGTTGCACTGACCTGACACCGCAGGGTCTCAGACATCTCTGGGCTGGCCGTGCCCTGAGCTGGGTGTCCCTGGGATCACACGTGTCCCGCGGCCAAGGGGCTGGTGCCCACCTGCCTGAGCTCCGCGCTGGGGACACCCGGCACGGCCAAGGGCTGCCGCCCCGGGCAGGCGCTGCCCAGCAAACACCAGCCCTTGGTGTGCCCGGGCTGGGCGCTGGGCAGCTCTGCCCTGGTGCTGGGCACCGGGGAGAAGGGAGCGGGCGGTGGGGTGGCCACATACCCCCGGGGGTGCCGAGAGTGAGGAGGAAGAAACCCCACTGTGGGCATCACGCCCTGCCAGGGAAGGGCTCAGGGTGGTGATTTGTAACCTTCTCCCTGGTTGTGGCTGAAAGAGACTGATCCTGCCACCCCTGGGACCCAGAGGGCAGGGTGAGCATCACACCAGAGATAAGGGCTGGAGTCTAGTAAGCCTTTTATGTAGAAAAAAATATCATTATAGGTGAGACTTTTACAGCATTAATAAAACATTAATTGGGTAGTTTGGAATATTAGGCTTTCAAAACGTTAATTGGACTAACAAATTCTTGGCTTTCAAAATATTAATAGGACTAAAAAATTCTTGGGTGCATTCATATTGCATGCTTTTTTGGTTTGTTTTTTTTCCTTCTATAACAATAGTTTGGAAGGAGAATGAGGTATTCTGGATTTTTGTTATCTTAGGACTGAGATCTCATGAAGCTGTTTCCTTTTTGCTTTGAAGCATAATTTCCAGCTCTGAGTTGACTTTGAGTTTAGCCAGGTACAGATCCAAGGATATCGTAAAGCATCTGTCTTTGATTTGGCTTAATCAGTAATATCAGACCCTCATCTTGCTGAGCAATATTTTCTACTATAGGCAACAATGTTATTAAGAAAACATTCACAGCCTGATTTTCCAAAGGGAATTAAACACCCCTCTCTCACCTCTCTTACATCTCAGCAGCACCCCAGGCTGAATAGATGCAGGAATTTTACTGCCCTTGGGAACAATCTTTCCCTGAGAACAAAACCCAACAAACTATAATTTGGCTGCCAATGTCATCTCCAGCATAATCAAGTATTGACTTAATCAGAAATCCTTTTAAGTGATGCATAGGGAGAAAAACACATTTTTTTTCAAAGTATTCCTCATTTGTAATTATTATTTCACTTGTGAATCTTCCACACTCCATTGAAAATGCCATATGGAAAATAAATTAGTTTGCTACAGTGACTAATGTTTACTGCCACTTCTGCTCTGAAGTTTTGGGCCAAGTTTTTAAATCACCAGTCCTTGCTCTGGCAGAATTGCCAATGAAGTTGGTCTGTATGATCAAAGTCCGGATATAAGTAGAAGCACTACTATAGGAAATGGCAGCATGTCCCACCTGGTCATTAAGAGTAATCCAGGAATTTAACGGCAAGCAGTTACTTATTTAAGCAGTTGCCTAAAAGCGCTGCATGTGCTAAATATGATAGAATTGAAATTATGCTGCTTTCATTGAGAAAGGGACAATATTTTCCGGCTGCATCGTGTGGCTGATTGTGGAGAGCTTCACGATCTATTACGAGCTTCACAGCCCAGCAAGTCATTTACACCTTTCTTTAGCTCAGTCTCTCCACTTGGAATAATACCATACTTAGTCCTGAAATACAATTTGCTTAATTATACTCTCGTACTGCACCTGTCACTCCAGTCTCATGTATCTCCCCTTCACTTGGCTGTTCACCCATCCTCCAGGATAACACGGACTGCATTTTTTTCTCGCAGTGTTCTTCCCCTTAATTTCACCAAGTGTAGGCGTTGCTTTCACAGCACAGTGACTTTCAGGGTTATCCTCCTTCGTTTTTTGAAGACTGGCCTTAAGTTGGATTCTCTCCCACCTTCTGCTGCTTTCTCAGTGTAACTATGTACTCTTTCCAAACAGTCAGTATTACAAGAAATGCATTTGTTGGGAGTGACTGGCCTTACCCAGCGCACATTTGCTGAGGTAGAAGTCATTGGGTCGCCTTCCAGCCACATCCAGAAGGTTACTGCAACAACCATGAAAGATGGGATATCACTTTTCCTTTAAAATGAACACTTGAATCCTGTGGAATTGGAAGGGAACATCTGGATACGAGTGTGTAAAGTCAGCAAGAGTTTTTGGCTCCTCTGCTCCAGGAATTTAATGGAAGGTTTGATTTAAGTTTCTGTGGCTGAGTCCTGCACGAGCAAGTTCCATTTCTAATGGCCATATGGAATTCCCATTGGTGAGAGCTCACCTGCAGGATGCCAATAGGATCTGTATTCAAAAAAATAACGATTGGTAATGCAGGTCAGAAAGAACTTTGGCTTGGTGCAGTAAAACACTGAGTCATCCAAAGACATGAGCACAAAGTATTGAAGATTGTGGGAGTTGCTTAGGATTCAGGAGTTCAGGGTTTGGACTGTTTGTATCATTATTAGGTATTATTTATTCATAATAATATATCTAATTGTTGGTTGGAGGACAGGACAGTTGGCAACAGTAACTCTATTAGACAAAATTAAGAGCATTTCAAAACACCATCTGTTGATGATTACCTCTAAGCAATGAAAATAGAAACAAAATTTACATACTGGTTGGCTGTGGGGCACCTGCAGGACTCTGGCTGAGGGTGCACTGCTGGGCATAGACTTTGTGATTGAAAAGACAATTGCTTCTCACTGTTCCTATCTGTACGGATCTCCTGTCTTCTTCTGCAGTGTCAAACTGACTCCAACTTTGTCAGTCAATACCCTTGTCAGCTACTGTATCTCTGTAGTAATCATTTATTTACTAACCCCAAATAGAAATATAGGACAAAAATGTTCCAAATTCTCACAGGCAACCACATCATATGGAGAGGAAAGTACCCTGATACTACTACCTCAGCAATCTCTCAAATCAAAGAAGAAATATAAATTTAAGCTTCCCAGCAAGGACTGGAACCATGCATTAAAAATATAGGACACAAGACACATCTTTTTAACAGAAAACACTGTTCATGTTGCAAAGTAAAGCACTTGAAAATTAGGGAATGCCAGATTGATTGTTGCCATGGAGAAGTCCTTGAAAGCATTAATCACTGCCTTGAGAGCTGGGTTTGAATAGTGTGCAGAAAAGAAAGCATGGGGCCACACACAGAACCACAATGTGAAAACAAAACATCACACGGCTGCTCGTAAAATGAACACCGTTATCCCGTGTACTGAAGGTAGGTTTCACAGAATCACAGAATGGTGGGGGTCAGGAGGGACCCCTGGAGCCCCCCCAGCCCAGCTCCTGCTGAAGCAGCTCTCCCAGAGCGGGCTGCACACAGTCACGTCCAGGGGGGTCTGAATGTCCCCAGAGCAGGAGACCCCACAGCCTCTCTGGGCAGCCTGTTCCCCTGCTCTGGCACCCTCAAAGAAAGAACCAGTTCCTTCAGAAAGAACCATTATGTGATCATTAACTAACATTCTACCATCATGCATATGCACAGTAAATGATCTGGGGGCTCGTGAGCATGTCTGAACATTTGACTGCTTGACCATGTAACTGCCTTCTTTTATGCCATTGTGTCTGTATGCAACCTTTGCATCGTTTTTTCCTAGAAAAGAAGCGATTTGACAGAAGATAGGTCATAGTCTGTACTACTTCATCTCAGCCCCAGGGTCCTCATTTACAGTGGAAGGAGAGCAATGCTCAGACTACAGAACACAAGCTTAAAAGCCTGGAGATTTGAGTCCTTACCAGCTGTACGGCAGGTAAGCTCTGTTACCGGCCTCCAGTTGTGGTCCTCTTTAGGGTAGGAGACCTTGCAGAGCACACAATGGAGCTGGAAACAAAAGCATAGAGCAGGGACAGGATGAGGGTGTGCATCAGGTCCTTTTCAAGATGTCCAGGATGCTCCACAGAGTGTATCTCCCCACAGTATAAATGCTGAGGACCGCTCAGCTCTGCCACGAATGTATTGTGTGATCTTGAGCAAGACACTCTCCTGATCTGCGCCTCAAATCTTCTATCTGTAAAATAGGGAAAATGGTGCTTAACTTTTCAAATGTCTTTGTGAGTGGTGAGCAAAATGCTATTTAGGCTCAGTAAGTTATATGGATGTATTTCTCAATGTAAATTAAAGCTTTTTCAAAATTTAACCAGCATTTTGTATGGCCATCTTTGTTTCTCTCTCCCAGCTCTATCTATTCCCCATTTCAATTGATTAAAAAAAAGATCTTGCTCTTTCTTTCTTGCTCTCTCTTTCTTGAGCATTGGCTGCCCTTTACTCACCCCTCAGGTTTAATATTCCCAAATTTTATTAACCAGTTATTTACAAACTGCCAAATCAAACAGATTAGCAAGCAAGACTCAAAACAAGACAAAAGATCCTGTGTTAGTTTCTCACCGAGCAAATAATCTGCTTGGGTCATGTATAATTAATCAGCCTGCTATTTGCAAGAGGACTCAACCACTCTTGTCCATCCCGGCAAATAACACAGTACTTCATATTTTGGTATGATGGTCTCTGTTGCACATGCAAGCAGTTCACCGCATGCTTTCTCCAGAAAGTTAAAAAGTAAATTTAGCAGAATGACTTGCTGGAGAAGCTGGAAACCTCACCACACAAACTTGAGACCACTGGGGTGTATGAACGGTACCTTAGAGAGAAATACATTTCCCAAAGGGATCAAACATCTGCAGAAACATGGTATGATCAAGCATTCCCCAGTACATGGCCACCACAGCTACTATGTACAGAAACTTTCATTTTAAGCTGGCTTCTTGTATCTTAGTAAGAACCTGATCAGGAGAAGAACTTAGGCATTTGCTTAGCTTCAATCACATGGCCAGATCTGTTGGTGTAGGAAATAGCATGACAAGCAAAGGCAAGTGTTCCTTTTCAGGGTTATGCCAAAGAAAAGGACTATCAGCTTTCTTTTCCACTTTCATTCCCATAAATTTTTTGTGTGCTCTTTTCCTATTTTAAGATCATCATGGAAGGGCCAGGATGTGACCACCTGTCCCCTCTTCATTAGACTGAGTCAGACTCAGAATGGACCAGAGATGCTGTACACTGGCAAATGCTCGCACTCAGAGCTCTGCCTTGAGTGGAAGGAATAGTACCTCACGGAAATCGGCGTGACAGGTTGTTCTGAGCCATCTGAGGTTTAGCCAGCTTGCATTTCTGGAGATCACGGTTTCAGCAGGGACTGGCTGAGGTGTTCAATGCAAGCAATGAGATAATAAAGTTCCCCTCAGTACGCCCTGTTGTTTTCATATGTCCTGGTTTCAGCTGGGATAGAGTTAATTTTCTTAGCAGGTGCTGTGTTTTGGATTTGGTACCAGAACAATGCTGATAACACACTGATGTTTTTGGTTATTGCTAACTAATGTTTCTAATGACTCAAAGACTTTCCAGCTTCTCATGCCCTGCCAGTAAGGAGGCTGGAGGGGCAAAAGAAGTTGGGAGGGGACACAGCCAGATTCCTGATAAGGGACTGAACAGTGAGCACCAACGATGCACATTGCCTTCATCAGCTCCGCGCTCGGGCAGTAACCTTTGCCGAGAGGAGGGAAACAGACACCTGGGGGGAGCCAGGTCCCCAAGTGCCGCAGCACGTGGCTCCCTGGCGCCTGTCTGTCAGAGCCCTGCCGTACGGCTGTGGTGCCAGTGCACTCGACTGCCACAAGCGAACGTGCAGGCCACGAAAAAGATTAAGTTGGTCTGGTGAGAGCTATTTTTCACACGGGCCCATCGATTGCCATAACTGCCCTACCTCCCTGAAACGCCCGTGCTGATTGCCGTCCCTGTCAGCCTTTTGATAATTTCATCCCCCCTGACGTCGGGCTGCGCAGGAGCTTGCGAGGCCACCCCGTTCACCCTGTGGCATCCAGGGACAACGCCAGCTCCTCCCAGGCCCCTAGAACCTCCCCAGTGCTGCAAGAGTTCGAGAAAGCGGCATGTAATGGTTTGGAGAGCTTTGCGGCCGGTTCTTTAATACTCTTAGGAGCTAGTTCCATGGCCTGTCAATGCAAGTACGTTTAACTTCAACAGCTGCTGTTTCATATCCTTCCTAGTTGCTCTTAAATGGAGAGTATTTCCTTATTGCCCTAAGTGATGACTACAAAATCTGTCTTCTGCCTATTACAAAGGAATATTTATGAAACCTGTCGTCTTTTTTCTGAACCACAGCCACCAATTTTATTAGCTTGATTTGGCATCGTGCATGTCCTGAGGGTTTCCTTTACTTCTGGTGTTTTTACGTTAGCCTCGTGTCCTGGTTTTGCCCGCGACAGAGTTACTTTTCTTCTCTGTAGCTGGTGCAGTGCTGTGTTTTGCATTTAGTATGAGAAGCATGTTGACGGCACAGCGACGTTGTAGCTGTTGCTGCGTAGTGCTTGCTCTAAGTAAAGGACTTTTTGGTTTCCCCTGCCGTGCCGGTGAGCAGGTGCACAGGGAGCCGGGAGGGAGCCGGGCCAGGACAGTTGACCCGAACTGGCCACAGGGCTATTGCATCCCACAGAACGTCACGCCCGGTGTGTAAACTGGGGGAGCTGGCCAGAGCCTGCCCACTGCTGCTCAGGGACTGGCTGGGCATCGGTCAGCGGGGGGTGAGCAACTGCATGTGCGTCACTTGCTTGGGTCTTTTCTTGGGTTCTGTTCCTCTCTCTCTCTCCTTTTCACTACAATTGTTGTTGTTGTTGTTGTTGTGTTGATGATGATGGTGATGATGTTTTATTACAATTATTAAGTTGTTCTTATCTCAACTGATGAGTTTTGTCTTTTTCCCAAGTCTCCTCCCCACCACTCGGGGGGGGCAGGGGCAGTGAGTGAGTGGCTGCATGGCACTTAGTTGCTGGCTGGGGTTAAGCAATGACACCATTGGATGGCCCCAATCATATCTGAGCAGATATGTGATTTTTCAAAGCAGTACAAGAGTCTGTTCCTTGTGTTGATCTTCCCTGTGCCCATGACACGCAGGTTAGTGGGTGAAGTCCTGGGCAGCTACAGGTAAAGTTTTTTTAACACCGATGGAAGTCATTGAATAACCTACTTTGACTTTCTGCCATGATGTTTCATTCACTTACCAAGAACTTCTGCCTGTCGGAAGGAGACCCTGTGACAGGCAGGCAGGCAGGACATGGAGGATTTACCTGTTCCTTTGGGTTTGTCCTAACGCCTTGCTGATCTTTCTTGTAAACTGATTTTTTGTTCTTTTGACACCCATCCTCTCTTATGCTGCCTTCTATCAGACTGAAAAGCTTTTTTTATTTATTTTCACGTTGTGCAAGTGCTTAAGCACTGTAATCAAACAACCCATCAGTCATCTTTTTGTCAGGGTAGAATCACTGAACTCTGACTCACTGTCAAGCTTTATTTTAACCACTGAATCATTTCCTGGGCTCTACCTGCACTGCATCTACCTGCAGGATACTTTCACATTTTGGGGGATGAATGCCTTTACTGGTGTTGCTCATGCTGTAGTCAGAGGTAAATTCACCTCCTTAAATTAGTCGCCATTGTCTTGAATTGTTTAATCTCCTCTTTAATTATTATGGCACTTTAGCAACTTAGCTGACAGCCTCTTTGAAAATTTACTATTGGAAAAGCAAACAGTGCAAATGGAATATCTGGGATGGCAAATAGAGGACTTTTCCCCATCGATTCCCACAGACTATGTCTTGTTTAAAGCTACTATAATGAGATAAAAGAAATACAGGCACATTTCAATTAAGGAACTATGATATCCTTGGGGAAAATTCTTCAAGAAAACTATGTAAAGAAACAATCTGACTGCTAGTTCATTTTGGTTATGGATACATGACATTAAGTTTTCTTGAAGAATAAAATATTTCTTGCTTTAGGAAAATTGTAGCAGTGATGTTGATCCTTTTTCCTCCAATAAAGCTTAGGCCATTGGATATAACCAAAGGTTTACCTTTCCCCCCAAGACCAACCATAATATTGAAGCTAGTTCACGTGGCATGAGTTTCCCTGTGGAAATGACCATGGGAAGTGTTTCAATGAAGTGAATATCCAGGGCTGCTAGGTATTGCTTTTTCTTTTGCATAGCAAGGTACCAATAATGACCTTCCATCTCTGAAGTTATGCACGCATCTTACACCATTTTTAAGCTTCCCACTTAGCTTATGAGAATGCTGTTTCATGCTGTGTTGGACAATGTTGGACATACTGGAGAAGCTGTAATAGATTAAAAAAAAAGTCCTTTTTAATAACAGTGGAGGTGATGTCCCAACACGGGATGACTCCTCTCATGTCTGCTGGAGGGACTGTGGATGGGATTCAGGACAATAACATCATGGAAGTAGAAGGATCTTCCCATCTTACTAACAGGGAAAGACATGGGGCACAGTGAAACTTTCATTACAGAAGTGGGAAGAGTGTTAGCATTTGTACCCAAGCACCCTGAATTTTTTCTGACTCCCTTTGCTATCTTGCTGTGCGATAGTAAAAGACTGCCCCATCCTGTATGACCTCTGTCTCTATGTGCTCCCTCAAGGAGATCCAGCTTGCATAGTAGAAAAGTAGTTTCTGTTCTGATCTTCCCTCTCACTTCTTTCTCTCTTGTGTCTTTTTCATGCTGGCACCTCAGACCACCTCCAGGCTGAGGCTGAGCTCCTCAGCAATAAAGGGTTTACATGTCACAGAATGGTGGGGTGGGAAGGGACCCCTGGAGCCCCCCCAGCCCAGCCCCTGCTTCAGCAGCTCTCCCAGAGCGGGCTGCACACAGTCACGTCCAGGGGGTTCTGAATGTCCCCAGAGCAGGAGACCCCACAGCCTCTCTCGGCAGTCACTTGAAATGTAGCCTTATAGCTGTCCAGAGAAGCAGCCCCCAGGTCCCCATGGACAGCCTGTCCTTCCAAGTCTAGACTCTTGCATGTTTCCATGAAGCTCACTGCAACCATGCTGCTGTTTCTCCTTTGCCCACTCTGACCGCTGTGTAGACCATGACTGGTGTTCCTAGGTGCTAAGGAAACACAAATAATAAACAGAAATATGAGATAATATTTTTCCAGAGAGGAATTGTATATTTCGGCCCCAAAAAAGTTGAGGGAAGGAGGGAGGTGTCTAATGATGCAGTGGAAGAAGTGAATATTAACTGAGATTACTTAGATATCTCTCTCCCTTCAGACAGAGCAGGAAGGATAGATAATGATCAAAGCCTGCTTCTGAGAATGCAGCTCCCAGCCCTTGTGACTCAGGCACCAGTGGAGCGAGGCCAGAGAGACTATCAATGCTGAGTCCCCGAGTCCTTGATGCTCTTTGCAGGAGGCACTTGAATTTGTCCAAGATGATGCTACAGCCCAGCCAAGTTTTCTGATGAATTACTCCATAGGGGGCAGAGGCCTGTTGAAGGTCATGAAACATTTCTGCTGACATTGATGTTAAATACTAAATCCTTTTGCTTTTGTACTGAAGCAGCTGGAAGCCAGCTACGTGCCGCAGTCCCTGCCACTCGTGTATTTATGAAGGTGACTGCAGTGAAGCCAGGCACAGAAGACCACCTCTGCAGGCAACCCCTTGTCTTCAATGATAGCCTGAATCCATGGATCTCTCTGTGGTATCCAGTACAATCTGTCTGACACTCTGTTGTAAACATCTACTATCAATTAAATTTTGCAGTCCTTTAGACCGTTCTGTGCATTAAAGAGATAAGTTCTGGAAAAAAAAGACAATAAGAAAACCAGAAAAAAAACCTCCCCTTCTTTGTTCTGTCTCACTGGAAGCATCTTAATTTTTAAAACCAGATAAAACTGAGTTTTCATTCTTTGTTCTCCACAGGTTTTTAAAAACTGAAGTGAGGTGAGCTTCTGCCCTGTGCTATCCCAGATTTGAAGACTGCTCTGTATGACCAAACATGTTTGTTTCTTCTAAGTGTTTTTGCTAGTCTGATTTTTCATCCTGTGGCCTTGCCACATGTATACTACAGCCTAGTAAACATGATTTTTGC
The DNA here is from genome assembly GCF_963210335.1 of Falco punctatus. Taxonomy (NCBI): domain Eukaryota; kingdom Metazoa; phylum Chordata; class Aves; order Falconiformes; family Falconidae; genus Falco; species Falco punctatus. The sequence continues at coordinate 62,397,684 of NC_137585.1, forward strand.
CATCAGCAGCAGAAGAGCATGGGCACTGCACTGACCTGACACCACAGGTCTCAGACATCTCTGGGCTGGCCGTGCCCTGAGCTGGGTGTCCCTGGGATCACACGTGTCCCGCGGCCAAGGGGCTGGTGCCCACCTGCCTGAGCTCCGCGCTGGGGACACCCGGCACAGCCAAGGGCTGCCGCCCCGGGCAGGCGCTGCCCAGCAAACACCAGCCCTTGGTGTGCCTGGGCTGGGCGCTGGGCAGCTCTGCCCTGGTGCTGGGCACCGGGGAGAAGGGAGCGGGCGGTGGGGGGCCACATACCCCCGGGGGTGCCGAGAGTGAGGAGGAAGAAACCCCACCGTGGGCATCACACCCTGCCAGGGAAGGGCTCGGGGGTGGTGATTTGTAACCTTCTCCCTGGTTGTGGCTGAAAGAGACTGATCCTGCCACCCCTGGGACCCAGAGGGCAGGGTGAGCATCACACCAGAGATAAGGGCTGGAGTGTCTAAAGTTTCTTTTAGTATAAAGAATTCTATTGCGTTACTGAAGGGACTTTAAAGACATTAATTATTTCGGACTACTAGATTGTTGCAGCGTTATCTGGGCTAGCAATCAATTCATTGCTCTACTCGTGAGGCATGTTCTACTACTGCCCATATCACGAATTTCAGTGTAACAGTGTCCTGAGCCTACCGTACTGTAGAGGAATGAACCTGGGTTAATTAACATTGATAATATACAGCTGTGGGCTGGCTTCAGGGGCGGTGGGCTGGCTGGTGTGGATGATGTGCAGCTGTGGCTGGTTCTGTTAAGGGGTTGGGCAGCCAGTGGAGAGGGGGCAGCTGAGGAAGAAGGAGGGAGAGGAAGAAGCAGCAGCAGCAGCAAGTGGAGAGAGAGGGCGGGCCCTGGATGAGGAGTGACTCGGAGAAGGCAGCAGAGGGACTGGCATGAACAGTGTGTTGGTATGAGATGGTAAAAGATCTTGTTGCAGCTTGATAGTTTGGTGAGTGCTGTGACATTGTACCACAGCCAGGTGATTAGGCTTTTCCTTGTAGCTGTTTTCATAGGAAGTCCCACAAATGCAGGCTGGCTGAGAGCACTGCTGCAAGTACCCGAGCTGTCAGGAAGGACTGAGCCTGATTTCTGCAGCACGGATGCCTGCCTGACTAACCACAGGAGCAGTGGGGGGCTGTTAGACCACTTAATTTAGGCACATAACTGAGATGTCTTTAGCAGCGCAGTTGCCCTGGGTTGCCTCTGTAATTGATGATGAGTCATCTCTAAAGCTAGTTCAGATTTTGGATGCCTGAATGAAGTTTAATTGGAGTTTATCACTGGCGGAGCCTGCAGAGGGAGATAGGAGCTGTGCTCAGGCCACCAGGTGCTTGCTGTGTAGTGGAAACATCACTCCCAACACAGAGCCTCTGGCCAGCTGCAGTGTGGCTTCTGCAGTGCTCTCATACATAGGTCTGGGAAGTCTGAACACCAGCGCTCTTTCATCTTCTGCACCAGAGATACCTCATGCTTGGCTAGAAGAGTAATTCTGTTAGCTAAAAGCAGTAGTCGTTGTCATAAACTGGATGAACTACTTAGGAGAGAGACCACAGGCTTTGTATTGTGTGCCTCTGTTGAAATAATTTGAAAAACCTGTTTGCACAAGATATACTGGACACTCTTCAATGTTCTCAGATGCTCTCCTATTGGAAAAGATATTTCCAAGGCCTATGAAGTATAATATAACCTAGGCATAGACACTCTTTCATGTGACTTATCTGACCGGTCACTGTGGCAAGAATGACTGCAGATGGCAGCCCAAAAGCAGATCGTAGCCTAACGACTGTACTGTCGAAATGTGAGTTCAGCTCCCTCTACAATACACCCAGATGTATCTGAATTGCAGATGTTCCCCCATAACGAATGTCCTAATAATCTACAAATAATATATCTTTTTTTTTTTTTTACCAGAGGGTTGTGTTCCCTTTACTAGTACACCTGTGATGTACTAGTACTCACACTAGATGTACTCACCAGAGAGTGAGGGGAAGGCAGGGAAATATTCTTAGCTTCTCTCTCTATTGGCTCCTGTTCTTGCTTTTAGGTAGACTCCAACTCAGAAAATCCTAAGACGGCACAGGGCAAGGGATGTGCATGGCACATATCTGGCACCTTTGAAAACCAAGCCTGAATTCTTGCCAGTATTCAATAATCTGTACATGCATAAATATTTTCAAGGTAGAACCTCTACTGGAACTACTTTTCCTGGCATGGATTCAAGACAAACCCTTTCCATGGTCCGCAGGGGACTGTGTCCCCTCCTTTGTTTGAGACTTAACCTGTTTTTCGTTTAACACATCAGCGCTTTGCACCACAACGCTTCTGGTTTTCAGCTTCATACATCAGTGTATACAGAACTCCAAGAAAATATTTTTGCCGTGTCTTTGCGTTTGCAGGCCTTCTTGCAGTGCTTGGGAATTTCAGAATTATTCACACAGTCATCGCTTGGAATTGATCAAAAAAAAAGGTGCTTCTTTTTCAGTCACCCCATCAGTAAAGAAGGCTGAGTTCATCAGCTGAACAGACAACCCTGGTAAGCCAGATTTGGGAAAGAATTCTTACTGTTCCAAAGATTTAGTATTCAGACGTTATAGACTTGATTAAATTCTAATTGTGTTTCTAACTCTATATTTAATAAATAGACCATGGAGAAGGGAGGAACAAAAAAAAAAAAAAAAAGGGCTGCGAGCAGTGGGAGGGAAACCAGGAAATGAGACCATGAATCAAATCTGGTCTTGGATGGAGATGACAGTCAGGCTGGCTACAAATTCTGCAGCTCACTTGCTACTGATGTGAACCACACCAGTCAGATAAAAGAATATCAACATAAATAATCACACATTAATATGACATAATATTAATATATTGCACTTTGAAGTCCACAAGGAAATCTGAGGGTCCTGAACTGTATGATACACATTAGCTACACAATCTTTGCAACAGCTTCCCTTGGCCAGTGCTGTGAGGCATGGAGTCCGGGCTGTCCTCAGTGGAAAGTACAGGGATCACTGGGGTGATATTTTTCATCATAATCCAATGTATAGTGTGTAGTAGCCAACAGAAAAATAAAGACTATTAATAAAGTATTAATCAAGTATTATATCTATATTATATATATAAAGATAAAGGTACTCTGAACCTGATCTTGAGGAAGCAGCAGTGGTCTCAGATACCACACATCACATGGAGCTGTCTCAGACACCAACTAGAAATCCAGCCTCACTCCTTCAATGAGTATGAGTTGAACTCATCTTTTTTATTTTCTCAGAAAAAAGAAGACTGATTAATCATTATTCATTGATCAGGTTGTTAACCTTGATGACTCAGGAAACCAAACGGTGCAGACATGACTCTCCTTGTGGTATCAGTTGGTAAGTGTTGCTGATAGGGTACTACAGAGTATGTAGCAAAATTCACGCACGCTTTTGTCTTGAACTAACAAGAATAAAACACTGACTGTAAAAAGTGAAACAATGATTGAAGCATCGATTCTGAGATGAGCCATGAGCTTTCAGCTTCTGCAGGAGCTGAACAGGGATCGAAAGGTAAGGTATTCTGCCCTTTATACTACCGGGCCTTTGCATATGTTTGTAAAGCTCGTTTAGAGAAATTTGATGGCTTAGTGTAATTTGCCCTGCAGTTATAACAGACACTGAAACTTGTGCCAGTGGCACCAGCAGAAGCAGGATCTGGCACACCAGGAATGTACTGAAGATACATTATTTACTCGTGAAATCTCATCTCACGGCAGAAGGCGCTGCGGACTGTTACATCCAACAGGAAAGAGTAATTTCCAGATTTTGAGAACTTGCAAACGTTGCTATAATGGTCAGTGCTGATAAGGAGGAACCTAGGTACTATCAAAGCCCTTCCATGCTGAACATTTCTAAGGAATAGATGACCATCAAGGGATAACCAGGTAAAGTCGTATAGTGCAACATGCTCACCGTGGCAGTGACCGAGCAAGATGATCCTCCACAGAATAAAAACTCACAGCAGGTGTGCAATGAGCCTTTATATGTCACCTCGCCTATCAAGTGTTTTCATGGCATTTTTTAAGTCTTGAGACAAGAGCCTGAAATTTAATAGTGCCTTGTTCCTGGGCTCATTAGGATTTATTTGTTTGTGAATGTCTGGCAATGTTGTCCTTCACTACTTTTTGGCTATACATGATAGCAAACAATTTGAGTGTTAAGTGGTACAAGAAGTATTCCTACCACAAATGAGTACATCCAGTCAAGGACAAACAAGATGGGACCACAGCATTGCTTTTTAACAAAGGATTGAGCATTTATAACCTGGCCATAAAAACCTGCAGGGTGTGTGGAAAAGCATACGGTACCACAAGAAGTGAGTGTTTTTAACCTAATAAGACACCGCTTGTTTTTCAGATACACAATGAAATCCCCGAAGTTTACTAGTTTGAGATGGATTTTCTGCTTACGCAAGTCAGAAATGGGTTCAGCTCAAACAAGAAAGAGAAGCTGTTAATAGGTTTGTATTGATTGCTACATTTTTATTTGTCATTCTGCTCTTGTGTTATCTTTTTTCTTGGTAGAAATGTACTCTCTAGTAACCAGTGAAAAGAACTGATACAGAAGACCAATGTCCTTCTGCTTTGGCACTGAATGACCGTGGGTATGTCACTGTATCTTTGAAGAGCTTTACTCTGACTGGAGTGGGACACAGCTATCTGAGGTAACACACACCCCGAAAGCGCCTGGCTTGGCTGCACAGAACTCCTGTAGACTGACTAACATTACTGAGTAGTAACAAATTATGCTGTGCTGAGCTCTGTTTTGATCTTTTGATTACTGCTGCTGCCTGTACTACTGAGTTTAAACTAGACTGAGTTTTTCTATGCCACATAGCAGTCAACTCTATGAACCACATTGATAAACACTGCTCTTAAAAATAAGCGTATTATTTATGTGAACATATAAATTGTTTGAAGTTGTACACAGAAAAACTACTTTTTCTGTTTGCAAATAGCTTGTGAGAGTCATGAACAAGACATGAGTTTATTTCCCAGTCATTAACAAATGATTTTTGGACCGCAAATTTTTTGTAGCCTTTTCTAACATTTTTTTCTAATACTTTTTTTCGTCTGGCAATGCCCTTGAAAGAGCTCTCAAATAGGTTTGACAGTCCACAGAGAAAAGCGTCTGATATATAGACAGCTCTGGCCTGCAGCAAACAGTCTTTCATTTCCACCTATTATAGGGGAGCCATAAATTCTGGGGTACCTCTGTCCTGCTCTTTCTACAGTGAGTGAACACATCAGAATGATCCAAAGCAATTTTGAGCTGGAATTCTGCCCATTTGTTTTTTCCCCTCTCCTGAAACCTATGCATATGTTACAGTATTCTGTAATTTCAAGTCATACAAAACAATCGTAAAAGCCTCTGGTAGAAAATAGCTGTTGTTAAAGCCTTAATTCCTACATATAAATCTTTCTAGTCTGCAAGACAGGAGGATTTTCTTAGAACCCTCCCAACAGAGGACAAATACGTTAGAAGAGCTGCTTCTGATGTGGAGAATGGCATTTCCACAAACTTACGTCACTAAGGAATAAATACAATTTGACCTCCTAAAAACATTACCAGTGGGGGAAAAAAATAAAAAATCCAATACCCTCAGTTTGTTGGTGCTCACACAGTATCAAGACAGATAGATGCACAGTCCATTTATTCCCTTAAAAACAGTTACCAGGATGCTGAATTCTTACTAGCACCCCCTCACAGAAACCAGTTTAACATCTATAAAAATGGGCATAAACGTCACGTCATATACCTCAAGAGAACAGCTCATATGTCCTTGATATATTTTTAAGCAATTTTTATTTGGTAGTAAAGTGGCTATCAGCCAATGCTTCAGCAATATCTTAAGCCCCAAGGAAGGCAGATACTGCTGAAATGTCAGCTGATAGACACTTTACATCCAAATAAAAATTGCTTGAAAATATATCAAGGATATGTGAGCAGTTCTGTTAACGCAGACAACATGATGTTTGCATCGATTCAGAGAAATGAAATGCGTCAGTTGACAGAGGCAGCAGTAATCTGTAGTGATCATTGTGTAAACACTTTTGGGGCAAATTTCTTGCAAGGGGAGTGGAAGGCTTTGGTGTCACTTCGGTACAAACAGGCTATCCTGCCTTGAGCCAAGCAGGTGAAGGACTTGGAAGGGAGGGAAAAGAAAGATAAGTCTCCTAGTTATCATAGTTATTATTTGTGTGTTGCCAGTGTCAAGATGTCCCAGCAGAAGGCTGGGGCTTCACTGGGTAAAAGAGGCCAGGTCACGGAAGAGGCAAACCAGTGTGTATTCATATAATACAGCTATGTAAGGGTACTTCTTGCCTTGTATTTATTTAGGCTTGAGAAATTCAAAGATGTATTTGACACCATTGACATCTAGAATGCAGTACTTTTTTTGGTATTATGCACCGCAGAACATCTTTTTTTCTCCTCACAAATGTATTCCCAGCACTCAGCTCTGCGATTCCAGCCACCAAGACAAGCCGTGGGATCAGCAGGGAGGATTCTACTTGCAGAACAGCCAGATCTAGATGCAGTTTATATACAATAGAAAAGGCTGAAAAGAAAATGCATTATGCGTTATTAACATCATCCATCTCTTGGAAAGAAAATCTCGTGCCCAAAGGGGCGACGTTAATGGTAATTTTGTGCCATTACGATGTGGAAATGGGGATGAGGCCTCGGCCCGGGCACAGCCCCCCGGGCCCAGCCCCTCGCCCCCACGGTTAGCGTGGGCCCGCTGAGGGAGGGCAGCAGCACCCGGCCCCTCGGCGCCAGCGGGGCCGGCCGGGCTGGGGGGACCCCCGAACGCCCCCTCGGAGCGCGGCTGGGTCCCGGCAGCGCCGGCCGGGCTGCGGGCCGCGCCTCCCGCCCGCCCGCCCTCAGGGCGGCCGCCAGAACTGCGCTACCCAGCGGGCGTCGCGCAGGGCCCGCCCCGCCCCGCCGCTGGGCTCCCTGGGGCGCGTAGTCCGCGCGCCCCCGGTGAAGTTTAAACCGAAAAAGTTTCCGCTCCCTTTCCGCGTCCCTCACCGCTCCTCGACGGGGGCGCGCCGTCTCCATGGCTACGGCCCCGCAGCCAATAGGGAACAAGGTTCTAGGAGCGGAGGGCGGGGTGGGGGGAGCGGTGGGCCAATAAGGGGCAGTGTTGTTGCGGGGCGCGCTGGCAGCGGGGACAGTGAGTCTCCTTGGGGCCGTCCCTGGCCGTGGCTTGGTGGCGCCGGGCGAAGATGGGCGGCGGTGGGAGCAGCACCCGGCGCGTCACTTTCGAGGCGGACGAGAATGAGAACATCACGGTGGTGAAGGGCGTGCGGGTGAGAGCGGGGCTCCCCGGGGGTTCCTCGGGCCGGGGGCGCTCGCTGGGGCCTGCCGGAACGCTGTGGGCCTGGCTGGCCCCGGGCCGCCCTGAGCTCGGCCCGCCCCGACCCCTCGTTCCTCGTTTTCTGCCCGCAGACTGCTGGCCCCGCGGCCCCGGCCCCGCACGGTGTCGGCCTCCGCTCCCGGCCCTTCTCCCGCACTGACCCCCGCCTCTTTCCCCTGCGCCGCTTGGGCCGTTGGGGCTCGGCGGGGGCCGCGCCGCTCGGGTCTGGGGGCGCCTGCAGCGGCAAGAAGCCCAGCGGGAGCAGGAGGCTGCCGTCGGGGGGTCCAGCCCCCAGCCCGCTGACCGCAGCTGGGCGGCAGGACGCCTGTAGGAGATGTGCAACGAGGAGAGGTGGTTCTGCCTTTCCCTGACCTCTACGGATGGGAGCGCCTCCCTTCCCACACCCGGCGCTCTTGCTGCCGGGTAGCTGACAGCCCGTGTACCTGCAGAAGCATTCCCGTTCTTTCCCACTTTATGGCCTGCTCTTGCCTATACTATACCAGAAGATAGCTTGTGACACAAGACACTGAGAAATCTTGCAGCTTAGAAATTTTTCAATGGAAGACAGTGTGTAATTCATACCAGGAATGATAATAAGTTGTCTTTTATTGCTGCTCATAGGGAGGAGTGTGGCAGAATGAACCATGATAGAAACTGCTGCCTGTTTCAGCACGCTAATATTTTTCAGTTCTGGTCATTTAATGCCCTTGGGCAAGTAGGTGATGGTAATGTAAGTGTTCGTAGCAAAGTTCATCTGCTATGAAATGTGCTTAAATACAGGCAGACTATTGGAATTTCTCTAAAGCATCCTGGATTTTGAAATACTGGGAATAAAACCAGAATGATATCATGGGTACTAGGAAAATGTAGCTTCGCTAATTAAATCATGTTAGTCAACAGAGCATCCGAAAGTAGGATACATACTTTTACTATGTGAGGTTAAATTGAGAGTTTTAACGATTGGGTTAAGAAATTGTATGCTGAAGAAATTTTACACATGCATATTAGATTACAGATTTTAGTGAAATCTTTGTAATGGATTTCTGCCAGTGAGAGACATCATGCTGTAGGTTTTAGTAAAGAATTTGCTAATTAAAATAAATTTTCATGGGCTGCCAAAACAGTATTTTGATAGAGTTGGTGTTCAGAGACCAATAAAAAGTTTTAAGTTGAAAACCAGCAGTTTTCATGTTATTACTTCTTCACCTTCTGTTAATTTTATGTGTAGGCTACAGTAGAGCTGAAATTGGACATTACTGTTATTCTGTTTGATTCTGCATAATTTGTGACAGTTTTTTTGTGTGTGCATGTGTCAACGTTAGAATCAACTTGGTGCTTGACTACACCTGTTGTGACCACTTGTGTTGCACAAGTATTTTGAGGGAGGGCTTTATTAGGATGAAGTTCCTCCTGAGTTAAGTGCTTTGTGCCTGCGTAGTGTGATATTTGACTGTCATCCAAATAACTGGGAAAAGCAAAAAGGTTGATTAATTACAAGCAACGTGACAAAGGGTGTTATTTCCTTTATTTTTCCCCATATCCTCTCTTCTGTCATATCAGTTTCTTGTGTTCTTTGAGTGCCAAAATAATCTTGTTCAGTTGCAAGAGATGAGTGCTCATGCCACAAATGGGGGGAAATAGTTTATTTTGCATTGTGAATAGAGTTTTGGCAGCTGTCATATCTTATTTTGGGGCTCTATGCTCTTTTTTTTTTAAAGTTTTACTTAACTTTTTGGGGAAGAAAGGGGTAATGGGGATAAAGGAGAAGATGCAGTCTGACTCTAGGTTGGGGGTTATGTTTTTCAGCTGTCTGACAGTGTCATTGATCGTATGAAGGAACCTTCTTCGCCCAGTGGAAGACCGCAGTCTCAGCACCGATCAGCATCTGGTTCAGGTATGCCCATGTTTTTCTGTTTTGTTTTGGTGTTTTTTTTTTTTTTTTAATGTGAGGAAGAAGATCAAATGTGCTGTTCAGAGCATTTTAATGAGCTCATTGCCATTTTGTAGAGATGATTTTTTGACATTAACTGTTCTGCTCATCTCCTTTTGAAGAAGGAGGTAATTTGTAGGCTTTTAGAGGAGTTGAGTTACTCTTTGTTTTCTTCTGACTGACATTGAAGTGTAAAACACAACTGTTTATTAGACTTGGTTTTCTGTGGTGTTATTTGTTGTTAAAGACTTCTTTTTTTAAAAAAAACCCGAACACTCAACAACAAAACCAGAAAAGCAAATATCCATTCCAAGTATGTATTGAGCTCTGAAGTGGAAATTCTTGCATACTTAATCAACGCTGAATTTTAGTATTGTGAGCTTCTGTTGAAATATAGATAAGTAAACAGTAAAAGAATAATACGCTATTTTCCTATCATGGAATAGTGGAAATAAGTCACATACTGTTTATACAGATCGATGGCTCAGAACGATGGCTTTCTTAACTTGTTCTATTCCGTTATTGAGGCCTGTTCAAATGCATCAAACGGTCTTTGTGACAGGCAACCTGTGCTCTAAGTTAAAATACTGCGGCACAGTGAATGTGATGTAGCTACTGAAGGAGTGAAAACGAATGGCAGAGATTGGAACATTTGATTTGTGTGTGTTTTCTATGTGAAATGTGTAAGGTTCAAGTAAGACTTCCTATCAGTGCTCCGAAAATATTAATGATATCAGTATTTCCTAAGGGTCTTTTGCCTTGATACTTAGAAAAAATCCCACCGAAACTCAACAATGATTAAAAACAAGTCCTGTGGCAGTAGTAGGCCTTGCAGCAAGACCTGAATGAGCAGAACGTTGCATCTTTCTTTCGTCTGAAGCGTAGAAAGTTGGTTTTCTGTTGCTATCAGAGCTGGACTCCCTCTGTAGTCATTAGAAAGAAAAAGGCATTTTGGGGGACAACTCCTCTGGCTTATTTGAGAATTCTACTTTAGAAAGAGATGAATTGCCCTCTAGGAATGTCAGGGTGAAGAGGTCAGATGTAAGCATTTAATGTTGTCAAGCAAATCCAGCAATAGGATGTTTTACAAAGTTATGGGCTCCCAAATGATGCTGTGTTAGAGGTTTGTTTTTCCACTTTATGAATAGGAAGCCTGTGGCGTAGTGAAAGCAAGGATAATATTAGGGCTAAAAAGGACTTCAGCTATTAACCTGGCTCGTGAAATACAGTTTGCCCAATAAAATTGCTTAGAATTTAGTGCTTGCTTAAGGAAGATTTAAATGGAGTTGGACTGTAGTTTAATGTATGGACAGCCAGATTGTCCATCCTTTTTTTTAAATACTAGCCTTCTGCACATGTATTTTGCTGTGGTGAAGAAATTATTGTAGACAAAGGATTTATATGGAATCATACTTGCACATCCTACCTGCTTTCATGGCGGTGCTTGTTGCTTTTTCATCCTTAAACTTGGGTTATGGAAGTAGTCTTGCAAATAAGCATATGTGATTTTTGGCATGTGGTAACTAGAGGTGAAGACTTTAATACCCCAGTAATTCTTTGCTAATTCACAGTATGTACATATCTTGATCCTTTATTTTGTTTCTCTTTGTGTGTTGGAAATAGTGTTTTTTAAATATTTTTATTTTTATTTACTGAGGGGCTAAGTGATGCCTTTGACCGCTCACAAGCTTGGGAAACCTATTCTGTATATTTGCTTTAATAACTAGTGATTTAGGTGAAGTGCTTGTATTTCCACAGGAAAGTATAATTGGTGTTATACCTCAGTTGCTAAAATGATTTGTGTTTAAGAGGATTAAATTATACTTAAGTACATGTTACCCTATCATTCGTTCCTCTTTCACTGAATGTTTTTTGATAAAGAATTACCAACTATTGAATTTCTTTGATGATGTAAGAACAGTCAACCTATTTGTTTATTTTGTAGCTACATCTAACTTGTCAGAGTCTGCATTTGTCTAATAAGGTGCCATTACAGAAAGGGCACTTGCCTCAAAGCCAGTGTCCTGATCACTGAATATTGACCTACTCTCCACTGATGGCTGTGGGAGCTGGATCCCAAATCTGGGTATCTTCTGTGATGCAGCAGTGCTGGGGCTTGGTTTCTTGGTAAAGCCTCTTGCACCGTTAATGAGACCTCTTTCCAGGCAGCTCCTCCTCTCCTGTGTATGAATCTGGTGATAGCGACTTGTTTTTCTGATGGAGTGGGTCTCTCACTGCTTCTGAAGAGAGTTACCCAAGGATGGTGGCGTTTGGAGGCTGGCTCTGGCTTTTGAATTGCCAGCTGCGCAACTTTTGAACTCAACAGTTTGTTAGCCTGCGTTTGTATCTTCTAGACAAATAACACTTTTCTACACAAATAAAAAAGATCTATAGAGGGAGAAACATTAGAGCTATTAAAAGCAGCCCTTTCTTTAAGTCAAGTCTTTTGATAGCTTTTGGTGGAGGAATAATGGATTAGATTACATGAAAGAATGTGTATCTTGTTGCTTGCCAATATGACGAATTTATTGACTTCAGTCTGGGGTCGGAAAATGAAATTACATACAATTACAATGAATCTGACATCTAAATACTATGTCTTGAAGCATCCTAGCTTGCTTGGCTAATTTTCTGACTTCTGAGTAATATTAAACACACTAAAATATTTAAGAAGTGTAAAATCTTTAAAGTATGTCTGTAATTCCTAAAGCAATATTGATGAAAAGTAATTTGGTTAGACAACGAATACTTTTTTTTTTTCTTCCCTGAGTGTGTATTATACCTAAAGCTTTAGTCATAACAGACAAAGGGAATGGTCTAATTCATCAGCTTAGTGGATATCTGAAAAGCTGTTAGTCTGTTATAACAAAAAAAAAAGAACAAGTGCTTAAATTATCAAGAGTCTCTGCATGTCAACCATTTTTTCCCCTTTGCAGAAACAGATGACACTGAGGACAGAGGATTTTTTTAAAAAAATTATTTGTTATTGTTGCTATACTGTCCCCATGAAAACAATCATAAAGGGCCCATGCTATAAAGTACTGTGAATTGTGTAGGTATAATAAAATAAGCACTGCTGACATCTCCTCAGAAATCAGGTTAGACCTTGCATCTTTCCAGTAGAGAAAGATATATTTCTTAGCTTTGTTCATTTGTGTGGAATGATGCCTTTTAATTGTGTACCCTGTTGTGTTGGGGTGTGTATCTTTTGATGGGGTTTCAGTGGCCCAGGGTATCTCGGCTTAGTTGGAAACATTTAAGAAAGTATTGTTGAGATGTGCAGGAAGGTTTATTTAAAGAGTGAGGTTGTAGTTGAAGACATAACCAGCATTTAACTGAACTTGAAGGAGACAAACTTCTGGTTATGAAGAGAGCTAGTTGGTGAGATCCCGTAACAGGTAGCTCTAAGGGATAAGCTCAGGGAAGCTGTGAGGTCCTTAAGGACAACCTCTTCTCAGTGCATGAATGATCCATGCCAGTACTCGGGAAAATCAACAGATCTATTGGGAGGCTGGTGTGGTTAAACAGGGTGCTCGTGATAGAGCTTCTGTGTAAATATGAGTCCAGCAGGATGTGGAAGCAGAGACAGACCACAAAATGAATTAATTTGTAAATGAGGGAAGGGCAGTAGGTGTTATTCACCTCAACTTCAGCAAGGTGTTCAGCACTGCCTCTCCTAATATTCTTGTGTCCAAGTTAGGATGTTGCAGTGTGGATAACGGGACGATGAGTTGGGTTAAAAACACCTGGTTGGATGGTCAGGGGCAGAGGCTGTGGCTAATGGGTCATGTTCTACTTGAAGACTGGTATCGGGGGGTTCCTCAGGAGTTTGTCCTGATTAACAGCTTTGTCAGTGTCCTGGAGGAGGAGGTGGAGCACACGTTCTTCAATGCAGCTGACTGCAAACTGGGGGGATGACAGTCAAGGGCAGGGCTGCTATCCAGAGGGACCTAGACTGGCTGGAGGAATGAGCCAACAGGAACCTCACAAATTCAACAAGGACAAATGCACTAGGAAAGATGCAACCCTTTGCCACAGTGCAGGCTGGGGATTCCCTGTCTGGGCTGTAACTTTGCTGAAAAGGAGCTGGAACGATGTCAGTAAGGGTCAGGGGCTGGAGTGCCTTCCCTGTGAGAGGCTGAGGAAACTTGGCTTGTTCAAGGTCAAGCAGAGAAGGTTTTGAGGAAGCCTAATAGCAGCCTTCCCATATCTGTGGGGCTCATTGAGAAGCTGGTAACAGGTTCTTCGTGGTGATGCATTGTATGAGGGCAAGAAACAGTGAGCACTGAAGCAGGAGACGTTCCAAGTGGCAACAAGGAAAAATGTTGTCATGATGAGACCAGCCAGGTATCGGAAGAGGTCTTCCAATGAGGCTGAGCAGCCTCCATCCTTGGAGGCATTCAAGATGTGAGTAGATAAACCCCTGAGCAATCTGGTCCGATCTCAAGGCTGAATCTGCTTTAGGCAGAGAGTTTGAAAAAATTACTTCTAAGGCCCCTTCCAACCTTAATCCTGTGATTTTTGTAGTAGGTTGTGAAAATGTTTGCTCAGTGCAAGAGCATTTTTAATTTATAACATGAGAAGGGACCATTGTGACTGCCTGGACTGGTCTCTTGCAATGTGCAGCGCAAGAGAACACTGCTGAGAAGTTTTACACCAGAGTCATTGACCTTGTTCTTTGTATGGCTTTTAGGAATACTTTTAAGAAAAAATTATTTTCTTTGAAGAACTGCAGTGTGTACTGATGGTGGTAGTAATTATGGCTAGTCAGATGCTGCATGAAAAAAAGTAGAACTGGAATACCTCATGATAAATGTTGTGGGAGGCTCTGCATTATTGTAACTTTGAATTGTTTTGCATTTTCAGTTTTTATGCGTGTCTGGAAGTTTACAGAGTTTGGCTAAATTTATGCCAGTTAAGCAAGAATCCTCTGCAAATAAATCCCGTTAGTTCTGTGCTGTTTAATGTATTAATTGTTTTTGACTACCTTTCTGTTGCAACAACACCTTTTCTCTGTGTAAACTGAAAGATGAAGTAAACTGACGTTTCTGTGACTATATTTTGTAGAGTTCCTCTTAATTTTAGAAAAGGGAAAAAAACCAGTTAGGAATGCCTAGGTTGATGCCCTGCTTTTATTTTGCTGTGAGACCCTTGTAAGTCTCAGGCAGTTCCTTTTGACCACTGACATGGATTTGCAGCCTTTCTTCTTGCAGGAGCAAACAGGAGGGCTTGGTCTCTACATTTGGTAGTGTTTATTTTCCCCTCTCTAGGTACAGCTCTGGGTACTCTTTTTTTAGAAGGAGGTTTAAAACTTTACTGGTACTGTAAAACTCTGAAATAAATTGAGTAGAAATCCTCAGTCAAGGAACTGAGTTGGTCTGTGGACCTCTGGTAACCTGCAAGGCTGTGATTTGCATCTTATGGAATAATACTGGGTTTGCTTTTAAGAGCGTGTTTGTGGTTTTGGTTTTATTTCCCTCTGACCTCTGGGAGAAATAATAAAAGTTTTTCAAAGGGATGCAGAGATATTTGTGAGAAATGCTGGTGACTTCTGATAGGCTTTTGGTCTGAAATTCTTGGAAGCCTTTAATGTAGCTGTCGTGGCAAGAATACATTCCAAAGAATGTTTGGCAGTTTTGTTGAGTAAGGTTCATCCTACTGCTGTTGCTGAAGGAAGAAGATACATGGCATAATACCTTTACCTGTAGAGGAAGGATAGCTTCGTCTGAACGGCATTGCTTCTGACACCCAGGCAGCAGTCTGATCAGTGTATATATATTTTTGATGTGAGATGTAAATTTGAGCAAGCTGTTCTGGGTATTCTTGCATGTGTGGTGCTGCAGCACTTGCTCTTGCTCTCCTGTGGCTTGCTATATTGCCACTTAGCTGTCACTGAGTTTCTTGGAGATAACTTTATTTTCACTGATGTATATTGATATTCTTTGTGTTGAAGGTTCACTATTGATGGAAGTATTTTATTATCAAAAGGTGAAACGTCTTGTAACTCACAAGACTGCTAAAGATGCCAAACTTTTAATGCTGTCAGTGTAACAGCAAATCTTTAGTTGAGCCTGACATTCATGTCGCTAGATTGCAGGAGTAGAGGGAAGATAGAATTATGCATGGGAGGTGAAGCAAGTACTGCATAAATTAAAGTTCTCACTGTCTGTATGACATGCAGGGTGTTCTGTGAACATGTCGAGTGGCTGGGTATGTCCTTGTGAAATGGTTCTGAAATTAGAGGGGAAAACTAGCAAATAATGCAACTTAAACATCTGGGCTTTTTTCTTTTATTTCATAGTAATCTGAAGTTCAGAGCTGTTGAAGGGCTCAGTTCACTCTGTGTCCTTAAAGTACAATGTTAACCTCATGAGAAGGATGGTGTGTGATTTAATGGAGGGGTGGAAAGATGTGATGAGAATCTGAGAGTATGCAAAAAGCCCTAATTTAATTGTTTAAAAGACTTGGATTGTTGAATATGGAAAAGGTACATAAACGTATAAGAGGAACACCTAGAACCTTACAAAATGCTCATCTCGCTTATGAACAGGAGCTTTTCAAGGTGGGAATGAAAAAGCCTGCATTTGTCTGGGGTACTCTAACACTATGTTCCCAACAGTTACCGAGTTCAAAAGCAGCGTTTTGATTCTTCACTCAAGTGCTCTCTTTGAGATGTCATCATGCAGACTGCACCTCTGGGCTGCCCACTCTAATTGCATTTCAAGTGCTGATACATCTTGTGGAACAACTGACATTTTACATGCATGTCTAAGGGTAGGACAAGAATGAGTGGCAAAAGGTGTTGGCACTTCTCATGCAAACACCATGTATTTAAAACTTTGGTCTGATGTTACAACTAACCTCATCTGACTGTCTCATGTCTGACCATTCCTCTAATATCTCAGTGTCTAGTGATCTAAACCATCCAGAAACATCCTACAAGAAGAGTTTCGTACTAGCTTAACACCCTTAGTTGAATGAACCGTGTGTGTCCAGAAGAGGGAAGCAGGAGTGTGCACAGGAGCAGTAGTATGACTTTTCCTGTTCGGTGACAACCATCTTTTGCAAATTATGTCAAACTTAAGCCTGTCTTTCCCGAATCAGCTACTTAAGCAACTGTCATCAGAAATGACATCAAAAGTCATCAGAGTGCTGGTGCTAGTGGAAAGGAGCAAGCCGATCACACAACTAATGGAGCTGGAGAGTGTAGGCATGGCTTAAGTGGTCTGGACTGAATCTTCAGAAGGAGAGTGTGGCAAGGTGAAGCAGTCCTCAAGCTTTTTGTAGATTAGAATTATTTTTTTCCTCTGTAATACTAAAATAACATTTTTTGCTGTTCAGTGAAGGATTACCTTCCCCCCCCCCCCCCCATAAAAAAACTTTTACAGTTAAATTAGTAATAACAATTAAAGTCAATGCAACCAGCCCTCTAAAATACCTTATTTATACCTCAGTATAGTAGTGGACTGCATGAAATGCAGAACACTTAAATATGCTCCAAAAAATTACATCTGTGCTAATGTTAACTTGGAGTTTGACTTGGAGTTTGACATGATAAAGATTTGGTTTAAGTTTCATTGTGTAGTTGGAAGGACAGGCCAAACATGGAACAGGTCTCTCTGTCTCTCCCTTCCTTTCTCCCTCTGTTTCTTTCTTTCATTGTAATGAAATGATCATGTTCAACTTTGAAAAAAGTGGTCTGTGTGTAGGAAGCATTTAAGGCTAGAATCGCAGTAATTGATTGGCACTCCCTCTGCGCCCCGCCCCCCCCCCCCCCCCCCCCCCCCCGCCCTTGCTTTATTTGTTGTTACTCACTGTTGTAAAGGGAACTAAAGAAACAAATTCTGGTGTTTGCAAGGGTTCAACAAATTGCAAAATTGTGGCATTAGATTTTTGAGAGCTTGTGGATTGAGTTGTGTGGGTTTTTTGTTAGGTTTTTTTCCCTCCTACATGAGGGTCAGGAAGAAAGCCAATATATCCCACAAATATTGTCAAATATTAGAGACCCACCTGACTGATGTATTTAGGGGTTCTCATTTTACAGCCAATGGAGAACTCATGATACCCCAAATGAAATTCAAGGAAGGAGCACTCTGTGTCTGGTCCTGTCCTGCTCATACCCATAAGTAACTGGGTCTCAGGCTGATGTAGGTTGTTTGCAATGATTGTTAGCTTCTCTTAAGAGTTTTTTCTCTCAAATGACTTTCTGTATGTGTGGCTTTTTGCAGGTAGGCAGAATTCATCTTTCAATGGGCATTCATTTAGAAGTGTCATTTTTGTTTCAATATATTCTTAGGAACAGGTAATTCTTATGTACTGCATAGTGTGTGCTTTTTGGTCTCCAGTGGATTTGTTGAAATTAAATTTCATGCTATTCTGCTTAAGGCTGCATGCTCTGTATTTGGGTTTACTGAGTGCAGCCATTTGCTCTAAAAATCTTTCGGAGTAGTTGCGCGGTACACATAAAGCAATTTTTGTCGTAGCTGATACAACAAGCATATCCAAACTGTTTGCTTAGAAATGGCTTGTGAGTTAAAAGTTAAACCACCTGCTTTTTGATGTGGAAGCACAAGATTTGTGTGCTAAAACATAATCTTCCAGTAGTTAGCAGAAAATCATGTTGAAAAACAACTGTTGGCTGCTGGTGTGTGATTCTTGTATTAATTTCTAGTGCTACAGTAAGCTCAGTCAAGAAAGCTAGGGGAACTGTCTCTAAAAATATAGAGGAAAAAAATTAATCTGGGAAAAAGAGATTGTGCAAAGTTTATGAAGCCCGTTGCAAAACAGCATTTAGTAATGACTTTTGAGGACTAAATATTTATGATTTTTTGTGTGGAATTGATGCCATTGCCTTTTACTAGTTCAGAGTACTGAATTGTTTTATAGTTAAATTCTGGCAAAGCATTAGACCTTTGAGTGTAGTCAGTCAGAGTTTAGCCTTAGGCTGAACTTTTGGAAAATGCAGCCAGGTTTATCAAATATTTGTGAGGCAAACTGGTGGGAAAACTATGTGGTGGTTTGGGTTTTGTTTTTGGTGTTTGGGTGTAGTCGTTCGTGTCGCATCATTCCCCATGCACCCCCTCCCGCCCCCTTAGATTTAAATAGAATCTATCTGGCAACATGTTTTCTTTTTTCTTCTTTTTTTCTCTTGTTTTGTTTTGTTTTTCTTAATTTCAGTTACATTATCTGTTAGAAATCAGAAATTGACAGACTGTTATGCCTGTTTGGGACACATTTATTGCAGTCCTTGTTAGAAATCTTCCATGTATTTTCTTGCAGAAATCGGAGTTCACAGGTGCTCAAGTTCTTGGTTCATACTGAGAGTTAAATGTGCTGCAGATTGCTAGTATAGGCATTGAACTATTTAATATTTCCTCTGAAATTTCAGCCTTTGACTTCTCTGGTCTGTGCTGTGTCTAGGCACAAGAATAAAATACAGGTATTTCTCCTTTGTCCTTCAGAGACCTTGCTGGGATTATAGGTCAAAAAGAGCAGATAACTGGCTAAGATAAAAGGGTATGTAATTTAAAGGATTGTTAGAATAGAAGTCATTTGGAGCAGCCTGAATGATTTTACTATCTTAAAGAATAAAATCAAAAATACTGATAATTTTAATGAAATAAAACCAATGACTCAATTAGAACTGTTTGCTTTCACTAGCATTAGTCCGATAGCACTATGCAAGGAAATTGTCATTCTGCTATATAGCATCCTCTCTGCTTTTATAGTACAATATATTCTTAACCAAATTATCTCTCCACAGACATGAGTAGGAGGGGGTTTTAAGTGCGTTTTTTCTGCTGTATTATTTAAAAATACCACTTGTTAGGTGCAACATTACTTCAGCAGGACAAGATGACCTCCAAGTAATGAAAACTTTGTGGTTTTAATAGTAAATGCTACTTTTCTTCCCATCACAATTTATTTACCCGTTAGAGAATCTTCAGTGCAATACTAAAGAGTACTTTAAATGTATTATTTATTGCATTAAGATGAAAAGAAAAGCTTTGTTTTATTCTTTCATCTTCAGACTGCAGCAAAGCATTACTAAAACTCTTCATCACTTGTCAGATTGGGCAGGTTAAGTGTATTGTGTAGTGCTGCTTCTTGAAGGCTTTGTACTAGTTGTTTTTTAGTTAAGCAGGAGGTAACCACTTAGACTTCTTTTCTTCTGCCTCAGGGGAACTGGATGCAGTTTCAGCTACTGCTACGTTTTTTGTTTTTTTTTTTTTTTTCCCCAGACTGGATTGCATGTGTTCTGAACTCCTTGATTTTCAATGATATCACGTGTTCCCCAAAACTTTAGTAATATATCTCAACCAGACTGAAAATTGCAGTTTTCAGATACTACTACCTGCTTTTTTGAAATCTAAATTTAAGAAATAGAGGAAGGACATTCTTTCTTCCCATTGCTTGCAAGGTTGGTTGTGTAGGGCTGACAGTGCTTTGTGAAGCCAGTTTACCGGATTCTCGTGTTTCGCTTCATTAACTGTGTTTGATTTTACCTAATGTTAATCATCTGAAGAATAAGCATCTACTCTAATCTAAGCTAGTAATTCAGGCTAGGGGTGAGATCTGGTGGTCCGTTCCATCCTGTGAAAGGCTTCTATTTCTCCTTAATCTCTGCAGCTTCATACAGAACAAGTTGAAATGCAGGTGAGTGGTTCATTGAAGTCATTTGACTTTTTGTTTTTTTTAGGGTTTTTTTTCCCTTCTCTTTTTTGGTGAGAAGGAGGCAGTGTATTGTAAGAGAAAGGACTCAGTTATCCCTGATGTTACTAACTGACATTTCTTAACAGGGGGAGATGGAACCATTATGAAATCTAAGGAGCAAAAGTAGTATCTGCAGAAGTTGGTAGAAACCCTCAATAAAGGCAGTAATTACACAGAAGAGCGACTTTAATGCCAATCAGAAACCAAAGGAAACTTTTGGAGAAACAGCACTGGATATTCCATCACTTTGTCAACTAAGTTTTAACTGAGGACCAGTCTTCTTTCTGTGGCAGTCTGTGTGTTGAAGAGGTTGCTGAACACACTGGCTCCTTTTAGTCTGCTTGCTGATTTGCAGAACAGAGGAGAGAATGTTTTACTCAAGGAAAAAAAACAAACCCCATATTTAGAATTAACTGGAAGCATCTTTGCTGACAGTCAGATTGCTCTTTCTCCTTAGGATTTTCGTATCTGACCTCTTGCCAGAATAGGCTCTTTTTCTCTGCATTTACTATTAAATTCCTGAGTTCACCTTCTAGTGAGTGAGATGCTACTAGCTCTTACATTTGCCTGTTCGTGCTGGGTTATCATGCTACTTGGTGACTACTCAAGACAGTTTATTCCTGGTTGGAATTGAATTTGCTTGTTTTTGGCGATATTGCTATTTACTACATCATTCTGTAGTATCTTGTTTTTCTTAATGCTGACAACTTAAAACACTAAAAAGCTATCACTGGTGGAGATGGTCTAAGTATTGTGTCAGTTTGGAGACCAGTCATTTGAAAAAGTTGTTTTTGTTAGCAGATCTCATTACCCGTTATTAAAAATGTAGATGTTAAATTATTGTTGTTGTGAGAATTTTAAACATTTCAACATTTGTCCTTTAATTTTATATAATTTCTGAATAATGAAAATAGTAATGAACATCATAGTTTCATATTGTTTACAATCAGTTTTCAATTATTACTACAAGCAGTAATACAGTGCTAAGTACTGGGCTGAGAATACTTTGGCTGGCACATTTCAAAGTTGACAATACTGTAGCTGCCTTCTGATGATTCAATGTAAGTTTTTGGTTTTGCTGAAGCTGGAGGAAGACACACTACGATGCTTTCTAAGTTCACCTCCACTTTCTTCAACAGAAACATGCTTGCTCCTGTGCAAGGAGTGCAAGTGCCCTTGATACTTTTGTGGTGTGTATATTTGAAATGTGTACATTGGCTATTTCTACTCTCACTTCTTGTGTCCTACCATTAATATTATATGAGGTAAGTGTTCTGTCACACTGTTACTACAGTTTGGCTTCCAGATTAGTCTCTCAAATAAACATGCTGTGTTTGAGGGATGTAGGAAACTGGAAATGTTACCCTCAAAACATAAGAAAGTAGTTAAAGATTCTCCTGCACTTCCCTTTCTAAGTCAGTAATTCTCAGTTACAGGACCTTGTTACAAATGCTGTTAAAATTATTTTCCTTGTATCCTTCTCGAGTCAACAATGATGATACTAAACGTGCTGTAGCTTGCATCTGAGCCGAATAAACAAATTCTGGGAATTACTCTTTTCTCTGTATTGATACAAAACATCCATGTATCAGCCTGTTGTTATAACTTGAGTGAATGAACAGGAGATTAGATTTGAGTGCACCACAACAGCTGTTAAAAATCCCACTTATTTATCACTACTGGCTTCTTTGTGCCTAATTTTAGGTGAAGTGGTTGCTTTCACACTTTGCGCAAGTTTCACTGCCCGTGTCATCAATAAGTAAAATTATTGCTTGATAGGGACACTGTTATACTTTTTTCTTCTTCTGAATATTCAGCTTCTACTGGAAAATTTTTAATCCCTTTAAAATTTAGTATTAGATTGCTTTAAATGTACAATGTAGAAATTTGGCATCTTGATCATCTTTTCGTGCAGCTTTAACCACTGAGAAATCTGGTTAATGGGATCAGCAGATGTTTTGATGAGCGTCATTTTGGGTGAAACACTTTTTTCCTTTCTTACATTAACCTTTACTCTTTCACTGCTTGTTTTTTCACAGTATCATTGCATTATGTCCTCTTATATAATTTGTTTTTATCTTCCCTCTTTCCCAGAATAACTTTCAAAGTTGCATGTTGCAACTTACTTTATTTGAACATTAAGACTGTTGTTGCACTGCTAGGAATTTCTTCGAAAGGATGTGTTCAGGACAGATGGTGGAAACTCCTTACTGGATGTGGATCTGCTGCAGAATGGTCACATACCTTTTCCATCATTATTGTCCATATTCTTTCTCCATTATTATTGTAGTTTCCTAGTTTAATTGTAGATCTGCCTCTCTGAATCCTATTTCCTTCCACTTCCACCTTATCAGTGCTTTGAAAATTCTGCATTTATCTTTCCACCCTCCTTACTGGATTTCTTCACCAGTCCCTTCAAAAAGGCTGGTCGTCTTGGCCAGGAAGGGAATGGTGCCTCTTGCTGTGTCTGCCTGTGCGTAACCCTGTTTAGAAAAAATTACGGGATATTGTGTGTGCTGCTGGGCAGTCACTGTGTACCTAACTCTGGGCCAGCCATAAAATTCACCTTCTTTGTTCAAATAATACAGTAACATGAGAGAGGGTACAGTTATAGTGCATTTTAGAGGAGTAGAACCTACAAGAAGCCAGGCTGTCACTAATTTAGTTGCTCATGGGGAGGAAAATACTGCTGGTTTTTAATCTCACAAAGCAAAGAGAATTTTCTTTGGCATTTGGAGCTGTGACTGTGCAGCTGGCTTTGGAAATAGTGTAAGCGGTAGTGGAGGGGTTGAATGTCAGAAGGCTCATGAAGCATTGTCATCATGAAGCAGTATCCTCCAGCAAATAACAGTCTTCAGATATCTATCTTTATGTTTATTTGCCTTGCCCTCTTCTGATTGATTGTTCAGATTCCCTTGCTACAAAAGGACAGGCTCCATCATGGGGCATGATAAGATGATTTAAAGCTACCAATATGTGAGCATGAATGGAACACAAAATTTCAGTTTAGGTGGGAAAGTTAGGTTAATAGAAATTTATATTTTACAAACATTTATTTATAAAAAAAGAAAAAGAAAAAGAGGGTGTTGTTCCTTATGAGTGTGATCAGTCACTTGCACTGTGTGTGGGATGCACAATATTGGAAAATAACATTATTCTTTATCCCATTACCTATTCATATTAACTCATTCCATTCAGTAACTCATTAAAAGTCTTCTACTTAGCGTCTTTGGGTAGCAAGGTCCATTCTGTATACTTTGCACCACATTTATGTAAAAGCAGGGCTCCTGCCCCACAAACAGCTGGCATTTGCACATTTGACAATAAAAGTCAATGCCTAGAGCTAGCTGCTGAGCCTGTATTCCCACCAGCGGAAAGGTATGCAGAAATAGCCTCAGCATTGGGATTTCTGATTCAGCGTGGTGAACAGCTTTGTGAATCATCTTACTCCTGTCCAAAGCGACTGTAATCCAGAGCTGTAATTGGGTAAAATTGACTTTTAAGTGCCACTGATAGTGTGCAATCACAGCTGGCGAATCCTCTTTAAAGGTGATGGTAGTAGATGAACTGAACGTCAAAATTTGCTATTTATGTAGCCTTGACACTACAGAGTCCCATTTGGGAGTACTGGTCTGTGCAATAGCAGTTAGTAAATTTTTGCAATTAGTGGTGACTTTTAATATAAAACTAAAGAAACATCTTAGTTTATAAACCCTTTTACCTAGCTATTATGAGTAGAAATACATGATTATTGCACTGTCCTCTATAGCGGTAGAAGATGTTTATTGAAATAAATGTGATGAGAGAATTCAGAAATTATTTTGTCCAAGAAAATAAAAAGGGATACCAGTAAATTTCCCCATACTGTCAGGTAAAATAGCTTTACAATAAACATAAGCCATAAAGATTAGAGACTGGACAACTTAAATTGTCCTGAAAGAGTACTGCATGCTGAATCCTGTTGAAGGCAGAATCATAAAACCCTTCCCATCATTGCTTACAATATGTTTATTTTTTAAAAAATATTGAATTATGGAATCCTGATGCTTTTATCCATTATATTCAGCAAGAAAAGCCTTACAATGTGTGTACAGTAGGAATTACTAACACAGCTGAACTAGCAAGTCTCTCAACTGTTGTACTCAACCTAAGGGTTTTCTGCCAGTGATAGTCTTGTAAAGGTATGAGATACTTCCATTTCATTATTATTATTATTGTTTTTTATTATTTAAGATCAACAGGACAGCAAAATGACTTCTTGCTAAATAGCTGCTGAAATAAGTTATTTCTTATATTTATGTTATGGAGGTGCGTGGCAAGGGTGG
This sequence comes from Falco punctatus, assembly GCF_963210335.1. Lineage (NCBI taxonomy): Eukaryota > Metazoa > Chordata > Aves > Falconiformes > Falconidae > Falco > Falco punctatus. The sequence goes on from NC_137585.1 coordinate 62,422,081, forward strand.
ATTATTAAGAAGTTTTGGTTGAAATGATTCACAACCTTGTAAGGAGATTGAGAACAATTTTTAAAGTTACAATAAAACTTCACGTAGTCATGTAGCTGGCACAGCAGGAATTCCTAGAGAAAATAAAAATCAGGTACATTTTTATGTTAACTGGCTTCTTCAACTCAATCCACTTATCGGTGGTAAATGACTTATTTTATTACCGGTCACATGTTTCAAGATGTGTTGCCCATATTTGATGTTTTTCTCTTGCATTGCTTCCCTGTGTATCTATCTTAAGACCTCTAAGACAGGATGTTTTTTCTGTGTCAAGCGTGCATCGTTTTTGTAATGAATTCTAAGTTTCTGGAAGAAAATTATTCACAGATTTTTGAGGATTCACTATACTGCATTGAAATTCCTGTAATTTTTTTTTTTTTTTTTTAATAATCATGAAGTCTGACAGAAGAGTCACACAAATACACCATTTTAAATTTGGGTGAGAACTTCTGTCTGTTTTGCCACCATGATTGTTGTGGCTCCAGGACATCTCTATCTGCTTTCTGGGCTGATAGTCTGAGCTTAGAATGAACAGGGGAGAGGCTGAGGTGTTTCCTGGGTGATGTGAAAACCCAGATTGAGTATTGCATAAGGATTTTGTAGTGGAAGAGCTCATGCTTTTGTTAAGCCAGTGGTGACTGGAAGGGCTGGCTATGCAGGCTTTTGGGGCAGCAGCATGGCCTAGGCCTGAGAGCTTTGCTCACGTATCCTTGCTTCTGGACTGCTACCGCTTTATTCTCCTATGCTCCATTTCTCCTTTGTGTATTGGTGAAAATATCTAATTCTAAGTTTAGCCTCAGGATTTTATACTTTTTAATTTTCTGTCTTTCTGTGTATTGTATACATCCATTTTTGTTTACTTGATTTTTCTGTTAGCTTATTGAAATGTAACCTTGACATGTTAGGGAGTGATGAAAAATTCTTCTCTGCTTTTCTTGTTTACATGTGAATCTCAAAAATGAGTTATTCTTTAAATATGGCTGTTAAGCGCAGGCAGATAGAACCCAATTCAAAGAATTACAGGGGAAGACCTTGTAATCCTCCTCTCCTGTTTTTCCCAGCCCCCTTCATGAGTTCATTGTTAGGATTTACTGCTAAAGTTACAACAATAATGGCATACTGAAAAGAGAAGGTTCCAAATATAATATGAACTAACTTTGTTATTTCTAGATCACATACCAATTAGTTTCTAATTTAAATTAGTATAAATCGATTGATATCAGCATTTACATCGTAAAATAAATAATGTAATATTTACAAGAGTGCCTTTAGAAACGAAAATATGAAATATCTTTAAATTATGCACACTTAATTGCATTGTTTTCATGTTTAATTATCCTATGAGCTTGTTTAGGTATTGCTGCACATTACCAATATTTAACAGTTAATACAAATTTCTGACCTTGGAGGCATGCTTTATGTTCGTCCGTGGTTGTAGGAAGTGCCTGTAATTGTGGATTTAAATGGACTGGTTGCTTTATGTGTTGTTAAATTTGTATGAGTCCTGAAATATAATTTATTCTTAAGAATGCTATTAAAAAAAAAATAACAAATTAAAAAAAAAAGCAAACTAGTTTTTGAATGCTGACCATGCCTTGATCCATGGCTCATAATAAAGATATTTAGGAGATGTGTAATAAGGTCACTCATGAAAGTGACTGTTCTTGCACACATTTTCTGATAATTCACTTTTACATGTATCAGTAAACTTCCTGAGGG